>NC_069791.1:95884898-96239898 GCF_027406575.1 Nycticebus coucang | reverse complement strand
TTTCAATGTGATCCTTCACAAAGGAAAATATTAAAAACCATTTATTACATTTCTTTTTATTTTTAGAATGCAATGTAGGCAAAAACAAGGAGTTTTACCTGATGTTTAGATGAAGTATCCCAAGGAATTGTATTATTCCTACTCCTGTCTTTAAGAAATTTCTTTGATTCATTGATCTATATAAGCATGTGACAAAAATTAGAATTCAAAAGTATTAATTACAGTGCTATAATAAAACTATCTTTAAGAGCGTAACTTCTAACAAAAAGACAGTAATACATTACATATATAAAGCTTGTTTTGAATGTGACAGTTTATGGAATATATGAACTTCTTGGTGAAAGATGAGGGAGAAAAAGAACTAAACTCTATGAGGCGGAAGTAACTGAAAGTTAAACCATGAAAAAAAAATCTTGAAAGAACAATGATACCTTCTGTTCATAAATGGATATTTTTTCTAGGAGTTCTTCATTTTCCTTTTTGAAATTATTGATCTTCACAGAAATCTGCTGTAGATTAACTAAAAGGATATAAAAACAATCTCTAAGATTAGAGAAACTCAATAAAATTAAATTACCTCCAATATATCAGCAGCAATTGCAAGTTTTTGTTAATTGCTTTTTATACAGAAGAAAATAAATATGAAAATAAGAAGCTTATTTCAATGAAATTCATTTTCAAAAAAGTTTCAAAGATTAAGAACAAACATTATCTTTCACTATATCTCTCCTATCAATAGACACTATTCAACTTAGAAAATTCCTTGACTTCAAACAGTTGTATCCTCATCAGGAAAAAAATAGAAAAAACAAACATCCTAGCTATAAACACTTCTGTCCTCCATTTATTATGGTAACTACACAAGTCCCTTCAAAAATGACTCTTTTCCCCCAGTTTTGAGTCAATCCTAGACACTCTTTGCAATTCCATAGAAGGAACATTCAAATTGTCAAGTGATTGGCTATTCAGAGGCCTCCAGTGTTTTCCTGCTGCCCAGAATGTTCTCCTTTTTGAGATCCTGGGGGTGGGGGTGGATGTTCTCATAACATGCTGTATGAAATTAAACATGGTTAGGTACACATTTGCCCTGACGATGTAGTATATGGAGGATCTGGATAACTCGAACACCCTGTACAACAAGCCTTTTCATTCCCAAGATGTGGATGTTACCAGCTACTGTAAAAGGTGGACAACATGCATCCAGAACCCATATTATAGGTGGGTAACACATGGAGACCGCCTGGAATTCAGCCCTCAATTCAGACCCCTCAGATAGGCATGTAACCCTCTCATTTGCCATCAAGTGCAACTTATCTCCTATTTGCCCACTGTAAGACCTCTGCTGTCCTAAGTTTATATTTTCAACAGCAACAATGCTGCATTCACTATAGCAATGCCCCCACTTGACAGCCTACTATGTGTCACAAAGTCACCCTGGCTCTCCAAACATATGGTACCACTTGATAATCACAGTCAGTGATGTATGCACAGAATTTATTATCCACATTTTACTTTCTTTCTTTAATTAAATCATAACTGTATACATTAATGCATTTATGGGATACAATGTGCTGATTTTATATATAATTTGGAATGCTTACATCAAACTGGTTAACATAGCCTTCACCTCACTTACTTTTGTGTTAAGACAATTATACTCTACACTTAATAGATTTGATATGTACCCTTGCAATATGCACCATAGGTGTGGTCCCACTGTTTATTTTCCCTCCGTTCAACCTCCCCCCTCCCCTCCTTTCCCCCTCCTCTTCCCTCCTTCATCCTCGGCTATAGTTATGTTTTATCTTTCATATAAAAGTGTGGGTGACTATAAATTGGTTTCATTATAGTACTGAGTACATTGGATACTTTTTCTTCCATTCTTAAGATACTTTACTAAGAAGAATATGTTAACAAATGGAAAAACATACCATGCTCATGGCTGGGAAGAATCAACATTGTTAAAAAGTCCATACTGCCCAAAGGAATATAGAAATTTAATGCAATCCCTATTAAAGCACCACTGTCATACTGTAAAGATCTGGAAAAAATTATACTTTGTTTTATATGGAATCAGAAAAAACCTCAAATAGTCAAGACATTACTTAGAAATAAAATCAAATCAGGAGGAATCATGCTACCAGACTTCAGACTATACTATAAATCTATAGAGGTCAAAACAGCATGGTACTGTCACAAAAATAAAGAAGTTGATGTATGGAACAGAATAGAGAACTAAAAGATGAATGCAGACACTTATTGTCATTTGAGTTTTGCTAAGCCTATAAAAAACATAAATTGGAGAAAACATTCCCTATTTAACAAAAGGTGCTGCGTGAATTGGCTGGAGACTTGTAGAAGACTGAAACTGGACCCACACCTTTCACCATTAACAAAAATTGACTCTCACTGGATAAAAGATTTAAAATTAAGACATGACACTGTAAAGATACTTGGAGGAGAGTGCAGGGGAAACACTTGAAGAAATTGGCCTGGGAGAATACATTATGAGGAGGACCCCCCAGGCAATTGAAGCAACACCAAAAATACATTACTAAATCAAACTAAAAAGCTTCTGCATAGCCAAGAACACATTAAGTAAAGCAAGCAGACACCCCTCAGAATGGGAGAAGATATTTTCAGGTTATGCTCTGACAAAGGTTTGATAACCAAAATCCACAGAGAACTCAAACTTATTAATAAGAAAAGAACAAGTGATCCCATTTCAATGTGGGCAAGAGGCTTGAATAGAAGCTTCTCTGAAGAAGACAGGCGCATGGCCTACAGACACATGAAAAAATGGCTCTTCATTTTTAATCATCAGAGAAATGCAAATCAAAACCACTTTTAGATATCATCTAACTCCGGTAAGAGTAGCCCACATCACAAAATCCCAAAACTACAGATGTTTGTGTGGATGTGGAGAAAAGGGAACACTTCTGCACTGCTGGTAGGAATGCAAGTTAATATGTTCCTTTTAGAAAGAAGTTTGGAGAACACTTAGGGATCTAAAAGTAGACCTGCCATTCAATCCTGCAATTCTTCTGGTAGGTATATATACAAAAGACCAAAAATCACAAAGATATTTGCACCAGATTTTTTATTGTAGCTCAATTCATAATTGCCAAGACATGGAAGAAGCCCAAGTGCCCATCAACCCATGAATGGTATATGTATACCATGGAATATTATGTAGCCTTAAAAAGATGGAGCCTTTACCTCTTTTATGTTACATGGATGGAGCTGGAACAATATCCACATTATAAATCATGTTCATTCCATTTATTTTCCACTGGCATTAATGACTTTTTTCACTTAACATTGTACAGGTCTGTTAAATACATTTTGCCTGGCAATAGTTGGGCTATTCTCTAAGCCTTAAGCTTCTTGATAGATGTTTTGGTCATTTTTTACTTTCCCTCACCACCCAGATCATGACAAACTACTCCCCTACACTTCATATTCATAACATCACTTGTTTCCTACACATTTTTATATAAAGCTAAACTCATCTTATTCTCTCTACTGCTGTGACCTCTTCCTCCACCTAATCTCTCATCTCCATAAATGGTAACTCCCTCCATGTTGTCATTCAGAGTTCTTCACAGAAAGAGTACAATTTTCAAGGATTAAGAAACTGGTCCCATATACTGAGGGTGGAGGGTTCAAACCTGGCCCCGGCAAAACTGCAATAAAAAAATAGCCAGGTATAATTGCAATCAGTGTAACCTGGCTTATTGTACCCTCAATGAATCCCCAACAATGAAAAAAAAATAAGCAGGTATTATGGTGGGCACCTGTTGTCCCAGCTACTTGGGAGGCTGAGGCAAGAGAATCACTTAAACCCAAGAGCTGGAGGTTGCTGTGAGCTGTGACACCACGGCCCCCTACTGAGGGCAACAAAGTGAGACTCTGTCTCTAAAAAAATGAATAAATTCATAAATAAATAAAAATTAAAAAAAGAAGTTAATCAGACACACTAAGTCCCTGTAATTTACTCATAATTGAATCACAATCCACATGAAATTCCAGTGTTAAGAAACTACTGCAAAAAAAATAGAAGGCTGAAAACTTACCTTGATATTGTGGATGATATATCTAGGAGAACAAGAAACAAAATTCAATTTGAGGTCAAAACACAATAAGAAATATTTACATTTTCTACTAAGCAATAAGCCAATGAAATGATTGGCTTATCTATGATAATCAGAGTTCAAGATAATAAGTTCATTATGTTAAGTCTCAAGAATCCAGACCCAACAATATGGACTGTCACTTTGGAATGCTAACGTCTTTGAATCAAAGGAAATTGTAAGGCCTCAGAAACAAGCCTTAGAAATGAGCTCTCTTTGTGGTCTTCTCCCACACCCCTGTATCTCAGATTTACTTTCTTTCTGAGATCACTGAGAACAGCTTTTCATTTATTCCTCTCAGGGCAGTTCCAAGAGATTGCCTGGGAGATGTTACTTGTATAACAAAACAACTTTGTTCATAGTGAATTCTGTCCCTCACCTTCTTGCAATTTGCCACCGCCTCTCCTAGAACTCAGAAGATCTTTGTCTCAGGCCAAGTGTTTGTTGTTTGGGCTTATTCATGTCCCTGAAAAAGCCTTTGCTGCCCCTCTAAAGTGTCTACAACTCTGTCTTCCTCTTCCTATGAACAGGATACTATTTAAGGTTCAATCCTCTGAGCCTTCTCTGAATCTCATATTTTGCGTGATTCTCGTGTTTATGAATGTAAGTAAGTTTCCATGTTTTCTCCTCCTGTCAAGCTGTCTCTTGTCAGTTCGTTTCAGCAGGGAACCTTCAGAGAGCAGAGGACAAGCTTTCCTTCTACTCCTATCATAGGATTAAAAATAAGAAAGCATCACAATTTCCAACTTCAGTGGTGATACTTTACCAGCTTTTTCTGATAAGAAGCACAAAGATAAATAATGTATTTTTGTCTCCCAAATATTTATATCCTAGTAAATGAACATTAATATGCATAATTTTAAAAAAGGAAATGCCACGCATTATATATATATTTTTTATTGTTTGGGATTCATTGAGAGTACAAAGACTTAGGTTACACAGATTGCATCTGTTATGTGAAGTCCCTCATGTAATTTTGTCCCACCCCCAGTTAGGTGTGCCAGGCACCCTGACCCTTCTCCCCTCTCCTCCCCCTCCATACTCCCTCATTCCTCTACCCACCATATTATATTAGATCATCTGCTGCCTTCACATTAGAATTGAATACATTGGATTCTTGCTTCTCCATTCTTGTGATGCTTTACTAAGCAGAATGTGTTCCAAATCAATACAGGTTAATATAAAAGTTGTAAAGTCTATGATAAGAAATCATATACTTGATTTTTTTTCAGTGTGAAACCCAATATCCATAAAAAGTGTAGAACTAGGGACTGTTTTAAAAGAAAAGGCAAAATCTTTGCACTAAAGTATGCCCCTTATTTTCACCAGAATGTACCTTAGAAATCTTAAACAGAGTTGGACGATTTTGAAATTCGTAAGCAATTCATATAGACTTTCCCACCCACTAAAACATTAACTTAAAAGATTTTCAAGTCAGAAAGAGAGTGGGGAATCACATGGTGGGGGGGGAGGAGAATCACAAGCAACAATGGAAATAATAGCTCAAGTTTACACAAAGGGCAAGAAGTGCTTCCCAAACCAAATGACACCATCACAGAAATATAGCTCAACAAAATCTAGGTAGGACCCCTTTTAAACACCAGGTAAAGACACATTTTCTTCATTTCTAAAACATATTTTCCCTTTTGAATGAAATAAATGGTCATCATGTGTTGGGAACAGCTCCCAAGTCTGGCCAAAATATTGGAATATCATTAAAGTATCAAAGTCACTTACAATAATATTTTTATTAAAAAATGCATCTAGAGAGGGCAAACAAGAAATCATTGATATTCTTTTCACTTGACACCTATCTCAAGAATCACTGATCTTCCTGATGTGAGCCAGTTGCCCTGGTAGTGGCAAGTGGGAAAGTACTGGGCTCACCAAGTACTTTGCATTTAGTTCTTTTTAAGAAAAATTATTTATATTATAATTTCCTTATGGAGAACATATACATATTTGTCTTGCCCAATAAGTTCTATACTACAAAAATTATTTTATAAGGTTAACTTTCATTTCAAACTTCACGTTACGTTCATGAAATCTGAAAGGAAACAAACAAAAGAACTGGACTCCTGACTTCCTGTCCAGCTATTATGGTACTTGGGAGTTGCCATTCCTGTCCATGTAACAGGAAAAAGATGAACAAACTGAAAATCAAAACTTCTTAATAGATCTATCCAAGAACTTTTGTCACTGACCAAACTATTCCCCGGAGGATTAGAGAGGCAGGCAGATACGTAGAATCACCTCATGGCAAAGGAGAAGGCCAAGATCAGAATTCTCAAGAGAGCTGGACTCTGGGGTAGGAAAAGCTGTGCCATCATTGAAGAATTCCCGCACTCTCAGAGTGGACAGCCCTAGCATTTAATAGTCCCAGGGGTGCCCAGTCAAGTGTGATGCAGAGTACTACATCCTCCTTATAAAGACCTGCCTCCAAGAGAAACCACTTTACCAGAACCAAACTGAGTACTGCCAGAAACTAAGTCATCTGAGTGAAGAGAAATACCTATCCAGCTCCTCTACTCTTATTTTCCTATTTAAGAAGGAAAAATCCTGAAGAACGAGACATCATCATAGAACTATAGAACTCTTCTCTATCCTCTATCCCTTAGCACCATACCTATGGGGCTTCTGTGTAGAAACTGGGGAACATGACTGGAAGTACTGTGTGTTACAAGTCACGTAGTGCTAGCTACTGAGAGCATCTGTAAGACAACAGGAGAAAATTGGGAAGGACAGAGGAACTTTTAGTCTCTGCCACTTGCAGGTTCAATAATTGGTAAAGAAAGCCTAACCTCTAGTTAGGTGAACCTCACACTAAGACCTTATGTTCTTCAGGTTCTTTTTCCCAAGACATCATGGGTAGGTTTTACAACAAATTACAAGAAATTTGAAAAGAAAAAAGGAAAAGAAAAAGGAAAGCACAGTTTGAGTAGAGAAAACAAGAGTTACAATCACACTGAGATATGGTAATGATAATATAATTATTTGACTGAAAATATGAGGCCGTTATGATTTATATGGTTAAAGCTGAAATGGAAAAAGGAGACAGCATAAAAGAACAAGTACCAATGTAAGCAGAGAGTTGGAAAGTTTAAGAACCCAAAGGAAGTGCTTGAAATAAAAAAAATCAGAAAGAAATGAGGAATGCCTCTGATGGATGCATTAATAGATTCAACACAGCTAAGTAGAGAATCATTGAGCTAAAGGAAATGTGAATAGAATCCTGAAAATGTAACTCAAAGGAGAAAAAAGAGATTGGGAAATCAAAGACCAGTGGAACAATTAGAAAATGTATAAGCTATGAATAATGGTTATATCAGAAGGAAAAGGAAGAAAAGAATAATATATATATTGAAGCAATAATTACTGTCAACTTTTAAAAAAGTAATTATGGACACCAAACCCCAGATTAGGGAGCTCAGAGTGGGATAAAAAATCCTGGACATGTAACAGTTAAATTATAGAAAATAAATGAGAAAGAAAAAATGTGGAATAAACTACAAAGAAAAATAAAAACTCCTTACCTTTAGAGTAAAAAAGATAGAAATTACGCCGGTCTTCTCTTTAGAAACCATACAACAAAAAAGAAAGTGAAATTTAAAAAGCGATAAAAGGGCTTGATAAAGGGCTAAGGAGAGGAAGATGGCCAACTAGAAGCAGATTTTGCCTTAGGCTCCTGTCCAGAGGGAGAGATATTAGACTGAAGTGGACTCAGTGAAGCTGAAGGTGGGGAGCTAAGCATAAAAGGAAGATAGACAAGTGCACATCATCTCTTCTGAGACAAGCTGTACCTCTAAGAAAGAGATAGCAAGAAAACAAAGACCAGGTATGAACCCCATTGCTAAGTGGACAGGAGAGCGGAGCAAGATGACAGACTAGAGATAGCTTATTTGCAGCTGGGCAAGGTGAGGTTGGGGAGAGAAGACCCCAGGAACCTCTGGCTTGTGGGCTCTGCCAAGAAATATCCCTTCAGGGGCACAGGGAGGCAGCAGGAGATCTTAGGACCCCAAGAGGAGGACAAAAGCAGTGGAGAAATGGCAAGTATTTGTGTTTAGGCCGAGGCCAGCCAACAGTGGCAGCAGTGGCTACTGTGGCAGTGAGTTTGCAGACAAAGCCTGCACTGTGGGTTTTTATTTTTAGACTTGGGCAATTGGTTGAGTTACGTTGGGAGAGTTTGGGTGAGCAAGTGACTTTGAACAGTGCCCAGAGGCCAGGACTGAGCCCCTGGGGTGGAGCAGAGCTTTCATTGCTTGGCTAATGACAGGTGCAGCCATTGTGGAAAAGCTTCTTTGCAGGCTTGGCTCTTAGGGTCCTAGAGCAAGGCTGATTCTGGGATGCTTGATAAGTGGAGCAGCCACTCCTGGGGAGATTTGAGTGACGCATGTTTCCCTGGAAAAGCCACTGTGTAGCATAGCACATGGTTTAGAAAGGTCAAGGCAAGTCTATTAAGTGGGCTGAGGGGAGATTCAGGCTCCCAACCCTGTGAGGTTTTTGGGCAAAGAAGTTGGAAAAATGCTACTTCATCTCCTTGGCAAGACAAGGGTTCTAGTCTTCATCTTATAGAGCTGTATCAGCATTGTGATTAGCATCTCGTACGCCAGATGATCATCTGTTGCCCAGGCAATAAACACACTCACACACACACACACACACCTATCAGCTTTTGTTCGCTCTTGAGCTTCTTGGGATGTAACCCAGAAACAGGTCATGGACACTACTGCAGAATCCTCTCTGGGGCCTTGCCCCTTGGCACACAGGCCATTCACTGTTTCCACTCACCACTCCTGACTTCCCCCACCCCAACCACTTCTTCCCCCACTGCTGCATAGAGGCTGCCTCAGCACAGGTGGGTCGGGGTTGCCAAGAACTTCTTCCTCACCAGCTCCAGGGGCAAGGCCTGAATTGTGGCTGGTTCTTCCTGTCTGGAAACTCTGCTCTTTTAGGTCAGTTCACCTCTTTACACTTTTTCATTCAATTGCCTTATTCCTTCCAAAGGTTACCCTGGGGCCTTTATGCAAACATCACTTGAGGCCACCTCCACCATGGCCAGCACCAGCCACTCTCTGGAGGGGGCTGGGCATCTTGCCACACCTCAGAGGCAGCATGTTCTATGCCAGCCTTCTTCCACATCCGTCCCTCCTCCTGGACCCTTTTTGGACTTAAAAGCTGTCAGGTGGCCAAGCTAGAAACCAGGGAGCTCTTTTATAAAATTGAGTATTTAGAAATTGTTTCAAGCTCACAGAATGGTGGCATTTGGTACAAAGAACACCCATATACTCTTTATCCAGAGTCACCTATTGTAAGTATTTTGTTCCATTTGATTCCTAGTTTTTCCTCCCTTTCCTCTTTCCCTGCCTCTAAAAACACACACACACATACACACACACTTTATTCTTGAACCATTTGAGAGTAACAATTTTTCCCCTAAATACTTTAGAGTGTATTCCCTAAGAACAAGGATATTTTCTGACATACTCATAGTACACGTATCAACTTCAATAAGGTTGTTGGCATAACACTTTAATCTACTATCCATATTCCTGTTGGTCACTTTCTTTCTTTTTTTTATTATTAAATCATAGCTGTGTATATTAATGCGAGCACGGGGCACCAGACACTGGTTTTATAGACCTTTTGACACATTATCATCACACTGGTTAACATAGCCTTCCTGGTATTTTCTTAGTTATTGTGTTAAGATATTTACATTCTACATTTACTAAGTTTCACATGTACCCTTGTAAGATGCACCGCAGGTGTAATCCCACCAATCACCCTCCCTCTGCCCCCCTCCCTTTATGCCTTCCCCCTATTCTTAGGTTATAACTGGCTTATAGCTTTCATGTGAAAGCTATAAATTAGTTTCATAGTAGGGCTGAGTACATTGGATACTTTTTCTTACATTCTTGAGATAATTTACTAAGAAGAATATGTTCCAGCTCCATCCATGTAAACATGAAAGAGGTAAAGTCTCCATCTTTCTTTAAGGCTGCATAATATTCCATGGTGTACATATACCACAATTTATTAATGCATTCGTGGACCGATGGGCACTTGGGCTTTTTCTATGACTTAGCAATTATGAATTGCAATAAACATTCTGGTACAAATATCTTTTTTATAATGTGATTTTTGGTCTTTAAGGTATATACCTAGTAGAGGAATTATAGGATTGAATGGCAGATCTGTTTTTAGATCTCTAAGTGTTCTCCATACATCTTTCCAAAAGGAATGTATTAATTTGCATTCCCACCAGCAGTGTAGAAGTGTTCCCTTTTCTCCACATCCACGCCAACATCTCTGTTCTTGGGATTTTGTGATATGGGCTAATCTTACTGGAGTTAGATGGTATCTCAAAGTAGTTTTGATTTGCATTTCTCTGATGATTAAAGATGATGAGCATTTTTTCATATGTCTGTAGGCCGTGTGCCTGTCTTCTTCAGAGAAGTTTCTCTTCTAGTCCCTTGCCCAGCCTGCAATGGGATGACTTGTTCTTTTCTTGCTTATACGTTTGAGTTCTCTGTGGATTCTGGTTATTAAACCTTTGTCGGAGACATAACCTGCAAATATCTTCTCCCATTCCGAGGGCTGTTTGCTTGTTTTACTTACTGTGTTCTTGGCTGTGCAGAAGCTTTTTAGTTTAATCAGGTCCCAGTAGTGTATTTTTAAAGCTTCTTCAATTGCCGGTGGGGGGCGGGTCGTCCTCATAAAATACTCACCCACACCGATTTCTTCAAAGATTTTCCCTGCACTCTCTTCTAGTATTTTTATAGTTTCATGTCTTAAGTTTAAATCTTTAATCCAGTGAAAGTCTATCTTAGTTAATGGTGAAAGGTGTGGGTCCAGTTTCAGTCTTCTACAGGTTGCCAGCCAGTTTACCCAGCACCATTTGTTAAATAGGGAACCTTTTCCCACTGAGTGTTTTTAATTGACTTGTCAAAGATCAAGTAATGGTAAGTAGCTGGATTCATCTCTTGGTTCTCTATTCTGTTCCAGACATCTACTTCTCTCTTTTTGTGCCAGTACCATGCTTTTTGATCACTATCGATTTATAGTATAGTCTGAGGTCCAGTAGTGTGATTCTTCCTGCTTTGTTTTTATTTCTTTATTTCAATGTCTTGGCTATTCGAGGTTTTTTCTGATTCCATATAAAACAAAGTATTATTTTTTCAACATATTTAAAGTATGACAGTGGAGCTTTAATAAGGATTGCATTAAAATTGTATATTGCTTTGGGTAGTATGACCTGTTGGTCACTTTCTTTATAACATTTCCCTCCCCCCGCTCCCATACAGGATCCAGTCTGGGGTGTCATATATTGTATTTATTTATTTTATTATTTTGAGATGAGGTTTTGATTTTTTGCCCAGGTTAGAGCGCAATGGTGTCATCATAAGTCACCTCACACTCCTGGCCTCAAGTGACCTCAAAGTGCTGTGAGTATAGCTGTGAGCCACTGTGCCCAGCATCCTTTATTTGTTTATTTAATTTTTAGAGATAGGTCTTACTCTGTCACCCAAGCTGGAGTGCAGTGGCGTGAGCACAGTTTACTGCAGCCTTGAACTCCTTGGCTCAAGTGATCTTTCTGCCTCAGCTTCCCCAGTGGTTGGGACTACATGTGCCCACCACTGCACCAGGCTAGTTTTTCTATTTTTGGTACAGACAGGATCTTATTCTTGCTTCAGCTGGCCTCAAATTTCTGACCTCAAGGGATCCAGTCATCTTGGCCTCCCAGAGTGCTTGGATTACAGGCATGAGCCACTGTGCTTGGCCCTCATTTGCTATTTCATGTGTTTTTTCCTTTTCTACTTATTTCAGACAGAGTCTCACGTCATTGCCCTGGGTAGAGTGCCCTGGTGTCATAGCTTACAGCAACCTCAAACTCTTGGGCTCAAGCAATCCTCTTGCCTCAGCCTCCCAAGTAGGTGGGACTACAAGTGCCTGCCACAATGCCTGGCTAGTTTTTCTTTTTTAGTAGAGACGGGATTTTGCTCTTGCTCAGGCTTGTCTCAAACTCCTAAGCTCAGGTGATCCACCCACCTCATTCTCTCAGAGTGCCAGGATTAGGGGTGTGAACCACCTCACATGGCCACATGTGTCTTTTTCTAATGAAATATGCCTTTAAATTGTAGTTACAATAATTTGATATGATTATCATTACTACATATTAATATGTATTAGGCAAATGTCCCTCCCTCATTTTTTTTTTTTTGAGACAGAGTCTCACTATGTCTCCCTTAGTAGAATGCCATGGTGTCACAGCTCACAGCAACCTCAAATTCTTGGGCTCAAGTGATTCTCTTGTCTCAGCTGCCCAAGTAGCTGGGACTATAGGTGCCCCCAACAATGCCCGGTTATTTTTTTGTTGCAATTGTCATTGTTGTTTAACTGGCCCAGGCCAGGTTTGAACCTGCCAACCTGGATGTGTGTGGCTGGTGCTGTAACCACTGCGCTTTGGGTGTTGAGCCCCCTCCCTCATTTTCTTTTGTCCATAGAACTTTTTTTTTGTGTGTGTGTGTGTGGTTTTTGGCTGGGGCTGGGTTTGAACCCTCCACCTCCGGCACATGGGACCAGCGCCCTACTCCTTGAGCCACAGGCGCTGCCCTGTCCATAGAACTTTTAGGATCATCTTGGGTCATATCATTTAAAAACTGTTCGAGACTTGGCACCTGTAGCTCAGCAGCTGGGGCGTCAGGCACATACACCAGAGCTGGCGGTTTTGAATCCAGCCTGGGCCTGCCAAACAACAATGACAACTACGACCCAGCTACTTGGGAGGCTGAGGCAAGAGAATCACTTAAGCTCAAGGGTTTGAGGTTGCTGTGAGCTGTGACACCACAGCACTCTACCCAGGGCAACATAGTGAGACTCTGTCTCAAAAAAAATAAAAAATAAAAAATAAATAAATAAATAAAATAAAAACTGTTGGGATTTAGATTTGTACTGCATTGAATTAACTGATTTATTTGGGTAAATTAATTGTACCAAATGACATTCTAACCCTCTAGGAATGTAAGATATTTCCTCATTTATTCAAGTCTTCTTCAGAAAAGCTTTGTTGTTTTCTTTATATATAACTTCCACATTCCTAATTGGGTTAATTCTGAGGTGTATTATAGCTTTTGTGAATATAATTTTTTATTGCATTAAAAAAGTTATATACCATGATCAAGTTGGTTTTATTCCAGGGTTATAAGGTTGGTTCAACATTTATAAATCTATAAATATAATGTATCACATCAATAACATCAAAAACAAAGATCATGTGATTCTATCAATAGATGCAAAAAAGGCTTTTGATAATATCCAGCATCCTTTCATGATTAGAACACTTAGGAAAATAGACTTAGATGGGACATTTCTTAAACTGATAGAGCCCATTTATAGCTAACCCACTGCCAATATCACATCGAATGGAGTAAAATTTAAAACATTTCCACTCAGATCAGGAACTAGGCAAGGATGCTCACGTCTCCACTGCTGTTCAACATAGTAATGGAAGTCCTAACCATCACAAACAGGCAAATGAAGGGAATCAAGGGTATTCAAATAGGGACAGAAGAGGTCAAACTTTCACTTTTTCAAATGACATGATCTTATACCTGGAAAACTCCAGGACTCCAGGGACTCAATTACAAAGTGCTTAGAAATGATCAAGGACAGTGTCTCAGGATACAAAATCAATACTTACAAATCAGTAGCTTTCATATATACTAACAACAGTCTAACTGAAAATATAATTAAATACTCTATTTCTATTTAATAAAAAAAAGACCCTATTTCTGTTATAGTAGTGCCAAAGAAGATGAAATACTTGGGAATCTATCTAACAAAAGACATGAAAGATCTCTATAAAGAGGACTATGAAATCCTGAGAAAAGAAATAGCAGAATATGTTAACAAATGAAAAAACATACCATGCTCATGGTAGGGGAGAATCAACAATGTTAAAATGTCCATACTACCCAAAGCAATCTACAGATTTAATGCAATCCCCATCAAAATACCAATGTCATACTCAAAGAGCTTAAAAAAATAGTTCTTCATTTTATAGGGAATCAGAAAAAAGCAAAATAGTTAATACAATACTTAGAAATAAAAACAAATCTGGAGGTATCACACTATCAGACTTCAGGTTATACTACAAATCTATAGTGATCAAAACAGTATGGTACAGGCACAAAAATAGAGATGTAGATATTTGGAATAGAATAGAGAATCTAGTGATGAACCCAGCCACATACTGTCATTTGATCTTTGATAAGCCTAACAAAAACATGCATTGGGGAAAAGACTCCCTTTTTAACAAATGATGCTGGGAGAATGGGCTACAGACCAATAGAAGACTGAAAGTGGACCCACACATCTCACCAATAACAAAAATTCATTCTAACTGGATAAAAGGTTTAAATTTAATACATGAAACTAAAAATATTAGAGGAGAGTTCAGGGAAAATGCTTGAAGGTATTGGCCTGGGTAAGTATTTTGTGAGGAAGACACTCCTGAAAATTGAAGCAACACCAATAATAAACTACTGGGATTTGATCAAGCTAAAATGCTTCTGCACAGCTAAAGGCACTACAGCTAAAGCAAACAGCCTTTGGAATGGGAGAAGATTTTTTGATGTTAAGATTCTGACAAAGGTCTGATAACTAGAATCCACAGAGAACTTAATCAATGAAGAAAAACAAACAATTCCATTTCTTTGTGGGTAAGAGACTTGAACAGAAACTTCTCTGAAGATGGCAGGTGAATGGCCAACAAACACATGAAAAAAATGCTCATCGTCTTTAATCATCAGAGAAATGCAAATCAAAACCACTTTGAGATATCACCTAACTCCATTAAGATTAGCCCACATCAAAAAAAGTCCCCAAACTGCAGATGTTGGTGTGGATATGGAGAGAAGGGAACACTTCTACACTGCTGGTTAGATTGCAACTAATACAGCCTTTTTGGAAAGAAGTATGGAGAATTCTCAAGGAACTAAAAGTTGGCCTTCCATTTGATCTCGCAGTTCCATTACTAGGTATCTACACAGAGGAACAAAAATCATTTTACAACAAAGGTAATTGCAGCAGAATTCGTAATTGCAGCCCAACTCATAACTGCCAAGTCATGGAAGCAGCCCAAATGCCCATCAACCCATGAATGGATTAACAAATTATGGTACATGTATACCATGAAATACTGTTCATCCATAAAAAAGATAGTGACTTTACATTTTTTATGTTTACTTGAATGGAGCTGGAACATATTCTTCTTAGTAAAGTATCTCAAGAATGGAAGAAGTATCAATATACCCAATACTATTATGAAACCAATATATAAAAACTTACAGTCTCATATGAATGATAAAACACAAATATAGTGTAATGGAGGAGGGGAGAGGAGTGAGAGGGGAGGGGAAAGGATACAGTGATTGGTGGGAGGAGGGAGGGCATTTGGTGGGATCTTACCTAAAGTACACAGTTCACGGGTATATTTCAAAGCAACTAAATTATAAATGTCTTACCACAAAAAATAAGTAAGTGAGGTAATGGTTATGTTAACCAGTTTGATTAAAGCATTCCACATTGTATATCAAGTCATCATATTGTACCCCAAAAATGTATACAGTTATGATTTAATTGAAAATTAAAGAAAAAAAGAAAAGAAAAAAGAAATCAAATGCCACAATGCCCTGATCAGAAGGGGGGAAAAGTGATAAAAGGAATGAACCGCCAAACTAGAATTCTGTTACATACAAAATTATCAAAAATGAAGGAGAAATAAACAATTTCTCATACAATTATGAATTGAGGGAATTTGTGACCAGGAGGCCTGCTGTTAAGACAGGGTCTTCAGAGCGAAGGAAAATGATCCAGGTCAGGAACGTGGATCTTCATAGAGGAACAGCATTAGAGAAGAGGTAAATGAAGGTTAAAGGTTACTTGCTCTTAATGGATCTAATAGAAAAGCATTTGTTCAAAATGATAATAGCAAAAAAGGAAAAAAAGAATGAAAACAACAATATGTTTGATAATACACATTTTTGTTGATCACATTCATAGATATGTACATGATGGCAATAGTATAAGGATTGAGATGAGGATGACAATAGCCTGCTACAATTTACACTTCCTTATACACGATATAGTGTTATTTGAAATACAACAAGGTGTCTACAGCCATACCACCCTGAACATGCCCGATCTAGTCTGAAATACAACATGGAATGTTTTAAATGTCTATATCAAACTCAAGGACAACATCTAAGAAAGGCAAATTCATACAAAAGAATTACATTTGTAAGTATAATTGATATAAGAGGGGAAGAAATCCTAAAAGATTATACATAGACACCAGAAAAACAAAGGGAAAAAAGGACAAAAAAAAAAAAAGAAAAGAAAATTAAACAAATAGAAGGTCATAACAAATGTGGTAGGTATTACTCCAAACATATCAATGATCACTTTAAACATAAATGATCTAAATACACTATCTCAAAGGCAATGACTGAGAGAGTGGATAATAAAATGCAACTTAACAATAAAATTTTCTAAGAAATCCACTTTATATATAAGAACACATGTCTTTTGAAAGAAAAGGGATGGAGAAAAATACATAATGATAGTGCTAATCAAAAGTAAGCTGTAATAGCTAATTTAATTTCACACAAAACACATTACAGAGCAAGGAACAGTATCAGGGATCCAAAGGGGCATCACATTAATGATGAAGGCATCAGTTTTCCAAGAACACATGATAGTCCTTAATGGGTATGTATCTAGCAACAGAGGTCAAAATGCATGTGGCAAAAATGAACACAAGTGCAAGGACAAACAGATGAATCCATTATCATGGTTGGAAGTGCTCACAGCCTCTCTCAGCCCCTGACAAATTCAGCAGGCAGAAAATCCATGAGAATATAATTGAACTGAACACCACTATCAGTCAACTGGATCTACTGACATCAATAAAATACTTCATCCTACAACAGCAGGATACATGTTCTTCATGAGCTCACATGGAATATTCAAGGTAGGTCACAGTCAGGGCTGCAAAACACACCATAGACAATGTGTCCTAGGGCCACAAAATTCATCTTGAAATCAATAGCTGGAAACTGAATAATATTTGAAGATTAAACAGTACATATCTAAAGGACTCATGGGTCAAAAATTTTTCTCACCATAAATTTTTAAATCTTTCAATATAAATCCTGAAATGAGAAATACTAAAATTTGTAGGATGCAGTGAGGAAGCATTATGAGAGAAATTTATAGCAATGAATGCAAATACAAGTTTCAGTGACTATAAAAATTCTTGCTTATTTATAAGCATAACTATATGGTATATGTTAGTATACTCACAGGAAAAATAATACTCCAGAAGAAAATGGCCAATGAAACAGCTCCTAAGTAGGCAGTTATAATAATAGTGTTCCAAGAGATTCCAAAAAAGTCAGGGCCAAGATCAACATAATCAGGCAGAGTATGGACTAGCTGTAATAATAATATTTGAAATAATGAGATGCCTCAATGACAGTTACAATATATCAATCACAAAAAGTCATCCTTAAATAGTGAATCACAGCCTTCAAGTGGAAACAACATCTCCAGGGGACTCCACTGCCTCTAGAAAGTTTGGAAGTTTCCACTCTCATGTTTTTTTCATGGCTGATAGTGTTGTTAGAGAATGTGAATGTGGTTATTTTCTTTGGCTGTACTAATTATCTTTTTTTAATTTAAAATGACATATAAAGTTGTATGTATTTATCATGTTCAACATGATGTTAAGAAGTACACATGTATTGTGGAATGGTTAAATCTAGTTAGCTGACAAGTGCATTAACTCACATAGCCACTGG
Organism: Nycticebus coucang; assembly: GCF_027406575.1. Classification (NCBI taxonomy): domain Eukaryota; kingdom Metazoa; phylum Chordata; class Mammalia; order Primates; family Lorisidae; genus Nycticebus; species Nycticebus coucang. The sequence continues at coordinate 96,221,903 of NC_069791.1, read as the reverse complement.
GTGTCTTTGGGCAGACTGCAGTTTCTAGCTCACCAGGTACCCTGTCTTCTCCCTCGTCTAATGCTGTATAAGAATCCCGTGAAATTGCACTATCCTCTCAGAGTAGATGGATCTTTACTATTTAAAGGTTAAGTCAAAGAATACAAAAAGGGATGTCTTTGCTCAGAAATAAATATCAAATTTTAGCGCTCAAAAATAACCAAGATGGAGATAATGAAAATGACACTAGGAGTGTGGAAGTTCTTTAAGATTCTTGATGTTAATTATATAATATATTAGACTCTTATGTGAAGAAATACAAAGACTTCCACTGAGTAAATTCAGACTGATTCTGATAGCCATCCTAGAGAGTCCTCTGGATTTAAATGTTTGTCTAGCAAACTCAGTGTCTTAATTCTGAATGTTTCCTTCAGGAGAGTGAAATAAACACAGTCATTCAATAGGCTGGACTCCGTGTTTACTAAGTCTGACGTGGAAATGAATGGATTTCTGACTTGTGCAACAACATGATTTCAGAAACACTTTGCTGAGCAGAATAAGGTAGACACAGAAGAGTATAAGTGGCATCTATCTACATATATGAAATTATAAGCCAAGCAAATGCAACCTGTGATGAGAACAGGGATTGGGAAGAAGGATGAAATAATAACTGGAGATCTTGAAAGGGGTTTGGGTTATACTGGTATGTGTACTATTCCTAGTCAGTGACTTACACTGAAGATATTCTAGTTAACAACTGTCATGTTATGCTATTGAGCAGGAATTCTCTAGATGCATTTCAATTGAAATTGCGTCCAAAATAATAAAGAATGATGGAGGGGTAGAAGGATGAAAGGATGGAAAGATTATGTACTTAATCATGTTCCATAAAATGTTAACAAATCAATGCTGTATGTTTAAACATTTTCATAATAACATGCTGGTTGCTAGCCAAATCATCTGTTTCACAATAGTAATTACTCTTTTGAACAGGAGTTTTAAAATAATTATTAGTCATGTTCTATTTTTGAACAATTTTAGGCACAAGCTCAGCTGTATTTTTTCCCCAGCCAACTACCCCACGGAGTGGCAAAATGCAAGGATGCATGTGAAAATCTTGCCGAGGTCCTACTTTCTGGGTTTATTGTTGTAAGGGCAAAGTCCAAATGGCAAATATATATGCACCACATCTCTTTCCCTAAAGAAAAGGTAACTTTTTGTTAATGCATACAAAGGAATTCCACTCAGCCATGAAAATTAATAAACTATATTTGTAAGTATGTATGATCTCAAAATAGTTCTGCTGACTTACAGAATCCAGAACAACAGCACAATTCACGCTGTTTGATTTTGTTACATGAAATGCTATAAGGTACAGATCAGCAGATCAAAGGGAGGATGGCAGGATGAAGGGAGAGGAAGGACAGATGGATTAAAAACAAGCAAGATGGATCCGTTGAGCGTGATGGGTGTATTTACTATCTTGAATCATGAATGCTGTCAATGGTTTCATTGCTGTGTCCATATTTAAAAATAAAAAATTGTTTCCTTTTAAGAAAATATTCTATTTATCATAAATAACTCTGCCACACTTATACTGTAGGAAAAAATATACATTTTTTCTCCAGATAAAGAAATATTTTTTGAAAGTTACAAGAATTTTTCAAAGTTAGCAGAATCTATGAGCCTGTAAGCCTATTTAAAATTGAGAAATAGCCTTAGTGTGTGTCACACTTTATGGGGGCAAGACATGATTGCAAGAGGGACTTTACCTAACAATTGTAATCAGTGTAACTGGCTTATTGTACCCTCAATGAATCCCCAACAATAAAAAAAATAAAATAAAATAAAATAAAATTGAGAAATAAATAAATGTAAGCTCACAATAGGTGAGAAGCCTGGGTCTTCTTTGTGATATACATGACATGTCTGGGTGATATTGCTTGAAAAATATTCCAGACTCTTCCCAAACTGTATGGAAGGATGAAAGAAATAATTAATGACATACTAAACATATAAAGAAAAATAATATATGCTGGTATGTTTATATAGGCGGTTCCAAAAAATGTATATACACTTTAAGAGATCTTGCTAGAAATAAAATCAGTCATTTCCAAAACATATATGAATTGCAGATAAAATGGATGAGTGAAGCATTTCAGGGTACACTTCACTAGTAATAGTACCTTCGATTCAACTTCAAGAAGTTAGATAGCATAATGTCTCATAATGTTATACATTTTTTGGTGCCCCCTGCACATAGATGTAACTGAGAGCTGCAATAATAATAATAAAAATACCCGGGTTAATTTTCTAATTAAGTTGAGATTATTGTTTAGCCCACTTTTAAAAACACAAAATTTCTGTTCAATTTTCACTTTGATACTGAACCAGGAGAGTTAATGTAAGATTTATGAAATACATACAGACATGCATGATAGAGTGATCTTATAATCAGCATTAAAACCATGAGTATAGAAGTTAGTTAAAAACACAATACAAAATAACCCATTAGAAGAATCTACCTTCATGTTTCATGATATTGCACTAAAACCAATCAATAGCAACCTGGAAAATGAATGTGTAAAGGAAGACACATTTTCTGGCATGTTTGGCTCCCACAGCAAAAGGCAAATACATCCTTTCACCAATCTACATGTGTAAGTACCTAGTTTTATAAGAATTCCAACCAATTCAAGTACCAAGCCTCAATTTTCTGCCAATAAAACCTCTCTAGGAACAAACCTCTGAATCCTGCAACATGTTTGTGCTCAGCCTCACAGCTGAAGGGGGCACAGGGAGAGCTCCTGGGAAGCAGGTGCTGCCTCTGAGCAGCTGCTGTCTGACAGGCAGCAGCAGCTCTCAGCACAGTGGGCAAAGATGTACATCAAAGGCTAACTTGACCCCATCTCCAGTCACTGGCCCTGTTGCTACATGTGACAACTGTCTCGATCCAGTAATAAGTAGTGGTTCCTATATAGATTGGATCAAATAAGGCCAGTAAAATCTGAAATTGTCACTGTCTGTGACCATGAGCAAGGGTAAAGATGGAAAATTCAAGACAGAATAATTTGTCCAAGTGCACAAAGATGAAGCAGGGGAAGAGGAATTCACTGATATATGAACCTGCAGTCAGATAAAAGGAAGAAATTTCCAATGGGGATTATTAAGAAATGCCCTCCACAGTAGACTTCAAAGAACTGGAGTTCTTCTCTGCATGGAAATATTCACAGAGGATGATTCTAACTCAATGTGATGGATGTTCTCTATTTCTGGACTTCTTTCCAGTTTCCTCCCTGACAACGTGGGTCACGCCATTGTAACAAATCTCATCTCCACAAGGTGTTCTCAGTCTCCATCTCTTTCCCTCCCTCGTTCCACCTCACTCCTGTGGATAGGAGTGTGGTTTCATAATGATCAAAGTAGAGGCCTACCATGTCTTCATATTTTGACAGTCCTAAAGTCTTTAAAGGCCATTTCTGCTTTGGGTAAATCAACAATCTGCACATGACCCACTGTACAAAGAATGGACAGTGTCTCCTTCACCTTCTGGTCATGTCCCTGCTAGTGACTTCCCCATGTTACACATCCAAGCAAGGTGTAGTCCTTTATTGTCACATCTGCTGAGCTCCTCAGGAGCCCCATCAAAGTGGTTGGACACAGAGTTCCTAGGGGAAGCTTTTAAGAACACAAGGAAGGAATGATTCAAAAACTGTTCAAAGTCAACAAAGTGCAAATGGAATTTCACTTTCAAAAGACCAGTACCAGTACCACCAATTAGGGACCACGGCTCTCACGGCTACCAAGCTTTCCAAATGTGAGTGATGGACTTGTAGGGAAAAAAACTGTAGGTGGAACAGCACCAAAACTTGCAAGAATTGAAGAGGATCTCACACAGGGCTTCCAGGAGCCAGTCAAATGCCTATGAAGCCTATTTTAAAAAATAATTTTTTATATTTTCTTTAGCAACTTTATGGAGCTGTAATTATGTACCATACAATCCCCACCAGTAAATCCTACAATTCAGTGACTTTTTCTATATTGAAAATATAGCCTTTTTCATAGTATAGTTACTATTTTCATGCTGTCAACCTAGCTCATGCCTGGACCAGCCCATCTCGATATGCACAGGTGTGGGCAGAGCAGCCAGGCTTCTCAGGGCTTCTCAGGAAACCCAGGCTAAGTTCTTTGGTCTGCAAGGAGGACAGAGCTCCCATCATTGTCCTAATGACAGGCTGTTATGTAAGCCACAGTGTGACACAGCTCGATGTAAAAGAGACCCATGGGCTGTCTACTCACATTGCCTGATGGGGTATAGGGAGAGCTGAGCAGGAGGAAGGCAAAGAACACCCTCTGCACCTCCATGTCTGAGTGCTCTCAGAGCGCCTTGAGTTCACTAGGAGGGAATTGGGTGGGTAAGCTTGTGTTCAATTACCCTTTGTGTGGCTTAAAGGCAACATAAAGTGGAATGAAAAAACAGGAGAATTATTTTGTCCTGTGTGTCAACTGTTTACTTGTATTAATAGTTCTCTAAGTTTTAATCCTCAAAAGGAACAGCTGTATTTGTTGAGAGCCAGGACAGGTGTGTGGATGCCAGTGAATTTGACCAGACCGTGGCAAGAATCTCCTTCCCTGACAGTCCTTCAACTTCTGGCTGATCGAGTGTTGAGGAGAACGAAGAGATTTATTGGATTTTTATTTACTATTATTCTAGGAATTATCGCTGTGACAGCTTCTGCTGCTGTCTCTGGCGTGGCTTTAACTCAAGGGATTAAAACACATAATTTTGTGGCTAATTGGCATAAAGACTCTGAACAATTATGGACTGCTCAAAAACAAATTGACACTGAGTTATATAATGAAATTGCTGACTTAGAACAAGCTGTTGTTATGTTAGGGGATGAATTAGTGAGCTTAAAGAAACAAATGAAGTTGAAATGTGATTGGAATATAACTACTTTTTGTATAACCCCTGTTAAATATAATGAGAGTAAATTTCCTTGGGACAATGTTAAAAAGCATTTGTTAAACCATGATAATTTGACTAAGGAAATTGTAACTTTACAACATGAGATATATTCCACCTTTGAAAATAAGTTACAAAGAATAGATGGAGATCAGATTTTACAAGGCATAGCTGATGGAATTGAACAAATGAATCCTACTCCAAAAATACAAGGACTTATAGGAAGTTCTGTAGGATCATTAGCATTATTTTTAATTATTGGATTCATTTTATATTTGATTTGTAAAAGAGTGAAGCACGCACAAAGAGAAAATGAACGTTATGCGCAAGTGTTTGCTTTAATGATGACAGATATGAATAATATTCGTCAAAAACAAAAGGGGGAAATGTAGGATAATATTTAGAAATAAACTTATCCTACAGCAAGCACACAAAGTAAAATCAGTGTGAGTTTAAAATGACATGCTTTTCTTCCAGAGGCTTAAGACGCTTGGACCCCCCTGGGTTACTCACAGAGTTAGGCTCTTTGGAAAATTCCTTAGGCCTTTTCTCTGAAGCAGTACACCCCGAGAAGCCTGAGATCCAAGGGCATGTCGCCCTTCCTCAGAGATACGGGACAGAGGGTTGACATATGTTAACAACATATTGTCAGAGGTCTATAGGTGGTCTGCCCTGAAGGAAGGTCACAGTCGTTACTTCATACTGAGTAAACTGAGTGAATGCTTGAAGATTAACTCTGTTCCCCTATAGCTATTTTTGTCTTTGTGCCCTGCTCGGAAAACTAGTCACTAGTCACGGTTTAGAGGAAGAGATTTACTACACAAGTGGTTACATTGATATGATAAATTTCCTTTCAAGTTCAAATTCAGCTTGTAGATAATGGATTAGGTGTGTACATGACTGGAAGAGTATAAAACTTAAACGTGGAATAAAGAACTTTGCTATATGCCATCAAACGGTGTATAGTCTGTTTCTTGACTTAATAATTACAGGAGCGAGTTTACACCTACAGCAAAGCTGCTGCTCGTTCGCGTCTCGGTTCACGCAACAGTAGGGAGGAGTACTAAAGAGGGCTAAGTTTGGGAATGGGGGTGGGGTCACAATTGGGGGGACAGGGAAGGGAGGTCATGAAGGACTTGGAGGAATTGATACCTGGTAAGAGGAGAAAAGGGGGGTTGGAGAAGTGTACAGGTCAAAGTCCTGGAGGAGTGGGAAGAGGGCTTAGCGACAGGTCAGGATGTGAGCCTGTCTGCTGACCAGGAGTCCATGGGGACAGGTGAGTGAAGCCCTTGGGATAATTCGGAGGGGCACAGAGCTCCGTGTCTCTCCAAACGTTGCTCCTGCGTGGTCACCGCTCTGATAAGGGGGTGCTTTATATGCCCTGTGGACCAAACCCCTGTCTTGACCCTGGGTGCATCACCGTTGACACCCCGCGTGACCCCACACACCACCCTCCCTCCATTCTAACGATGCCTCCTGCCCCACCCGAGCCTCACTAGGGGCTGTCCCAAGGATACAGCCTCTCTGGAACACTCACTCACCCCCTGATTTCTCTATCTGCTCAACCCAGCTCACCCGTCCTTGCTTCTGGGCTTTACCTTCCTTCCCGGATTCTCAAGCATTCCCATGATAATGGATATAATCATTTTCCCTATTATTATCTATACCGTTTCTGCCAGAAACCCACAACTTAAGGAAATTATACTTTATTGCATGTCGGCAATTTCTAGTTTTTCTATTAGTGATTCTATCCGCGTTTCATTACGCGGATGCTCATCTGTAGAAGGTGCTCAGTAAACACTTGTTGAATCAACGAACGGAAGCTCAGGGGCTTGGGGGCTCAGATTCCTTTTCTGGCTCTACTACTTATTAGCAGCGTGATCTCGAAAATTAACGTCTTTTTGCTTCTGTTTCCTTGTATTAAAGAGATCTAATGAGAGTTAACTCATTAGGCTGTCAATGATTGATTAGGGTTATTAAATATTAGCTGTCAGGATCATCCTTCCAAAGCGGCACTTCCAGAGCCACAGACCCGGCCACAGTGCCCCCTGCTGGCTTCAGTGTAAGTCACATGCATACCTACTGCCCTCTCCTCCCCAGGTCCAAGGCTGGGTAGGGATGGCCTGGAACATTCCCCTTCATCTGCCTTCCGGATACTCAGAAACCGACTTCCATATCCTCCTCCTCCCCTCCCCTCAATTGGGGTCCAGAACGCTCTCCAGAGCCAGGTGGTCCAGAGAGCATTCACCACCTCTGCTAGCCCTGTGAGATAGCTGGAGCATCATTGTTTTGTCCTTTTTGTGTTGTAGGCAGATGCCAGGGCTGGGGAGACTCAGACCCTGGAGTTTAATGCTTTGGAGAATAACATTTTCCCTTGGCACAAAGGTAAAGTTCATGGGAAGCCAGAGACCTTTGACCTGTCTTTGTCTTGGACCCAAACTATCAAGACCTGAACATCCTGTGTTAAATATGCAAGTTTCAGATGGTGCTCAAGGGCCTCTTACTCACTGTTTCTGCTGAGGGAGGAGGGTGAATTCTTCCTCCACCCAGAGCTCTGCGTGTTTAGCCCAAACACCTTCAGTAAGCATGAAATCTCTTGGAAGCCTTAAATTCTGTCTTTAACATTTGCACAAATTCTGCATCTTATTTCCTATCATATCAGCATGTTTTAGAAAAAAACTCAACTTCCTAAATACAGGGTTAAGATGCAGCATATGACCAATGAAGTGGACGCTGATGGTGAGAGCCCTGCTCCCTGCAGGGTGGGGAGATGTTCGTCCAAAGATAGAAAATTTCAGTTAAATGGAAGGAAGAAATTCAAGAGATGCATTGTATGGCACAGTGACTATATTTCATAACAATATATTGTAGTCTTGAAAATTGCTAAGAGAGTTGATTGAGTTTTTATCAAAAATTGATAATGTGAAGAAATGTATATCCCAATTAACTCAATTTAGCCATTCCAGAATGTATCCATATTTCAAAATACCATACTGTATACAACAAAGATACAGAATTTTTATTTCCCAGTTTAATTCATTAAAAAAAATTAATTACTGCTACTCCAGAAAGCATTTACTGAAGGATGGACTCTGTATCCAGAAACAGAGGCATGAAACATTCTTTCTTTAGAGTTTGTCTTCTGTTTCCAAGAGTCCCTTTCATTCTATGTGTGATCCATAGAAACACTAGAGTTTCAAGTTGAGAATCTTTTCAATCACAACTATGAAAAAAGTTTTTACAGGGCAACACAACAAATCAACTTTTGAAGCCATTTCTTTTTGCTTTTTCACGTTCAGTGAACTCCCTCTTGTTAAGGTCGTTAGGTGTCCTTCATCTGAAGGTTTTCCAGCTTAAATCTGTCTCCACAAGCTAATACCCTCCAGAGTACTGGGCAGATCCAATCATTCAATTCAGTACATGATGTAATTACTGAACTATTCCTTTATCCTCAACCAGGAGGTTTTAAAGTAGGTGGCGGGAGTTCCATACCTAAAATATGTTTGGTAGTTAACTGTGCAGTGTTAACGATGTCATGTTGCAGAAGGATCTCTCTAAGGCCGTCTGTGTCCCCCACGCTTATGCCTTTATTTAAGCTTAATTACCTCCCTAAAGGAAGTACATCCAAATGTAGTCACTTTGGAGTGAGGACATCAAGATATGAATTTTGGGAGAAAACATCTCAATTCATGAAATTTGTAAAGTCTTCCTAAATATTAGGTGTTTGAATAAGCAGCCACCTCTCCGAGTCATCACAGACCGGCTTCATGCAGGGGAGGCCTCTGTAATTAGCCAGCTGTGAAGGCTCAGGGTCCTTCCTGTCACACGTTTTCCAGGTGGGGGTCCCCTGGACGCGGCGCTGCTACCCACAGTCAGGCTGGTCCCCGCACACCGTGGCTTTAGCTGCAGCAGCAGCAGAGGCGCCCCCGCCAGGCCCTTCAGGGCACAGACGCCCTCGCTCCCTCTGCTCGCGTTCCCTTCCCTGGGACCAGGGATCATCAGCGGACCCAAGAACAGATAGCTGAGTTCAGTGAAGTTTCTCCCTAGTGGATAACTATGGCGACGGCACCATCACAGCAAAGGACCTTCCATCAGTCATGAGGTCGCTGGGTCAGATCCCAACCGCAGCTGAACTGTACGATGTGACCAAGGAAGTGGGCGCTGACGTGATGAAGCTCTGACTTCCCTGGAGCTTTCACTATGAGGGTAGAAAATGAAAGACACAGAGAGTGAAGAAGAAATCCACCAGGCATTAGGGAGTCTGTGACAAGAACAGCAGGGGTCACATCAGTGCAGGAGAGCAGGTCACATTATGATGAATTTAGGGGAAAAGAACTAACGGATGGTGAAGTAGATGAAATAATCAGAGAAGCAGATATTGATAGAGACGGACAGTCAACTATGAAGAATTGGTACAGATGATGACTGCAAAGTGACCGCCTACTTTCAACTCCTTCCCCAAACTCCAGAGGAACCAGATTCATTCTTTTACTGCTGCTGCTGCAGCAAAAAAAGTTCATTTATGGGCAGTGTCTGTGGCTCAAAGGATAGGGCGCTGGGCCCATACGCTGGATGTGGTGGCCTCAAGTCCAGCCCTGGACAAAAACTGCAAAAAAAAAAAAAAAAATTCTTTTATTCATTTTGTTTCCATATGAACTAAACTGAATGTCAGAGGTATCTTATATTCACACGACATCTGCATGGATCTGTTGGTGGTCCTGTGCCCTAAAGATCAAGCTACAGGTCAGTGTTACAATATAAATGTTTGTACTACCTTAATGATAAGGGTTCCTTGAACTTCCATTTGCTGATAATTAATATATGGTTTGTTTGGCTACTTTTCCAGGCATGGCATGGTGATTGAGCACAGTGGGGCATTTGTATTAAGTAAAAACTTAAGAAAACAAATTCAAACCGTATTCAAATAGGGTCTGATTAATTTTTTGAGTATGAATTGTCATAGCTGGCTTACTGGAAATAGACACATTTAAAAGTGATTTTCCTCAGGATGACCTGAAGAATGATGAGAGCACGATGGACAGTTGAGATGCAGTACCACTGGGAGGGTGGTCCTCTTGTACCTCTGTGTGTGCTGTCCCATGGAGACCGTGACACACCCTGGTGGCATGCCTGTACATGTTGGTTTGTCATTGTCTGCATTGTGCTAGAGTGAAAGGCTGCTGGAGTGGTATTTTCATCTTACTTGTATGCCCATGTGATGAATGACTTTGGGGCTGCTGTTCTTCATCACAGTTTCCAGCCCTGTTTCTAGTCACAGGAAAGAGACCATAATGACTGCTTTGGAGGATGAGTGGACTTATTCGAGTTCCAGAAAATCACAATTAGTGGTTTCAATTAGCTGACACAGGGATATCATAATACAGCATTAGAATTAAAGTATGCCAACAAATCAGTAGGTTCCCACTTTTCATGTGAACAAATTCCCTACAGTGGCGTATTGTTAGATATAGGTCTGGTTGCTTCAGCAAAGACACAAAATAACATATGTGTTTCTCCCATACTCAATAGTCTGGGCATATGCAGACCATAGCCGGCTTAGCATCTCCACCAACTCAGAGATGTTGAGAACCAGCATGGTGAAGGGCAGTGAACCAGAGTGGAATTGGTGGGGAATGAGGAAAATACAGCATAAGAGAAGACATGGAAATGAAAAATGGGATTGGGAGGTCTGACTGAGCTCATGGCTGCAGCCAGCACCAAAGCACAAAATCAGCATTATTTTATACTACCCTGTTTCACCGAAAATAAGACAGTGTCTTATTTTAAGGTGTGCTCCCAAAGATGCACTAGGGGACGTCTTATCTTTCCTGTAAGTAGGTCTTATTTTTGGAGGACGTCTTATTTTCGGGGAAACAGGGTATATGTACAGGGTTGTCCAGGGGAAGGTAGCCTAGACAATATGGGGGAATAGCATAAACAAAAGACATAGTTTTGGTCTTATAGTACAATAGGAAAATATAAATAACTTTAACAAAGACAAATCGTCTTGTTAATGGTTTCTACTCAACTTCATTAACATATGACAAGAAGCAAGAAGAGAAAGATTTCGAGGATCCCAGGATAGTTAACAAAACAAAGGAAGAACTATGTGACTTAGTAGTTTCTACTCAACTTCATTAACGCATTACAAGGAGTAGGAAGGCAAAGATCAGAAGGGTCTTTGCATAGTTAACTGGACAAAGAAAGAGCTACATGACTTCTGGCAGAGGGAGCATGAAGAAAGGAATATGGCTGTTTCAGGAATGGAGGAGAAGCAGTTGGGGGTTCATTCCCTGAATGTTCCCCAGGCTGTGCGAGGGTCCTGCTGTCTAACAGCCTGCTCTCCACACAGGGACACAGCTTTCTTTTATGCATTTACTCTACCATCTCTAGGGTATTTCTGAGATGAGTTAACCTCCTGTCTACATTCCAGCAGTAGGTGTGGGAGTGGAGATAAGAAAAATGTGTTTAGCCCCAAACCAGAAGTTTTTATGCATTGTGTCTGCTCATATTCCACTGACACGAATTTAATCGTGAGGCTCAACCAGCTTCAAAAGAGGCCGACTACTATGATGTCTATTATGAGAGGCTGTGTGCTGAGCTGAGAATTGGGGATTTCATTTCTAAGAGTAAGAGTGGAGTGTGACTATTGAGAGACAACAGTTTCTGGCAGTCTTTCCCTTTATTTGACTAAATACCCATATATAGAGATAGATCATTTCCCAAGCATAAAATATTCTAATCTCCCAAGAATTACAACTACAAAATCTCATAGAATTGCTACTTCTAATTCCAAATTCAGAAGCTTTAGAATATTTGCTTAGTTCTCTCCATCCGGTAAAGATGGGTCTCCTGGTTATCTGGTAAACTATAAATTAAATAGAACTTATTTTTATTCTGAAAACAATATTGAAAACTCTAGAACTGGAAAGAGAAGAATGAGCAACACTCAGCTGACCTGGGTCAATGGCAATGATCAAATCCTGTTGGGCAGGAATTGGGAAAGCTCCCCATCCTGGCAGTATCTGGGTTCTCAGCAGGCCCTGACTCTGCCTTCTGGAGGGCATTCCATATCTCTTGTTACCAAGGCCCCTTTTTGGCCTTTCAGAAAATCCTTTCTTGTTTATCATCCTCTGTGGCTGCTTCTGAAGTGGCTACTGGAGAATGTGTCTCTCTTAAGGTCAGCATGGCTTTTATAGCCCACTTTGTGTTGGTGCAGAATTGGGATGCCAGGAGAGATCAAATTAGTCCATGTCTTAGATGGCCAGACTTGTGTTTTCCTTTGCAAGGAATCCCCACAAACATTCAGGTTTCTGGACTATTCACATCTGTTAAATTCTATAGCCATACTCAAATATATTGTCCAGAGATAGTTTAGGGACTAAACACTATTGTCTTCATGCTAGATTCCGGGCTTTATCAATCTTGCCTACTAATTAATGGATGCTTCCTAGAGACCATTCACAATACCAGGTTAGCATGGACTTGTAATGCTCTTAACCAGTTTACCTTTTGATTGGTTGTGTGGTAGATGTATCTGGGAAGTGCTGTGTGTACCGTCCTGGTCAGGCCATCCCTTTAAAGTCACTTCTTGTACTTTTCTCAGTGTGGTTTGGAGAATAGAAGCCCTTGCCTCCTTAAATCTTGGGAGGCACCAATAAGTCTACTTTCAGCCAAGGTAGATTGTTTCCCACAGGCAAAGAGAGCTCCTTTGGCAAAGCTGTGCTCTGTGACCTCACTGCTTGTAAACTACCCTGAGATCTTTTTCTACATTTAGAAAACATTTTTCTACATTTTTTTGAGACAGAGTCTCTTTTTTTTTTGGAGACAGAGTCTCATTTTGTTGCCCTTGGTAGAGTGCCATGGTGCCATAGCTCACAGCAAACTCAAACTCAAACTCTTGGACTCACGTGATTCTCTTTCCTCTGCCTCCCAAGTAGCTGGGACTATAGGCACCTGCCACAATGCCCAGCTATTTTTAGAGATGGGGGTCTCACTCTTGCTCAGGCTGGTCTCGAACCCATGAGCTCAGGCAATCCACCTGCTTGGGCCTCCCAGAGTGCTAGGATTACAGGTGTGAGCCACCATGCCTGGCCTTGACGTAGATTTTTTTGTGCCAAGATCCAACTAACATACTTTGTGAACATTTCTATTAATGTCCCCTACAGGTACAGGCTCTGAGGACTTTCAGGCTCCTCTCCCCCAAAGTATCACAGCCAATAGTTCTGTAAGCATATTGTCACAAATGCAAGATCACTATAATTTCATACTGTAATACATGTAACCTTGCCTTTTAGTGCCTTTCCCACACCTAAAGCTATGTACACGGGGCAGGAGGAGAAAGGGTCCTGCCACCCACCCCACCCTGGGGCTTAGCTGTGGCAGATAATAGATGCTCAGCTGGCCCATGTGAGAAATGCAACAGGGACCTGGGCAGGGAGGAAGGCTGCTCAGGGTCCCCTCTCCACATGCTAGGAGCCAAGGTAATCCTGTCCTGGGGCAGCCTTCTCTCCTTCAGGGGTAGGTAGACCCAAGGGTTTCACCCAACCACAAAAGGTGACCTGAGTGTCCTTCCCCAGGGAAGTTAGAGTCTTGGAGCTCAAGGTCCTCCCAGCTCCTGATGCTCAGGACTTCCTATCTTCATGTCCCCTCCACCTGGACCCTCTGTCCTTCCACTTCCCACCTTGCAGGCATCCCCTTTTACCCACTGTCCCCCTTTGCTCTTTCTGTGTCTGGCTCTTTCTCTAACTTGCTGCCCCAGGCCCTCTACTCCACTCCAGCCTTGTTCAGGAGTCCTCTCCCCATTGAACACTTTTTACTCAAAAGGAAGAAATTGTAGAAGTCCTGTGGCCCTCAACACTTCTGGAGAAATCTCTGCTCCCAGCTGTGCTTCCCTGTAGCCTTCCCAGACTTGGTGCAATTAGGAAGACCTGGCTCTGTGGGAGAAGGTCAGAACTAATGGGGGTGGGGGCTTCACTGGCTCCCCAGCCCCTGCTAATCTGTCATCTCTGCTGCATGGTGAGAAGTCACCACCTCATGGGGTAAGAATCTTCCCATCTGGTCACAAGGCTGCTGGCACTGGCAGGCAGCAGGTGCTCCATGAATTATTTCTAGAATTAACTAGCACTACCCCACCCTGTTCTGATGCAGGGTGTTCCCACCACTTCTGGAGACTTCTCCTGTCACTCTCAGTCCAGACCACCTCACAGGGTGACCCTGCTTCTTCCAGTGGTACCTCAGTATCTGCCCATCTGTGGGTCGGAATCACCCACGTGCACCCTACAGGGCCAGCTGGTCCTTCAAGAGCAGACACTGATCTAGACCACACCCTGAGAAGGGGAAGGAGCATCAGGGAGGGAACGCACTGAACAAACAACCAAGTCTGACACCCTTGCCAGTACTATCAGTGCCCAGTGGTTATCTGGGCTAAGGGCCCATTTCAAATTTCAAAATACTTGACCTGTAACAGACACAGATTTTGGTTTATCTCCATGTGATCTTATGTTTTCCTAGACAACATTGTATCATATAATCTATCTGTGCCCCTGATGAATACTTCTGTGTCTGGCTGCATCTGTGTATCTACTTGTCATGAAAAATATTTGTCTTCACATCTCAGATATAGAACACTGGGTTTTACTCTGTACACATTCACATAATTATCTTTTCCTTCTCTATATGGTAGGATTTGATTTTAATAGCAGGGGTACTTTTCCTTATCTTTGAAAAAGAGAATGGAAATCCCTGTGCTAGGTTGTCAGACTAAGATCTATTTTATCAAACTTAATTAGCACTTTTTGATGATCTTCTGAGTGGGGATATTTTCATCTAAACAGTGAGAGGCAGAGTACCCAACATCTACCAGCCATTTTACAAGATACTTTCTTTACAAGTTTGGTCTTTTCATCTACACAAATTCATCAGACACCAACATCGATCACACATAACAGAACTGAGGCTCTGAGCAGGCCCCACAGAGAGATGGTCTCAGTGCCTTCAGCAGCACAGGCACAGGGAAAGGCTGAGGGTGTTGCATGGAAACTTCCAGAGAGCAGAGATGAGCATGAGGGTGGCAACCAGAGGGTGCTGGGGAAGAGCTGAGACAGCTCAGGATGGGCCTGCTGCTCCCACCAAAGTCTGTCTCACTCTGAAGGCCAAGGCCTCTGCTCCACTCAGCCAGATCCTGCCTCAGTTTTATTCTCAGTGGGATGCTCTGATAAACTCAGGGAGGAAAGGCCTCCTGACAGAACCTGGCTGCATTCCCCAGACCTCTCATTTGTCACACTGAACTCTGGATCTTCTGGATTCTTCACACATCCAGGGAAACAACCATCTTTATTATGGATTCTGGAATCAGAGGGCAACAAGGACCCTCTGAGGGCCTACTCCCCTCTGCATGGCCCCATGAGGCCTTGAGGCTCTGTGAAGGCTGCAGCCCTGTGACATGGGCATCCTCCGCCTCCTGACTGAGCTGAGTAACCCCAGAAAGCTTCTTCCCACTTTCTTTTTTTTTCTGGAGAAAAGCATGCTTTATTGTTTTAGTATAATGAATAGAACTATCCAGGAGGCCGTAGGGAGTTTTTTCTTCCTTGGTGGAGATGTGAGATTTGTCACTTGTGATTTTCAATGAAGGAAACTGGGTTAAACATTATCCTTTACGTGAATTATAAGCAGATGAAATAAGGCTGTGGAAAACATCGCTTGAAAGCGGGAGGTACATTAATAGCAGGTCATGAGAAAAGGGAACACTTCTTCCCACTTTCTTGTTCTCCCTGACACCATTCTGTCCTTCCATTACACACCAGGACCCTTCCCTGATGCTTCGTTGCAGGTCACCACAAGCTGTGTGTTGTGCTTTGGATGTATGTCTCCTCTGGGACACATGAAGGTCTCCCAGGCAGGGCCGGGTCTCATCCTTCACAGAGCTGGATACACGGCCTGAGTTGCAGGACTGTCTGCAAACCGGGAATTTCTGGCCTCTACAACCAGCCTCCTTTCTCATCTACAAGACACACCTGCTGCCCAGCTCATGAAGGGGAGGTGATGCCCCCAAATTTGTCACCTTGGAACCTGAGAGCAGCACTGTGTGCTCAGCCAGCTTTACCCTGGTCCTGCCAAACCCTGCAGCATCCCAGATGACGTGGTTCTGTGTTGGCTCAATGAAAGAAAAGATGAACATGGTGTAAAGTCTGTTTATTCTGTCAGATCATCAGATCACAATGGAGAATGGTCTAGGTGGAGATGGCTGCTGAGTCTCAGAGCCCAGCAGCAGGGCAGAGAGTGGCCCATGGCCCTGAATGTGAGAGTTGACATGCTGGCCGGTCCTGAGGAATGGATGGGTCCTCTCCAATCCATGTTCACCTGCAGAGAAGAAAATGGTAAAGTTTTGGGCGGCGCCTGTGGCTCAGTGAGTAGGGCACTGGCCCCATATACTGGAGGTGGTGGGTTGAAACCCAGCCCCAGCCAAAAACTGAAAAAAAAAAGAAAATGATAAAGTTTTCAAATCTGTTGATGTGATAAAAATACCAACACCAGTAAAAGCTGAATCCCAGTGAAGCAGGTGAACACTCCCCTGAATTTCAAACCAACAGCATCAGTTTCAAAATCTTCCTCCCACTAGCTTCCACCAGCAGCTAGGAGTGAAGGAAAGTCATGGAGATGAACTGCTGTGATCACACATCACTGCCTGGGTCTGAAAGGCAGGATGGCTGGGGCCCTGTCCAGGGAAAAGCAGAGTCAGAACACTCTGATGAAGAAGTTTCTGCCAGACAGACGGGCATCTGTGTCCAGGACCAGCCCCACCTCCCCTCACCTCCAGCACAGTAGCTCATTCTTGGTGTAAGAAAAGAGAACAAGAGGAATGAAAAGCACACCCCCCCTCACATGAATCACAGCTATTTGTAGGAGAACTTACTACAGGCATTTCATGTCCTATGTCTGATTCTTAGAACTCTGCAAGGGTCTTAGGTTTAGAGCAACAATACTGCTCTAAACCTAAGAGCCAGAGGCTCCCAGAGGAAGGAGAAGATTCCCCCAGGGTCACTCATCTTGAAGGAGGCAGAGTGGAAATGGATCCCAGCACCCCCTGCATGCCTGTCTCACCTCCTCTGCTTCTCTCCCTGACAAGGGCTCTGCTCCTCCCTGGAGGTGCTGCCTGTGTGCACAGAAAGCCCAAGGGGTGTGGGGATTCCTGCAGTCCTGCAGGAGAACTGGGAAAGGCTCAGGGGTCGCAGAGGCATCTGTGGTAACAGAGGTAACAATGTTACCTATACCAGGCAGTTATATATATCTGTAAAATTTATCCTAATTCATAAATAATGCCAAATTTTAGATGCCCTATGACATAAAGAATAATTTTGACCATGGAAAAATGAGTTGGGAATTCTAAATAGCAGAGTTGAAACAAATTTGTTTTGATTTCAAGTGTAATGGTCCAGTGAGGTATGATCTGCGGACTCACAGCTGTCACAGCTACAATGGCCACTGGAGAACCAGCTCATGTGACCATAATTTAAGACGTGAATTGGTCCTGTAGGTAATTACTTTTACTCTTGACTATCTCAATTCCAATGTGCATTCTCTCTTGCAAATATTAAACCTATGACAGTTCAGAATATTTCACTAAGGGCACCATCAGCACCCTTCTGCATGGCACAATTACCTGCAGAAATGGGACATTGTTCAATTACAGAATTTATTTCATTAAAGAACACTCAGCATTGATCAAAGTACACAGTGTAAAGCAGGAGGGATGAGTTTGCACATTTTTCATTTCTGAGGATTGTGGATATTGTCAACAAATTAATCAACTAACCGGAAGTAGGAAAGTGATAAAACAGAAACAATAGAAATGACACATCAGGCATCTGGTAACCTCTCATACAAAGGGGACGGTTGAGTGAGTCAGGGCTCCTGTGCCATGAGATGTAAAGCACTGGGGTCCTGTGGCCTCCTCATATCGGCTCCAAAAACACAGCAGTGAAACCCGTTCAGTCCTCAGCCTCTAAGCTCCTGGAAGGCTTCTGGAAACATCCCCAAGAAGATGGTGAGTTCTGAATAGAGAAGCCTGAGGGCTCTTCAGTAAGATTTTGAATTTTGACAAGTAAAGACACAGAAAAGATATCACAAAACACACAAGCCAGAGATGAGGCTAGGAGAAGATGGTAGGCAAAGAAAATAGTTTCCTGAAATTTATGTACACTGAAAATGACCACAGCCTTTACCCTTTTCCTGTCTGGATTTTCAGATAGGATCCAGACCGTGCTCCTCCTGGGCAATGATTGAGGTTCTGAATCTGATAAATGCCAGAGCAGGGATATGGATTCGTTGTGACTTGCATGTTCTTCTGTGTAGAGTAAGAACCCGTCATGCCCCCTGTGCCGACTCACTGTCTGTCCCATACATGGGTCCCTCACCAGAGACTCAGGGTTTGGCAGATGCCTCTGTGACCCCTGAGCCTCCCACCCCTCATGTCTGA
The DNA here is from genome assembly GCF_027406575.1 of Nycticebus coucang. Lineage (NCBI taxonomy): Eukaryota > Metazoa > Chordata > Mammalia > Primates > Lorisidae > Nycticebus > Nycticebus coucang. The sequence continues at coordinate 96,203,481 of NC_069791.1, read as the reverse complement.
GGAAGACCCCGCAGATCCTTGGTCCGGGTGTTCTCATATATCTGCCAACTGGAGACAGGTCAGGGTTTAAACTATCAATACTGAATCGGTAGTTTCCCAGGGTGTGTCAGGGGAATTTGCTTGCAACTTTAGCATAGATCAAAAATTAAAATGAGAACAGCCTAGAGCACTGTGTCCTATCTTCTTACTATGAGGCATTTTTAAAATCTCATGATCTGTATTTAATCTGACTCCCATATCTGACCAGGTATTACAAATATTTATAAATGGACTAATATTCTAGGAAAAACAGAAGGAAAGAGCTACAGAAACTAATTGTAACCTTTTATAGTTAGACTTATAATTTTAGAGGAGTAAATTTATATAGGTATTTAATTTACTAACAGAGTTCTACATTTTACAGTAAACACTTAAAATAGACAGAAAAAGAAAGCTCCCAAAATAGGAAATATATGTCTCCTGTCTTAAAGTGGATCTCATGGTACAGTATTAACCCAGAAAGCCATGGCAGGAAAATGTCCTGTCTCATCAGCACATACAACCCACATTCTAAAATGTTACAGGTGTTATCTTTCCCACTATTCACAGGGGACCCACCCAAGTGTCATCTGTCTGGGGCACCTGATACAAAGTTACCTGCCACCCCTGGGAGACTCCCGTTATGTTTAGTAACTACTTGGGACTGTTTCCAGGAAACAGAACAATTACCCCCAAACCAGAAGCAGAGCATGTGGACTGTGCACACAGGCTAAGCTGCTGCCTTCACAGTGAGCTCCTACCTCTCTGGGCAGCATCCTGGGTACCAGGTTTCCTTGGTGCTGGTGTTTCCATCCCATAAATTTCTTGTATTATTTCCAATCTTGAAAATAGAGGAAGAATACACTTGAATAATAACTAGAAGAATCAATTCTTTACTAGACACTGACAGTTTCAACTTAAAATGCCAAAAAGATCCTTAAAAATGCCCTTCACGATCACTTACCTTGCGCCTCCAGAAGGCAGCTTCCCAAGTCAGCTCTACTGTCTCTCTTTCCAGCGTTTTAGTCCTAAGCTGTGGGTGACAAACACATTCTAACCTGGCAGACTATCTGGTTCGATATCTCCATCCGAGAAAGCAAAATCATGTTTAGGGGGGTCTCAGGGCCATGAGTTCACCTGCATTGTGTGCTGAAGGATTCGGCAAATGTCAGGCAGGTGCCCATGACCTGGTGTCTGCACTTTATCTCTGCTAGCTGTTGCTCTTCTTTCATCTCTTGAATTCTTTTCCTATGGGGTAGATGTGCTTGCATCGGATAAAGAACAATGCTGAATATGATTTTAAATAATCTGCCCATGTTCCCGTTATCCTCACATCGGTACCTTTACACAGTTTACCTATACATGTAAAACACATTAATCATGTTTCCAAAAGCACAGTAGGACCAAAACAATCAAACTGTTGAAATATTGTTTCTTAATCAATTATTTACTGTCTGCTGGGTGCTGAATTGAAAATATTTTCTCACCCTTTCTCAGTACTTCCCTAATGGATTCTTCATTGAGTATCTTTTATCATAAAACTCAGTCTCCTAGTTCTAATGTCTTTACCATATTTCACAGGGCAGGGACAACTGGGTTAATAAAATGGCACAATCATTTTCATGGATGTGGTTCATCCTATACCAAAATGCTTTCCTAAGGATTATGACAAGGTTCACCACCCCTTGAAATGTTGGTGAGAATTGAGTTTTCAGTCTGGGCAGCACTGGAGATCAGAAAATGTTTAGTCACTTAACCTAAGTTGGTCATTTGTAAAATACAAGGTACTTTGTTTTTCTTTTGTGAATTCTTTCTCTATGCATATGTCTTCTGACCATTTGTTTATATTTGTGTATTAATTGTATCTAAACGTTGGACAAATTTTATAAAAAATAAATTCCACAGGTGTCCATTCAATCTGTGCACTCACTTGTCCATCTCTATTTCTTCTATTTCCTCCGCCTCCTGCAGATGCCTTTTACTTTCTGCCAGCTGAAGTGCTTTTTTTTTTTTGCAGTTTTTGGCCACGGCTGGGTTTGAACCCACCACCTCTGGTATATGGGGCCAGCACTCTACTCTTTTGAGGCACAGGCACTGCCCATAGCTGAAGTTCTTTGATTCTGAGATTCCTGAGATGCAATAATGACCCAGGTTATAAAAGTGAACCAAAGTTCATGTTCCTTTGAATATAAAAAGTTGTTGTGGTGTCAATAATTCAATTTCATATCATTGTTTAGAAAAAAGTTCAGCCCCAGACACCCACACTTTGGCTGTGGTGAACAGCAAGAGAAAATGTAGAGCTCAGTTCACCCAATGGACAAAAAGGCTCAAAAGTCAAATATGGTAAAACTTAGCAGCCAAATTCTTCCCCAGCTTGGATTTTTGATATTCTGACTCCTCTGAAATCTATACCTGACTTGTGCAGTGTGAATGATGTCACTGGCAACTGTATTCCTTCCCTCAAATGTTTTGATGTGATCTTTAAAAAAAAAATCGAACCATTAACAATTATTTATTACTTTTCCTTTTGTTTTTACAAGGTAATGCAGGCAAAACCAAGAGATTTTATCTCAAATTTAGGTGCAGTATTGAAAAGAATCTTATTTTTTCTTGTCCAATCATGAAGCCATTTCTTCTTTTCACTGATGTACATAAATATGTAATAAAAATATTAATTATAATGCTAAAAACAGCACTATAATAGAAGTGTGTAACTTCTGAGACAAAGAAAGTGATATATTACATATACGAAGCTTGCTTTGAATGTGAACAGTTTATAGAACATATGAACTAGGACAAAGGTGAAAGATGAGGGAGCAAAATAACTAAGCTATGAGAGGAGAAAGAAATTTAAAGTTAAACCATGAGAGGGGAGGAACATGATAGTGGATGGGAAAGATGTTTAGCCCAGCTCTCCTGGAACAACAGGCGACAGTGAGTGAGCTAGTTCATTCCCATGTGGAGTTTTGATGTGGAGTGGCAGTTTGGGGTGTGCAGCAAGGTGGCAGATTACTGGAATTGGAGTGTAATCCAAAGCTGCAGAGGCTGCCAGACAAGTTTCTGGGCCATGGTGGCAGGTGGCAGGCAGCAGCCAACAGCCACCTCCTCCACATCAAGGATTACAGTTTTCAGTTCATGGGGAAACTAGGTGCTGTGTGGAAAGAGTGGTGAAGTTGGACTCCTGAGCAGAATTTAGTGGCCAGAGTGGGGTGCCTTCTGGAGTGGCTCTGCCATGATTTGGCGGTGGACAAGTCATTCATACTGAGAAAGTTCCTGGATAGGAGACAGCCGTTGTTATAAAATTCATGAGCTGGCGGTGTGTGCAGGCATCTTTCCTCAAGGGCCAGGTGGCATCTGAGTTCCACGGGGAGAATGTCATCCTACACTCAGAACAAGCCCAGGATATCCCGCACTCCACAGAACTGTTGCAGGGGAAATTTCTGAAACCTACGTCTAAAGATTTTTTTGAGGTCTGTGGAATCAACAGTTAGGCAGGGTCTAAGTGCAAAGTGGGTAAACAGGTGACCAACAAGAACAATCTAAGCTGGGAAATAGGTATAAGCCTGGGAACCACTCATGGCGCCACCTGGTGTCCAGAAGATATATTGCAACATAAGTATATTCCTACTAAAGTTGATCCCTACAGGATATATATATGCGTATGTTTTTCTGTTGTTGCTGCCTTTATTTTTGCCTTTTTGTGCTTTTTTCTTTTTCTTTCTTGTAGGAGTCATTGTTAATTTTTTTTCTTTTTCTTTTTTGTTCTTTCTCTCTTCTTCCCTTCCTCCGATAGTTGCTGAGATTGCTCACATTGACTATTTCAGCTTTTTTGTTTGTTTTGTTTCAACATATCTTGTGTTTTGCTAAGTCCTCTGGCTGGCTCTTTTCCCTAACTCCAATTTTTACACACAACAAGAGCGGGGGGTGGGGGTGGGGGGGAGTGGGAAGATAGCCAACTGGAGCCAGTTTTCAACAGAAGCTGTCACCCAGAGGGACAGATAATGGCCAGAAAGAACCCAGTAAAGCTGAAATTGGGGAGCCAAGCTGAGAGAAGAGATTGATAACTGCATGACATTTCTGCTGAGGCAAGGTCTAACTCCAAGGAAGCAAATTTTAGGTACAGAAACTATCCCGAAAAGGATGAGTGTCTGTCCCCTCCCTCAAGAGAGTTGCTTGCTTGCTGTGGGATCTCTACAAGTGAGCAGTGAACTGAGGACCTCTTGTCTCACCCCATGGGAGTAAGTTGCTGTAGGCTGGGACTCCTTCTCCAGATAGATCCTGCAGTGAGTCTGGGCATTCTCTTCCCCAGCATGAAAGTTGAACAAATATTTTCCCTGCTGTATTGAACTCCCAGTTTACCCTTCCCCCCACGCCTGGTAGTCTAGAAGCCCAGCCCCTTGCAGAGTCAGAAATGTCTGCAGTTCTTTGCTAGGACTGGGCACTGCATGGACCATGGGAGTGCAGCTGTGCTGTAACAGTGAATCCAGTAGCAGTGCAGAAAGGCATGGGAAGAGGGTGTCTGGCCTGCTCTGTGAAAGTGCAAATCAGCAGTGGGTGGTGGCTTGGATCACCACATAGTGGAAGGAGGCTCAGGAACCACCAATCTGTGGGAACCTGTGCAGAGACACATTCCATGCAACATTAGAGTTAATAGAGTGATCCCTTTGGGGTAAAATTTTGGAGTGACACCTCCCCAATTCTGTGGACTGCAAGAGGGAGCCAGACCTCCCACTGCACAAATTCCAGAGGAGCAGAGCAAGAGGCACAGTCTCTGAGGGAGTAAAACATTTGCTGCTTTGTTAATCTCTGGTTTGGAATGAGCTCCAGTGGAACACTCCCAGGTTTCCATTGAGCCCCTGAAGTAGTCAGGCTTCAGCTTCCCTAGCTGGCTGTTGGCAGAGTGTGATGGCCTGGTCAAGGAGGCATTGACTCTGTCTGTGGCAGGCCCAAATCCCTGGCATTTTTGCTCATTGGAGGGATATGGGCCACAGCCCCATGGGGTTACCAGTGCCTGGATGTGATGGAGGTGCAAGGTGGGGAAGGAGGCAGCAGCCCCCCAGGACTAACTCTTTTGCTGGGCAGGCCTTTCTGACTCCATGGAGCACTGGGGCGAGTCACACTTGAGCTGCCAGTGGACCCCTGATATCTAGTTGCTGGAGACCTTTTGAACTCTCCTAACTTGACCTGCATTTGCGCTGACCAGGAGAATTGGGATGATCACCTGGGACCCTCCAAGGTTGTACCCTGGTTGTGTTATTGTGGGAGGATTTGATTCTCCTTTTCCAGTTTCTACCCAGGGGGTGGGGTGTCTTAGTTGCTTGTATTTCTTTACAGCTGAGATTTTAGCCCATTGCTATTGATTCACTAGGATTGGACAGAGACTAGCTGAGTACAAGTCAGATCCACCTAGCCCCATCACACCACACAGGTCCCCAGAATCCCAGGCTGCAGTACTGAATGGAACCTTTGTAAAGTTGTAAGGGAAAAGTCTAAGTCATCAGTCCAAGTTCTTTAGTAAAGGGCTGGTTAATTACAATTCCTGGAGCCCTCAATGCAATTTCACCTTACCAGCTTCTCTAGCCAAATTGTGAAAAATAATCATGGGGCAGAATCAGCAGAAAAACTGTGACAACATGAAATCGGAGTAGATAAACTCCCCCAAGGAATGACAAAGGAGACACAACAGAAGATCTCATTCATAAACAAATGGCTGAAATGTCAGAAATCAAGTACAGAATTTGGATGGCAAGTAAGACGAACAGAGTGGAAGTAAAGTTGGAATTATAAATTCAAGTAGTAATTCAAATGAATTCAAGGAAAAATCAATGAATTGAAAGACAAAGTCACCAAAGATTTTGACACATTGAGGCAAAAACTGGCAGCCCTCAAAGATCTGAGAAATACACTAGAATCCCTCAGTAACAGAATGGAACAGGCAGAAGAAAGGATCTCTGACATTGAAGACAAAGCTTTTGAACACTCCCAAATGCTCAAAGAGGAAGAAAAGTGGAGAGCAAAAATGGAGGCACATAGTGTTGCAAGCCTTTTTCCAGAGAATGGAAAGAGAAGAAGTCAACAACTTAATGGGATATCTCAAACAATTGGAAAAGGAAGAACATTTCAACCCTGAACCCAGCAGAAGAAAAGAAATAAACAAAATAAGAGCAGAATTAAATGAAATCAAAAACAAAAGAATTATTCAAAAGATCAATGAATCAAAAAGTTGGGTTTTTTTTTGAAAAGTTTAACAAAATTGATATACCTTTGACTAACCTAACCAGAAATAGAAAAGTAAAATCCCTAATATTATCAATCAGAAATGGCAAAGGTGAAATAACAACAGACACCTCGACACCTCAGAAATTAAAAAATATCCTCAATAAATACTACAAAAATCTCTGTTCTCAGAAATATGAAAATTTAAAGGAAATAGAGCAATACTTGGAAGCATGCCACCTTCCTAGACTTAGTCAGAAAGAAGTGGAAATGTTGAACAGACCTATATCAAGTACTGAAATAATATCAACAAAAAAGAAAAGTCTGGCAACAGATGGCTTCACATCAGAATTCTACCAAAACTTTTAAAGAAGAACTAGTACCTATATTACTTAAGCTTTTCCAAAGCATAGAAAAAAAGGAATACTTTCCAATATGTTTGACAAAGTAAATATCACCCTGATCCCTAAACCAGGAAAAGACCCAACAAGAAAAGAAAATTATAGACCAATATCTTTAATGAATATAGATGCAAAAATATTCAATAAGATCCTAGCAAACAGAATCCAGAAACACATCAAACAAATTATACACCATGACCAAGTGGGTTTTTTCCCAGGGTCTCAAGGTTGGTTCAATATATGTAAATCTATAAATATAATACATCACATAAATAAAATAAAAAACAGAGACCATATGATTCTCTCAATTGATGCAGAAAAAGCTTTTGATAATATCCAGCATCCTTTCATGATCAGAACACTTAAGAAAATAGGTATAGAAGGAACATTTCTTAAACTGATAGAGGCCATCTACAGCAAACCCACAGCCAATATCGTAGTGAATGGAGTAAAATTGAAATCATTTCCACTCAGATCAGGAACCAAGCAAGGTTGCCTATTGTCTCCACTGTTTTTTCACATTTTAATGGAAGTCTTAGCCATTGCAATTAGGCAAGAGAAGGCAATCAAGGGTATCCAAATAGGGTCAGAGGAGATCAAACTGTCACTCTTCACAGATGATATGATTATAGATCTGGAAAACCCCAGGGAATCAACTACAAAAGTCCTAGAACTGATCAAGGAATATAGTAACGTCTCAGGATACAAAATCAATACTCAAAAATCAGTAGCTTTTATTATCAATAATAGTCAAACTGAAAAAGCAGTCAAGGACTCCATTCCTTTTACAGTAGTGCCAAAGAATATGAAATACTTGAGAATTTACCTAACAAAGGATGTGAAAGATCTCTACAAAAAGAACTATGAAACTCTGAGAAAAGAAATTGCTGAAGATGTTAACAAATCGAAATCATACAATGCTCATGGCTAGGAAGAATTAACCTTGTTAAAATGTCCATACTACCCAAAGTAATATACAAATTTAATGCAATCCCTATTAAGGCACCACTGTCACATTTTAAAGATCATGAAAAATAGTACTTTTATTTGGAAACAGGAAAAATCTCGAATAGCAAAGACATTACTCAGAAATAAAAACAAATCAGGAGGAATCACGCTACCAGACGTCAGACTATACCATAAATCTATAGTAATCAAAACAGCATGGTACTGGCACACAAATAGAGAGGTAGATGTATGGAAAAGAATTGAGAACCAAGAGATGAATTCAGACATTTATCATCATTTGGTCTTTGATAAGCCTATCAAAAATATAAATTGGGAGAAAGATTCTCTATTTAACAAATGGTGCTGGGTGAACTGGCTGGCGACCTGTAGAAGACTGAAACTGGACCCACACCTTTCACCATCACCAAAATTGATTCTCACTGGATAAAAGACTTAAACTTAAGACATGAAACTATAAAGATTCTTAGTGAGAGTGTAGGGGATACACATGAAGAAATTGGCCTGGGAGAATACTTTATGAGGGGACCCCCCCCCAGCAGTTGAAGCAACACCAAAAATACATTACTGGGACCTGATCAAACTAAAAAGTTTCTGCACAGCCAAGAACACAATAAGTAAAGCAAGAAGACAGCCCTCAGAATGTGAAAGGATATTTTCAGATTATGTTTCTGACAAAGGTATGATAATTAGAATCCACAGAGAACTCAAACTTATTAATCAGAAAAGAACAAGTGAGCCATTTCATTGTGGGCAAGGGACTTGAACAGAAGCTTCTCTGAAGAAGATAGGAGCATGGCCTACAGACACATGAAAAAATGCTCATCATATTTAATCATCAGAGAAATGTAAATCAAAACCACTTTGTGATATCATCTAACTCCAGTAAGAGTAGCCCACATCACAAAAATCCCTAAACTACAGATGTTGGCATGGATATGGAGAAAAGGGACCACCTGTGCACTGCTGGTGGGAATGAAAGCTAATACATTCCTTTTGGAAAGAAGTTTGGAGAATACTCAGGGACCTAAAAGTAGAGCTGCCATTCAATCCTGCAATTTCTCTACTAGGTGTATATCCAAAAGACCAAAAATCACTTTACAACACAGATATTTGCACTAGATTGTTCATTGCAGTTCAATTCATAATAGCCAAGTAATGAAAGAAGCCCATGTGCCCATTGACCCATGCATGGATTAATAAACTGTGATATATGTATACCATGAAATATTATGCAGCCTTAAAAAGATGGATATTTTACTTCTTTTATGTTTACATAGATGGAGCTCAAACTTATTCTACTTAGTAAAGTATCTCAAGAATAGAAGAAAAAGTATCCAATGTACTCAGTACTATTATGAAACAAATTTATAATCACTCACACTTTCATATGAAAGATAAATCACAACTAAAGCCCAGGATGAAGGAGGGAAGAGGAGGGGGATAGGAGGGAAGAGGGGAGGTTTGATGGAGGGAGGATAAACAATGGGACTACACCTGTGGTGCACATTGCAAGGGTACATGTCAAACCATTAAGCATAGCATATAAATGTCTTAACACAATAATCAAGTAAATGAAGTGAAGGCTATATTAATTATATGCTTGATGTAAGCATTCCAAATTGTATTTAAAATCAGCACATTGTACTCCATAAAGGCATTAACGTACACATGATCCATGTGTTTACGACTTAATAAAAAAATAGTTAAACCATGAAAAAACAAACGTTGAAGGAACTGTGATATCTGCTATTTCCAGATGGATATGCTTTCTGCATGTTCTGTATCGTTTTTCCTCATATTATTGATCAGCTCAGTAATGCCTTTTTAAAAAAAACTTTATTCAAATTAATATGAGGGTACAATATTTAGGTTACATTGTTCTCACTTCCAGGGTAAAGTTCCATTTGTAGAAAAGCCCCTCACCCAGGGGGTGTGTTATACACTCTCACATTGTGCACATTAGATGAGATCCCACCTCATGCCCTCCCTTCTTCTGCCATACGACCATCTCCCTCCCCCTCCCACTTCCCTCTATCCCTGAACTGGACTATAATATTATTTTATTGTTTTAGGAATATGTAATTGTTTTTATATATTGATTTCATATTAGTATAGTGTACATTGGATATTCATCTTTCCATTCTTGTGATACTTTACCAAGAAGAATGTATTTCAACTCCATCCAGGTAAATGTAAAAGATGTAAAGTCTTCATCTTTTTTTAAGTGGCTGAATATACCACAGTTTGTTGATCCATTCATGAGTTGATGGACTTGGCAATTATGAACTGAGCTGCAATAAACATTCTAATGCAAATTTCTTTGTGGTAAAATGATTTATGTTCTTCTAGGTAAATACCTAGTAATGGGATTGTAGGGTAAAATGGATGGTCTACATTTAGATCTTTGAGGATTTTACATACTTCTCTCTAAAAGAGCTGTATTAGTTTGAAATCCCATTAGCAGTGTAGAAATGTCCCCTTCTCTCCACATGCATGCCAGCATCTGGTGTTTTGTGACTTTGTGATGTGGGCTGATCTTGCTGGAGTTAGGTGATATGTTAGAGTGGTTTTGATTCGCATTTCTCTGATGATTAAAGACGATGAGCATTTTTTCATGTGCTTGTTTGGACATTTGTCTGTCATCCGCAGAGAAGTTTCTGTTCAAATCACTTGCCATCTTATAGAGAAGATTCTTTGCACTCTTCTTTCACTAATCAGTACAAATGCAGAAATTCTCAACAAATTCCTAGCTAATAGATTACATCTTATAAAAAAAGTCATACATCATAATCAAGTAGGTTTCATCCCAGGTATGCAAGGCTGGTTTAACATACACAAGTCCATAAACGTTATTCACCGTATTAACAGAAGCAAAAACAAAGACCATATGATCCTCTCAATAGATACAGAAAAAGCATTTGATAAAATCCAGCATCCTTTTCTAATTAGAACACTGAAGAGTATAGGCATAGGTGGCACATTTCTTAAACTGATCAAAGCTATCTATGACAAATCCACAGCTAATATTTTACTGAATGGAGTAAAACTGAAAGCTTTTCCTCTTAGAACTGGAACCAGACAAGGTTGTCCTCTGTTACCATTACTATTCAACATAGTGCTGGAAGTTCTAGCCAATACAATTAGGCACAGCCTGGGCCTGCCAAACAACAATGATGGCTGCAACCAATACAATTAGGCAAGGCAAGGAAATAAAGGGCATCCAAATAGGAGTAGAGGAGGTCAAACACTCCCTCTTTGCTGATGATATATCTTATACTTAGAAAACCCTGAAGACTCAACCACAAGATTCCTGGAAGACATCAAAAAATACACTAACGTTCAGGATATAAAATCAATGTCCACAAGTAAGTTGCCTTTGTATACACCAATAACAGCCAAGATGAGAGGCTAATTAAGGACACAACTCCCTTCACCATAGCTTCAAAGAAAATGAAATACCTAGGAACATACCTAACAAAAGAGGTAAAATACCTCTATAAAGAACATTATGAGGAGGGCAGAGACAAGATGGCTGACTGAAGCAAGCTTTCCACAGAGGCTCCGTACAGAAGGAGAGTTAAAGGACAGAATTTTAGCAAGTAAACTGGTGGATTAGAGCTGCACCAAGAGAGAAGGTTGAAGAATGCACATCAACCCCACTGAGGTGACTTGCGACCCCAAGGATGCAAACCAAAGGTACAAAATCCATCACCAAGCAGACGGGAGTCACCTCCCCTATAAGAACAGCTCGGAGTGCCCCACAAACAAACAAGCAGAGTTCAAAGTTCCTCCCACTACACTCCATGGGAGAGACCCTCTAAAAACTGGACCTACCTCCTCTACTAGGGTGCCATGGCATTCTCCTGCCAGGCATAAAACTGTATAGAACTATATATATACTCTACCTGCAATTCTGAGCTCCCAGCACTACCCTCCACTCTCACTCTGAGGTCTGGAGGCCTGCCCCACAGGAGTCCAGATTCTTGGGTGATTTCTCAAGGGGAGTGGACACGGCCTAGACTGCAGTGGGTCAGTGCTGATTCTGTGGCATGGAAGTGAGGAGAAGATGGAAGGCTGAGAGGGAACCACACCAGAGCAGCGGTGCCCTGAGGCACAGACCAGCAGCTGTTTTTTGGCAACAATAGGGCTCACCCCCAGATATTCTGAGCCACACCCCCTGTCTCCCTGGGCAACCAGAGGAGGCTGGGCATCTTCTCAGGTGGCAAACACTGCGGAACAGATCTGGGACAGAAATGCAGGCCCCATGAGTAAAGGGTTTGCCTGAGGCAGTACCAGCATGGGTGGAGTGTGGGGACTAGAAACGCACACACAGAGCCAGGAAGTTCCCAGGGCAGGGCTGACCCAGAGGACTGCTTTACTGAGCGTAAGATGCACCCGGTCCTCAGGGGATCATCAGCCCATAGACAAAGGAAGGCAGGAGGCTAGAACTGACAGCTAACCGAATACAAACCTGCAGGAGCAAAGACAGGGCCTGAGGCACAGGCTCTGGGAACTCAAAACAACTTCTCTTCTGCAGGGGAATTTAGCAAGGTCAGAAACAAATTCATGCAAAGTTGTTCTGTTCTGTCAGTAACATCAATCAGGGGTGGGGCTGGAACTGAGTGAACATCCCCCAGCCTCCATCAAGCACCAAGGTTGTCAGGCCTCACCTCCCCCTGCTGGATAGAGGCAGAGTGCAGCGGCCTGGCTGAGCAGAAATAGATTTCCTTGTAATTCAGGCAGGTGGAAACACCTGGAGTATCTGTTCACTAGAGGTAACTGGGTCACAGCCCTGCAGGGCTATCAGTGACTGGGTGTGACAGAGGTGCAAGGTGGGGAAAGAGGCATCACCCTTCCCAGACTAATCTATTTGCTGGGTGAATCCTCCTGACTCCACGGAGCACCAGAGAAAGCCATATCTGAGTTGCCACCAGACCCCTGCGATACCGTTCCCAGAGACCTTTTAAACGCTCCCACCTGAGACAGGTGCTGACTGAGACAATTCATTTGGACCTTTAGAACTGAGCCAATCACCCGAGGACTATTAAGTGGTGCCCTGGGTGTGTGGTTGTAGGAAGGTTTGATTTTCCTTTTCCAATTGTTGCCTGTGGGGGGGCGGGGTGACTTAATTGCTGGTATTTCTCCACAGCTGAGACTTCAACCCAGAGTAACTGTTTCACTAAGGTCGAATAGAGACCAGCTGAAAACAAGACAGAAACACTTAGCCCCACCACACCAAACAGGTCCCCAGTTTCTCAGGCCATAGCACTGTACAGGTCCTTGACAAACTCCAGGGGAAAAATCAAATAGTGTAAAACAATCATGGGGCGGAATCAGCAGAAAAACTCTGGTAACATGAATAACCAGAATAGATCAACCCCCCCTCCCACCAAGGAAAGATATGGCAGATGCAACTGAAGATCCCATTCATAAACAGCTGGCTGAGATGTCAGAAATTGATTCAGAATTTGGATTGCAAACAAGATTAATACTGGAGGAAAACTTGGAATTAGAAATTTGAGGAGCAATTCAAAAGTTGGAAATAGAAATTCGAGGAGAAATTCAAAAGTTGTCTCAAGAATTTAACGAATTTAAAGACAAAATCACCAAAGATTTTGATGCACTGAAGCAAGAATTTGCAGCCCTCAAAGATCTGAAAAATACAGTAGAATCCCTCAGTAACAGAGTGGAGCAAGCAGAAGAAAGGATTTCTGACATTGAAGACAAAGCCTTTGAATGCTCCCAAACTCTCAAAGAGGAAGAGAAATGGAGAGCAAAATCAGATCATACTCTCAGAGAGCTCTGGGATAATTCTAAGAAGGCTAATATCCACCTCATTGGAATCCCTGAAAGTGATGAAGTGGCCTCGCAAGGCACAGAGGTCCTTCTCCATGAAATTATGAAAGAGAATTTTCCAGACATGCCAAGAGATTCTGAAATTCAGATAGCAGACAGTTTCAGAACTCCAGCATGACTCAATTCGAATAAGACATCCCCCAGGCATATCATAATTAACTTCACTAAAGTTAATATGATGGAGAAAATTCTGAAAGCAGCCAGATGTAAGAAATCCATTACCTACAAAGGGAAGAATATTAGAATGACTGCAGATCTCTCTGCTGAAACTTTTTAAGCCAGAAGAGAGTGGTCATCGACTTTTAATCTCCTAAAGCAACATAACTTTCAACCCCTGTATCCAGCTAAACTGAGTTTCATTTATGATGGAGAAATTAAATACTTTAATGACATTCATATGTTGAAGAAATTTGCCATAACCAAACCGGCTCTTCGGGATATTCTCAGACCTATCCTCCATAATGACAAGCCCAATCCTCTACCACAAAAGTAAACTCACTCACAAACTTTTGATCAAGCTCCAACTTCCAAGGTGGCAAAAGTATTAAAAATGTCCACTAGACTTTCGAAAAACTTGATACCCAAAAGTTTACCAGACTTATCAATATTCTCTATTAATGTGAATGGCTTAAACTGTCCTCTAAAGAGGCACAGGTTAGCTGACTGGATACAAAAACTCAGGCCAGATATTTGCTGCATACAAGAGTCACATCTTACCTTAAAAGATAAATATAGACTCGGGGGTGAAAGGATGATTGTCCATATTTCAGGCAAATGGTAATCAGAAAAAAGCAGGTGTTGTAATTCTATTTGTAGACACAATAGGCTTTAAACCAACAAAAGTAAGGAAGGATAAGAATGGTCACTTCATATTTGTTAAGGGTAATACTCAATATGATGAGATTTCAATTATTAATATTTATGCACCCAACCAGAATGCACCTCAATTTATAAGAGAAACTCTAACAGACATGAGCAACTTGATTTCCTCCAGCTCCATAATAGTTGGAGATTTCAACACTCTTTTGGCAGTGTTGGATAGATCCTCCAATAAGAAGCTGAGCAAAGAAATTTTAGATTTAAACCTAGCCATCCTACATTTGGATTTAGCAGACATCTACAGAACATTTCATCCCAACAAAACTGAATACACATACTTCTCATCAGCCCATGGAACATACTCCAAAATCGATCACATCTCAGGTCACAAGTCTAACCTCAGTAAATTTAAAGGAATACAAATTATTCCTTGCATTTTCTCGGACCACCATGGAATAAAAGTTGAACTCAGTAACAACAGGAATCTGCATACTCATACAAAAACATGGAAGTTAAATAACCTTATGCTGAATGATAGCTGGGTCAGAGATGAGATTAAGAAGGAAATTGCCAAATTTTTGGAACAAAACGACAATGAAGACATGAATTATCAGAACCTCTCGGATACCGCAAAGGCAGTCCTAAGGGGAAATTTATAGCACTCCAAGCCTTCTTCAAGAGGATGGAAAGAAAGGAAGTTAACAACTTAACGGGAAATCTCAAGCAACTGGAAAAGGAAGAACATTCCAACCCCAAACCCAGTAGAAGAAAAGAAATAACCAAAATTAGAGCAGAATTAAATGAAATTGAAAACAAAGAATTATACAACAGATCAATAAATCAAAAAGTTGGTTTTTTGAAAAGGTCAATAAGATAGATAAACCTTTGGCTAACCTAGCCCAAGTGCCCATCGATACACATATGGATTAATAAATTCTGGTATATGTACACCCTGGAAATATTATGTAGCCTTAAAGAAAGATGGAGACTTCACCTCTTTCATGTTTACATGGATGGAGCTGGAACATATTCTTCATAGTAAAGTATCTCAAGAATGGAAGAAAAAGTATACAATGTACTCAGCCCTACTATGAAACTAATTTATGGCTTTCACATAAAAGCTATAACCCAGTTATAACCTAAGAGTATGGGGAAGGGGGAGAGGGAGGGGAGGGAGGGGCGAGGATGGGCAGAGGAAGGGTGATTGGTGGTACTACACCTGCAGTGCATCTTACAAGGGTACATGTGAAACTTAGGAAATGTAGAATATAAATGTCTTAACATAATAACTACGAAAATGCCAGGACGGCTATGCTAACCAGTGTGATGAAAATGTGTCAAACGGTCTATAAAACCAGTGTATGGTGCCCCATGATCACATTAATGTACACGGCTATGATTTAACAATAAAAAAAAATAGAAAGAAAAAAAGAAAATTATGAAACCCTTAGAAAGGAAATAGCAGAGGATATTAACAAATGGAAGAACATACCATGCTCATGGCTGGGAAGAATCAACATTATTAAAATGTCTACCAATCCAATGCCATCCCTATTAAAATATCAATGTTGTACTTTCAAGATTTGGAAAAAATGATTCTGCATTTTGTATAGAACCAGAAAGAACACTGTATAGCTGAGGCAGTTTTTAGTAATAAAAAGAAAGCTGGGGGCATCAGCATACCAGATTTTAGTCTGTAGTACAAAGCCATACTGGTCAAGACAGTACAGTACAGGCACAAAAATTGAGACATAGACATTTGGAATCGAATAGAAAACCAGGAAATGAAACGAACATCTTACAACTGCCTAATCTACCAAACAAGAGCATACACTGGGAGAAAGTTTCCCTATTCAATAAATGGTGCTGGGAGAACTGGATATCCACATGTAAAAGACTGAAACTGGACCCACACCTTTCTCCACTCACAAAAATTGATTTAAGATGGATAAAGGACTTAAATTTAAGGCATGAAACAATAAAAATCCTCAAAGAAAGCATAGGAAAAACACTGGAAGATATGGGCCTGAGGAAAGACTTCATGAACACTACCATGGCAATTGCAATAACAACAAAAATAAACAAATGGGACATAATTAAACGGAAAAGCTTCTGTACAGCTAAGGAGACAACAACCAAAGCAAAGAGACAACCTACACAATGAGAAAGGATATTTGCATATTTTGAATCAGACAAAAGCTTGATAACTAGGATCTATAGAGAACTCAAATTAATCCACACGAATGAAGCCAACAATCTCATACATCGATGGGAAAGAGACATGAATAGAACCTTCTCTGAAGAAGACAGACGAATGGCTAACAAAGATATAAAAAAATGCTCATTATCCCTAATTATTAGAGAAAAGCAAATCAAAACCACCCTGAGATACCATCTAATCCGAGTGAGAATGGTCCACATCACAAAATCTCAAAACTGCAGATCCTGGTGTGGATGTGGAGAGAAGGGAACACTTTTACACTGCTGGTGGGACTGCAAACTAATACAACCTTTTTGGAAGGAAGTATGGAGAAACTTCAAAGAACTCCAGCTAGACCTCCCATTTGACCCTGCAATCCCATTGCTGGGCATCTACCCAGAAGGAAAAAATCCTTTTATCATAAGGACACTAGCACTAGACTGTTTATTGCAGCTCAATTTACAATCAACAGCCTAAATGCCCACCAACCCAGGAATGGATTAACAAGCTGTGGTATATGTATACCATGGAATACTATTCAGCTATTAAAAACAATGGCACTTTACATCCTGTGTATTAACCTGGATGGAAGTGGAACCCATTATTCTTAGTAAAGTATCACAAGAACAGAGAAACATGAATCCTATGTACTCAATTTTGATATGAGGACAATAAATGACACGGTGTGGGTGGGGAAAGGGGAGAGCAGAGAGAGAAAGAAGGAGGGAGGGGTGGGGGAAAAGGAAGAGCAGAGAGAGGGAAGGAGGAAGGAGGTTGGGGTCTTGGTGTGTGACACACCTTTTGGGGGCAAGACATGATAGTAAGAGGGACTTTACCTAACTAATGCAATCATTGTAACCTGGTTTCTTGTACCCTCAATGAATCTCCAACAATAAAAACAAACAAACAAACAAAGAAAAAGGTTGATTTGCTGTGTTGCCCTTGAAAAAGTTTTTTCACGGTTATGATTGAAAAGATTCTCAACTTGACACTAGACTTTCTATGGATCACATGTAGAATGAAAGGGGCTCTTGGAAACAGAAGACAAACTCTAAAGAGAGAAAGTTTCATACCTTTGTTTCTGGATACCAAATTCGTCCTTCAGCAAATGCTTTCTGGAGTGGCAGTAATTTGTTTTTTTTGTTTGTTTTTTTTTAATGAATTAAACTGGGAAATAAAAATTCTATATATTTGTTGTATACAATATGCTATTTTGAAATTTGGATACATTCTGGAATGGCTAAATTGAGTTAATTGGGATATACATTTCTGCACATTATCAATTTTTGATAAAACTCAATTAACTCTCTTAGCAATTTTCAGACTACAATACATTGGTATGAAATATAGTCACTGTGATGTACAATGGACCTTGAACTTCTTCCTTTCAGTTAACCAAAATTTTCTATCTTTGGACCAACATCTCCCCTGCAGGGAGCAGGACTCTCGCCATTAGAGTCCGCTTAGTTGGTCACATGCTGCATTTGACCCTAAAGAGCTCTCAGTTTCAAGGCAAACAAGATACCAGTGAAGCCACAACAACTTCAGGCTTCAGAGAGATAATGCAAAATCTGAGTCCTATGGGAAGAATGGGGCACAGTTTGCTTCCATGGTGGATGAGAAGGTCTGTATTCCCTGAGCTTGTGCTGAGAATCACTGGAACAGTAGACAAAATATGAACCATGTCATGGGATGTATCAAAGAGTTAACAGCCAGTGAAGCAACATGAGGCCAAGATCCGCCCTGTGCTGAGAGCTTCATTTATCAAATTCCATGTCCCACATGTATTCCTTTCTCCTTCTGCATGTCCTCTTCTATGGTATCTGTCTGGCAACACACACATTTATATGGCACTCTTCATGACTGAAGCTTCATAATTGCCTTTATTTTTATTTTACTCTTTTTGAGACAGAGTCTAACTCTGTTGCCTGAGGCTAGAGTATCCTGGCATCAGTCTAGCCCACAGCAACCTAAAACTCCTTGGTTCAAGTGATCCTCCAGCCTCATTCTCCCCAGTAATTGGGACTATGGGCACCCGCCACAATGCTTGGCTGATGTTTCTATATTTGCAGATACAGGGTCTTGCTCTTGCTCAGGCTGTTGTCAAACTCCTGAGCTCAAGGAATCCTTTCACCTTGGCCTCCCAGCGTGCTAGGCTTATAGGCATAAGCTACGACTGATCAATAATTGAATCACCTTTAAAAACCAGTTCCAGCTTCTTTACTCAGTTACAGCAGGAACCGGGTCCTCCTGTGTTAGGGACTCAGCAGCAGAGTGGGCGTCACAGGTCCTGCACCTGGGACTGTTTCTATTCATCCACCCACCCTCTTCATACCTTTGGCAGGTTCCCCGTTTTTCAGGCACAGAAACTGAAGTGAAGTGAGTGGGGGAAAGTCAATCCCCGACTGTGCAGACTCTGAGCTCTGCAGGGTGCAGACATGGCCAGCCTCAGACATCCAATTCATGGATGACAAAACTGGCTCAGAGCAGAGATGCAGCCAGGGACCCATGAGTGGAAGGAGACAAAGCTAATCATGAGGCGTCCTTCAGTTCTTCACTCACTTTTCTCTTTGCCCAATAGGGACTGACCACATCCTCAGGGTTAGAACCTGCTTAGGGGTCTCAGCCTGCCCGGGCAGAATGAACTCCTCCCACGTTCAGGAGCTCAGGGTTGTCTTAAGGACAAGCATTAAGGCACTGGGTGACATGAGGATGTGCCAGAGGCTGTGAATCATGACAGAACAGGACTGTGGGCACTCAGAGTTGAGCCTCAGGTCTTAGCTGGGCCCCTAATTCCCCCATTAAGAACAGAGCCTGGACCCAGGACTTTGGATCAGGTGGATGATTCCAGGAAGCAGATCCAGGGAGCAGTGAAAATATTTGGGAGAGTGAAGGTGAAGGGAGAAAAGATAGAATAGGATGTGGTATAGAGATGGCCACAAGAAGGGCAACCCCAATAGAATCTCCCAAGGATCCATCTGGAAACCAAATCATAATTGTCAGCTGGAGGGACAAGTGGGAGGAGCGTTTATCTCCAGGTTCCTGCCTCCCAGTGTCTGAGGGCTGCCCCATCCAAGAGGGCAGGACTGCCAGGATGTGTCATTCTGATCACCACATGTAGGGATTATTGGCTAGAGCCCTGTTTGGATTGCAGGTGAGGGAAGGTGATGTGTAGCAGGAGACAGTTGGCTCCATGGCCATCCTGGGCCCCAGCTGTGAAACAGCCCCCTCCCCACCCCGTTGTCCCTGCAGGCAAATACAGCAGGGACCTGGGTAGGGAAGGAGGCTGCTCAGGGTAGCCTTTCCACAGACCAAGCTCCAAAGGAAACCTGACCCAGGCAGCCTTCCATACTGGAACTCACCCCTTCAGGACACACCCAGCCTTAACCCAGCTACCCAGCCACAAAAGGGGACCTGAGTATCCACGTGCCCTGGGCTCTTGCACAAATGGTCCTGATGGGGTCAGAGGCTTGGAGCAAAGGGGCCAACCCACTGATGCCCAGGGATTTCCTGCCTTTCCTGACCCTTTCACCTGGGCTCCTCAGTCCCTCCCCTGCTCCACCGCCTTGTTGGCTCCCCCGTTGGCTCCCTGCCCCCTTTAGCTCCCTCTTTCTCCCTGCCTGTTCCTTTCTCTGACTTACTGCCCCAGGTCTTTTCCTCCACTCTGCCCTGTTTTTGGGTCCTCTCTCCATTGACCTCTTATCATACCACAATGAATAAATTATGAAAAGATTCTGTAGCTCTCTGGACTTCTGGGGAAATTTCTGCTCCTAGTTCTGCTATCGTGCAAGTTCTGAGCTCTGCAGGATGCAGGACTGGCCAGCCTTAGCTGCTGGCCTGGTAGGGGAAAGGAACTAACACAGCCTGAACCAGGGATTGAGGGTCCTCCTTGGCTCCTCCAGGTCCTGATGGTCTGTCCTTTCTTTCCCATTGTGAAAAGTTGCCACCTCATGGCATGCCACCTCAAGACCCTGCCCATCTGATCACAAGACCACGGGGAGCGGCAGGCAACAGGTGTTTCCTAAATATTTCTACAATGAATCAGCACCACCTCCACCCATGTCTTGACACCACCACCCCAGAAATCTCATGTCCATACCACATGATGTGGTGACCCTGCTTCTGTCTATAGCACCTCACTGTCTGCCCAACTCTGTGTGTAGGAATCATTTGTGTTCATGCCAGGGACCACTCCAGAAAGCAGGCTCTGAGCCAGACAGAATTGCAAGTGTTTTTTAGGGGACACATGGAAAGAGAAGGAGGAGGGAACATAGGGCAGGGAACATGCTAAAAATACAATGAAGGTCTGATGCAATTTCCAACAAAGCCAATGGTTATCCTGGCTTAGCGTCTTCTTCATATTTTTTCAAAATATTGTCCTGTAAAGCAAAAACACTTTGGTTTATTGTCATGCGATCTTATTTTTTCCTAGAAACATTTTACCTCCTATAATATATCCGTGCCTCTGATGAATGCTTCTGGGTCTGGCTGCAGCTGTGTGGATACATGTCATGAAAAATTATTAATAGTGTTCAGATCTCAGGTAAAGATCACTGAGTTTAACTCACTTAAGTCACTTAACACACTTGAATAATTATATATGTGGTAGGATCTGAATTTTATTTTATTTTTATTTATTTATTTTAAGAGCGCTGCTCCACGGTCCCCCTACCCACCCCCCCTCACACACACCCCCGCGTGGAACCAAGGGCAGCTCATGGACGGCTGGAACTCCGGATCTGAATTTTAATAGCAGAGAGGGGAACCTTACATTATCTTTGGAAAAGCACAATAGAAATCTGCGGGCTGGGCTGCCACACACTAAGATTGATTTTACAGTCTTCAGTGAACACCTGTTGCTGATCTTCTGAGTGGGAATAATTTCATCTCATCAGTGAGGGGCTGAGGGCCCAGCATCTACCATCCAGTGCGAGATTCTTTATGTGCTCAGTCTCTTCATCCTCATAATGTCTTCAGACCCCAACATTCCCTGCTCACACATAAAGGACCTGAGGCTCTGAGCAGGCCCCAGAGTTGGTGTTGGGGCTTGAGGCAGTAGGGGCACAGGAAAGGCAGAGGGTGGTATGTGGTAACTTCCTGAGGGCAAAGCTGATTGTCAGGGTGGTAGCAGAGGGTGCTGGGGCCCAGAGACAGCTAAGGAGGGGCTTAATTCTTAATTCTACCTCACTCTGAAGGCCAAGGCCTCTGCTCCTCTCAGCCAGAGCTTGCCTCAGTTTTATTCACAATGTGTCAGAATAAACTAAGGCAGGAAAGATCTCTTGACAGAAGCATATTACATTCCCCAGACCTCCAGGGCATTCATCACACTGATGCAGAACCTTCACACATGCAGGGAAACAGTCATCTTTCCCATGGATTATGTATTCAGAGGGCAACAAGGACCTTCTTAGGGCTTGATCCCCTAGCCACAGGGGATCTATGTGGCCTTCACGTGATCTTTGCACATGAGAGCCATTCCCTGCTGCTTCCATTGCAGGTGACCACAAGCTATGTGCCATGGGTGGCAGGTGTCACTCCTCTGGGACGCATGAAGTCATCATAGGCAGGGACAGGTCTCACTGCTCTCAGAATTGGGCACATGGCCAGAGTTGCCATCCATCTGCAATCCAGGAATTTCTGGTGTCTGTAACAAACCTCCTTCCTCATCCACAGAGGATGGACCTGCCATCAAGCTCATTCTGGGGAGTCACTGATGCCTAAAGTGTGCCCTTGGAACCTGAAACAACATCAGCCACATTTTGACTTGCCCTGCCAGGTCCAGCAGCACCACGTGTGACATAGTTTTCTGCTGACGCATAGAGAGAAAAGATCAGAGGCTGTGCAAGTCAGTTCACCTTGTCCAGTCAACATACTCAATGGTGAAGGTGGAAGCCAGTACTCACTCTCCCAGCCCCTCAGTGAACCCAGATGCTGCTCTTCTGAGGCATTTTCTAAGGTCCTACATCTTCTTAAAACAAGAAGAGAGACATGGGCTCCTTCTGACTTGCATGTTTTGTGCAGAGTTGAGAACCCCCCATGCACCCCTCTGTCATCTGATTATCTGTCCATTACCACAGACTGAGGGTTGATCAGATGATTCAGTGACCCTGAGCCTCCCAATACTCATACTTCACAAAGATACCATAGAGGCTGGGCACAGGTGTTTCCTTACAGTAACCAATTAGGGACAAGACAGGGTTCAAATGAGCTGGAAATCATTATTTAATTGATAGTATCCCAGGGCATATCAGAGGAAATCACTTAGATTAAAAATTAAAATAGAAACAGCCTTAGCTGAGAAGAAAATCAATAAACCCCTCAGATGAATAACACTGTGTCGTTTGCTTCATACCATGAGGCATTTGCTAAATCTCTTGAAGTATAAGGGCAGTCTTTGAGTTAAGAATGAGAGAAGTTCTGTAGTTTTGTTCTGAAGTTGAATTTGTATATGTTAGTAACGGCATACTTACCAATTACCTGTAATGGCGTCCTTTCGTAAGTGTGGGTTGTATCTAAGTCAGCTGTTTGTAACTTGAGGTCTGCCTGTAATTACTGTTTCCCATATCTGACTAGATATTATAAATAACGATGAATAGTAATAAACAAATGGTATAGTAATTGGAAAAAGAACAATTTATAGCAGCAGTTCTGAACCGTGAGTCGTGACCCACAGGAACTGTATTAAAGGGCCACTGCATTAGGAAGGTTGAGAATCACTGATTTATAGAAACTAAGTATAATGTTAGTGCAGGAAAATTACATAGGGATTTAATTCACTAATGGAACTCTACAGTTCACAATAAACAATTAGAAAAATAAAGGAAGCTCCAAAAATAGGGAATAAATGTCTCCTGTCTTAAAGTGGATCTTGGCTCGGTGCCTGTACTCAGTGGTTAGGGCACCAGCCACATACACCGGGACTGGTGGGTTCAAACACAGCGTGGGCCTGCTAAACAATGACACTTGCAACAAAAAAATAACCAGGTGTTCCACAGGCAACTGTAGTCCCAGCTACTTGGTACTTGGGAGGCTGAAGCAAACAGAATGGCTTAAGCCTAAGAGTTTCAGGTTGCTCTGAGCTGTGATGCCACAGCACTCTACCAAGGATGACATAGTAAGACCCTGTCTAAAAAAAAAAAAAAAAAAAAAAAGTGGATCTTGTGGTACAATATTGGTCCAGAAAGACAGAGTAAGAAAATGTCCTATCTTATCAGCACATACAAACCCCATTCTAAAATGTTGCAGGTGTTATCTTTTCCAAATAAAAGAAAAACGAAGCTTTCGGCACTGACTTGTGGGGGGAAGGAAAGCTGACACATTTCCCTTCTTGGCTCAAGTCTTCAGTGAGGAGAATCCACCAGGTCAGTGTGGAGTCAGCAGGGGTGGTGGTCCCAAAGTCACTGGAGAGCCAGAGCAACACCATTCACAGGGGACACACAGCCAGAAGAGCTGTCTGTCTGGGGCACCTGATAAAAAGTTTCCTGGTGCCCTTGGAAGACTCCTATTCTCCTTAGTAAGTACTTGAGACTTTTTCCAAAAGCATAACAATCGCCCCCAAAAGGAGAAGCAGAGTGCGTGGATTGTGCTGCACAACTTCAGCTGCTCCTGCACAGTGAGCTCCTACCTCTCCGCACGGTGTCCTGGGTGCTGGGTTTCTTCCATAAAGGTGTTTGGAGTCCATGTAATAGTTCCATTATTTCCAGTCTTGAAAAGAGACAAATAATGGACTTGAACAAGAATTTTAACACCAGGGGCTTTACTAGACACTGACAGTTTCATCTTAAAACATCACAAACATTCTTAAAAATGTCCACCACAATCACTCACCTGCGCCTCAAGCAGGCAGCTTCCCAGCTCTGCTCTGCCTTCTGTCTTTCTAATATTTTAGTCTTGAGCTGTGGGAGACAAAATAGGTCCACATTCTGACCTGGGAGACTATGTGTAAAAACAAGGAAAGGAACAAATTTTACCCAGTAGTGTGCAGCCCTCCGGTTTGATGTTCCCATCTGAAAAAGCAAAATCAGAACCCGGGTTTAGGGTGTCTCAGGGCCATGATCTCATCTGCATTAGGTGCTGAGGGATTCTGCAAGTGTCAGGCAGATGCACGTTACCTGGAGTCTATACTTCAAGTCGGCTTGGTGTTGCTGCTCTGTCATATTGTCAATTATTTTCCTATGGGGGTAGATTTGCTTTCATTAGACAAAGAACAATGCTGAGTATGATTTTAAATAATCTTCCCATGTTCCCATTATCCTCACATCAATAACTTTATACAGTTTATCCATACATGTAAAACACATTAAACATGACTCTAAAAGCACAGTAAGATCAAAATTTTTGCTATACTATTTCCTTATTATTTAGTGCCTGTTGCATTTGTTCATTCATTCATTTATTTATTTTTATTCAATCATAACTGTGTACATTAATGCATTTATGGGGTACAATGTGCTGATTTTATATGCAATTTGGAGTGCTTACCTCAAACTGGTTAACATAGCTTTCACCTCACTTAATTGTTGTGTTAAGACATTTATACTCTACTCTTAATAGATTTGACATGTACCCTTACAATATGCTGCATAGGTGAGAAGGTCACACCAATTACCCCAGCCTCCCCCCTTCCTTCCCC
The DNA here is from genome assembly GCF_027406575.1 of Nycticebus coucang. Classification (NCBI taxonomy): domain Eukaryota; kingdom Metazoa; phylum Chordata; class Mammalia; order Primates; family Lorisidae; genus Nycticebus; species Nycticebus coucang. Next base: position 96,178,370 of record NC_069791.1, on the reverse strand, counting down.
CTCCTCCTCTTCCCTCCTTCATTGTGTGCTATAGTTGTGTTTTATTATTCATATGAAAGGGTGGGTGATTATATATTGGTTTCATAATAGTACTAAGTACATTGGATACTTTTTCTTCCATTTTTTGAGATACTTTACTAAGAAGACTATGTTCCAGCTCCATCCATGGAAACATAAAAGAGGTAAGGGCTCCATCTTTTTTATGGCTGCATAATATTCCATGGTCTACTTATACCACAAAAGCCTGATAACTAGAATCCACAGAGAACTGGGTCATGGGTCAATGGGCATTGGGCTTCTTCTTCTTGGTAATTATGAATTGGGATGCAATAAACATTCGGGTCAAATATCTTAGTTGCAAAATGATTTTTGGTCATCGGGGTATATACCTAGTAGAGGAATTGCAGGATTGAAAGTCGGGTGTATTTTTAGTTCCCTAAGTGTTCTCCAAACTTCTTTCCAAAAAGGTTGTATTAGCTTTTTTTCCCACCAGCAGTGCAAAACTGTTCCCTTTTCTCCACATCCATGCCAACATCTGTAGTTTGGGGATTTTTTGATGTGGGCTAATCTTACTGGAGTTAGATGATATCTCAAAGTGATTTTGATTTTCATTTCTCTGATGCTTAAGGATGATGAGCATTTTTTTCATGTGTGTGTAGGCCATACACCTGTCTTCTTCAGAGAAACTTCTGTTCAAGTCTCTTGATCACAAGGAAATGAGATCATTTTGTTCTTTTCTTATTAATTAGTTTGAGTTCTCTGTGGATTCTAGTTATCAGGCCTTTGTCAGAAACATAACCTTCAATATCTTCTCCTGTTCCGAGGGCTGTCTGCTTGCTTTACTTACTGTGTTCTTGGTTGTGCAGAAGCTTTTTAGTTTGATCAGATCCCAGTAATATATTTTTGGTGTTACTTCAATTTCCAAGGGGGTCCTCCTCATAAAATATTCTCCTCAGCCAATTTCTTCAAGAGTTTTCCCCGAACTATCTCCTAGTATTTCATATCTTAAGTTTAAATCTTTTATCCAGTGAGAATCACTTTTTGTTAATGGTGAAAGGTGTGGGTCCAGTTTCAGTCTTCTACACATCGCCAGCCAGTTCACTCAGCACCATTTGTTAAATAGGGAATCTTTCCCCCAATTTATGTTTTTGATAGGCTTATCAAAGCTCAAATGACAATAAGTGGCTGGATTCATCTCTTGGTTCTCTATTCTGTTTCATATATCTACCTGTCTATTTTTGTGCCAGTACCATGCTGTTTTGATCACTATAGATTTATAGTATAGACTGAAGTCTGGTAATGTGATACCTCCTGATTTGTTTTTATTTCTGAGAAATGTATTGGATATTTGAATTTTTTTTCTGATTCCATATAAAATGAAGTACTATTTTTTCCAGATATTTAAAGTATGACAATGGTGCTTTAACAGGAATTGCATTAAATCTGTAGATTGCTTTGGGTAGTATGGACATTTTAACAATGTTGATTCTTCCTCGCCATGAGCATTGTATGTTTTTTCATTTAACATCTTTAGCTATTTCCTTTCTCAGAGTTTCATAATTCTCTTCATAGAGATCTTTCTGTTCCTTTGTTAGGTAAACTCCCAGATATTTCATCTTCTTTGGCACTTGTATGAAAGGAATAGAGTCCTTGACTATATTTTCAGCTTGATTGGTAAGTATTGATTTTGTATGCTGAGATGCTGCTGTATTCCTTGATCACTTCTGAGAGTTTTGTAGTTGAGTCCCTGGAGTTTTCCAGTATAAGATCATATCATCTGTAAAGAGTGAGAGTTTGAGCTCCTCTGACCCCATTTAGATACCCTTGATAGCCTTCTCTTGCCTGATAGTTATGGCTAAGACTTCCATTACTATGTTGAATGGCAGTGGAGACAATGGGCATCCTTTTCTAGTTCCAGATCTGAGTGGAAATGTTTTTAATTTACCTCCATTCAATAAGATATTGGCTGTGGGTTTGCTGTAGACGGCCTCTATCAGTCTAAGAAATGTCCCTTCTATGCTTATTTTTAAAAGTGTTCTGATCATGAAAGGATGCTGCATATTATCAAAAGCTTTTTCTGCATCAATTGAGAGAATCATATGGTCTTTATTTTTTATTTTGTTTCTGTGATGTATTATATTTATAGATTTACATAGTTTGAATCAACCTTGTGAACCTGGGATAAAACCAACTTGGTCATTGTGCATAATTCTTTTGACGTGCTGTTGTATTCTGTTTACTATGATCTTATTCAAAATTTTTGCATCCATATTCATTAATGATATTGATCTTTAATTTTTGTTCTTTGTTGTTGTTTTTTCCTGATTTGGGGATCAGGGTGATATTTGCTTGGTAGAATGTGTTAAAAAGAAGTATTCCGGGGAGGTGGAGCAAGATGGCAGCCAAGTAACAGCTTCCTTGCATCTGGGCACTGTGAGTCTGGGGATATAGGACTCCAGGCATCTTTGGCTGGTGGGATCTGCCTATCATCATCCCTGAGAGGATACAGGGAGTCAGCGAGAGACTTCTGGACCCCAAGAGGAGGACTAAAACAGCGGAAAACCAGCAAGTGGTCGCATGTGTTCAATCCGTCTAAACCCACCCGCAACTGTAAGTTCAGTAGCAGCGAGACTGCAAACCAGAAAGGTCTTACCTGTGAACTGTTTTGGTGTCTTTGGACTTGGCACTCAGTTGAACTGCCTTGGGCAGAGCCTGAGCGGGAGTGCGGAGAACTTTGGCCTTTGTCTAGGGCCCCAGTCTGAGCCGCTGAGCCAGACGGAGCTAATAGTGTTTGGCTCTGGGTCACAGGCAGCCATTATGAGCGATCTGCCCCGGCAAGCTCCGCCCTCAGGGTCGCAGAGCTGGAATTGGGTGGGAGCTGGTAACCCAGTGACCAAGTAGCCTAAGGGCGGGGTCTGAGCCGCCTTGCAGCCCTAACCCTTGGGGGCAGAGGGAGACCAGTTTTGGCACACAGGGTAAGTGGATAGCCACTTCAGCAGTGATTCCAGTGACAAGCACTTCCCTGGGAAAGCTTCTGCTCAGCAAGTGAACAAGTTCAAAGTGCCTTTTAAGTGGGCTGAAGAGAGATTTAGGGTGTCTATCTGCTGGGGTTTGAGAAACTAGCAGCCTCCAGTCGTATCAGAACTGTGATTAACATCTCATACCCCAGAAGACCACGTGTTGCCCAGACAATATTCAATAACATATACATACTGCTTTGTTTTTGGTTGTGTGTTTTTTTTTTTTGTTTGGTTTGTTTGTTTTTTTTTGTTTGTTTGTTTGTTTTGATGTTGTTGATTGTTGTTTTGTTTTTTAAGTTCAACCTTTTCCATACAGATCCTTTTTCTTTCTCAATTTTTCTAGTTTAATTATAATTTCCCATTGCTGCCTATTTCAATAATTAGAACTTCATTTTTGTTAGTGTTTCTACTGCTATTATTTGCTTTTTCCAGCCAATTTTATCCCGTAAAGTTTTCTGTTTGCTTGTTTTGGTTTGATTTATACTATTTTTGCCTTTCCTCTCTACTTGGTGGAGGTGGGGTACTGTGTCTGATCAGGTTAGCAAAGAGCTGCTGACCTCAAGGGAACCACCCAACTGGGCACCCCCAGAAGGTGGTTTTTTTTTTAAGGTTGTATCAAAGTACCCTACTGGACACCTATATTGCTCTGTCTCCCTCTTTCTGTGCCTCTCTTCCTTTTGTCAATATTCCTTTTACCCACCCCCTCTCTTTTCTCTCTTTTTCTTTTTTTTTTCTTATCACTTGGTCCTCCTTTCTTTCATCCCTTTTTTGCCCTTCAACCTTCTCACCCTTCTGGTACTGTAACCCTTAGTCCACAGGCACGAGAACATAAAGAGCAAGAGGAAGTGAAAGGAAAATTAGGGCAAGGAAACAGATAAAAGAAATCACTCATGAGGAAGAATCAGCAGAAAAATCTAGGCAACATGAAGAACCAGTCCAGAACAACCCCGCCAAGGGACCATGAGGTAGCTACTGCAGAGGATTCCACCTATACAGAAATGTTAGGAATGACAGAAAGGGAATTTAGAATACACATGTTGAAAACAATGAAAGAAATGATGGAAACAATGAAGGAAACTGCTAATAAAGTGCAAAATAACCAAAAGGAAATTCAAAAACAGAATCAAATAAGAGATGAACGATATGAAGAATATAAAAAGGATATAGCAGAGCTGAAGGAAATGAAACAGTCAATCAGGGAACTTAAAGATGCAATGGAAAGTATCAGCAACAGGTTAGACCATGCAGAAAAAAGAATTTCAGAGGTAGAAGACAAAGTTTTTGAGATAACTCAGATAGTAAAAGAGGCAGAAAAGAAGAGAGAGAAAGCAGAACGTTCACTGTCAGAATTATGGGACTTTATGAAGCGTTCCAACATACGAGTTATAGGAATTCCAGAAGGGGAAGAGGAATGCCCCAGAGGAATGGAAGCCATACTAGATAATATTATAAAAGAAAATTTCCCAAATATCACCAAAGATTCTGACACACTGCTTTCAGAGGGATATCGGACCCCAGGTCGCCTCAACTCTAACCGAGCTTCTCCAAGACACATTATGATGAACCTGTCCAAAGTCAAGACAAAAGAAAAGATTCTGCAAGCTGCCAGGAGTAAGCGCAAGTTGACCTACAGGGGCAAATCCATCAGAGTGACCGCAGACTTCTCTAATGAAACTTTCCAAGCAAGAAGACAATGGTCATCTACCTTTAATCTACTTAAACAGAACAATTTTCAGCCCAGAATTCTGTACCCTGCTAAGCTAAGCTTCAAAATTGATGGAGAAATCAAATCATTTACGGATATACAAACATTGAGGAAATTCGCCACAACAAGACCAGCTCTACAGGAAATACTTCAACCTGTTCTGCACACTGACCACCACAATGGATCAGCAGCAAAGTAAGATCTCAGGAATCAAAGGACAGAACCTAACCTCCACACTGATGCAAAAGATAAAACTAAGCAATGGACTCTCACAAAATAAGACGAATAGAATACTACCACACTTATCAATTATCTCAATAAATGTTAATGGCTTGAATTCCCCACTGAAGAGACATAGATTGATTGACTGGATTAAAAACACAAGCCATCCATTTGCTGTCTGCAAGAAACACACCTGGCTTCAAAAGACAAATTAAAGCTCCGAGTCAAGGGTTGGAAGACAATTTTTCAGGCAAATGGAATTCAGAAGAAAAGAGGAGTTGCAATCTTATTTTCAGATACATGTGGATTTAAAGCAACTAAAGTCAAAAAAGACAAAGATGGTCACTTTATATTGGTCAAGGGAAAAATACAACAAGAAGATGTTTCAATTCTAAATATCTGTGCACCCAACGTAAATACTCCCAGATTCTTGAAACAGACCTTACTCAGTCTGAGCAATATGATATCTGATAATACCATAATAACAGGGGACCTTAACACTCCTTTTACAGAGCTGGACAGATCCTCTAAACAGAAATTAAACAAGGATATAAGAGATTTAAATGAGACCCCAGAACAACTGTGCTTGATAGATGCATATAGAACACTCCACCCCAAAGATAAAGAATATACAGTCTTCTCATCGCCCCATGGAACATTCTCCAAAATTGATCATATCCTGGGACACAAAACAAATATCAACAGAATCAAAAGAATTGAAATTTTACCTTGTATCTTCTCAGACCATAAGGCACTAAAGGTGGAACTCAACTCTAAGAAAACGCTCGACCCCACCCAAAAGCATGGAAATTAAACAATCTTCTGTTGAATAACAGATGGGTGCAGGAAGAAATAAAACAGGAAATCATTAACTTCCTTGAGCATAACAACAATGAAGACACAAGCTACCAAAACCTGTGGGACACTGCAAAAGCAGTTTTGAGAGGAAAATTCATCGCTTTAGATGCCTACATTCGAAAAACAGAAAGAGAGTACATCAGCAATCTCACAAGAGATCTTACGGAATTGGAAAAAGAAGAACAATCTAAGCCTAAACTCAGTAGAAGAAAAGAAATATCCAAAATCAAAACAGAGATCAATGAAATTGAAAACAAAAGAATCATTCAGAAAATTAATGAAACAAGGAGTTGGTTTTTTGAAAAAATAAATAAAATAGATAAACCATTGGCCAGACTAATGAGGAATAGAAAAGCAAAATCTCTAGTAATCTCAATCAGAAATGATAAAGGGGAAATAACAACTGATCCCACAGAGATACAAGAGATCATCTCTGAATACTACCAGAAACTCTATGCCCAGAAATTTGACAATGTGAAAGAAATGGATCAATATTTGGAATCACACCCTCTCCCTAGACTCAGCCAGGAAGAAATAGAGCTCCTGAACAGACCAATTTCAAGCACTGAGATCAAAGAAACAATAAAAAAGCTTCCAACCAAAAAATGCCCTGGTCCAGATGGCTTCACTCCAGAATTCTATCAAACCTTCAAGGAAGAGCTTATTCCTGTACTGCAGAAATTATTCCAAAAAATTGAGGAAGAAGGAATCTTCCCCAACACATTCTATGAAGCAAACATCACCCTGATACCAAAACCAGGAAAAGACCCAAACAAAAAGGAGAATTTCAGACCAATCTCACTCATGAATATAGATGCAAAAATTCTCAACAAAATCCTAGCCAATAGATTACAGCTTATCATCAAAAAAGTCATTCATCATGATCAAGTAGGCTTCATCCCAGGGATGCAAGGCTGGTTTAACATATGTAAGCCTATAAACGTTATCCACCATATTAACAGAGGCAAAAATAAAGATCATATGATCCTCTCAATAGATGCAGAAAAAGCATTGGATAAAATCCAGCATCCTTTTCTAATTAGAACACCGAAGAGTATAGGCATAGGTGGCACATTTCTAAAACTGATTGAAGCTATCTATGACAAACCCACAGCCAATATTTTCCTGAATGGAGTAAAACTGAAAGCTTTTCCTCTTAGAACTGGAACCAGACAAGGTTGTCCTCTGTCACGTTTACTATTCAATGTAGTGCTGGAAGTTCTAGCCAATACAATTAGGCAAGACAACGAAATCAAGGGAATCCAAATGGGAGCAGAGGAGGTCAAACTCTCCCTCTTTGCTGATGACATGATCTTATACTTAGAGAACCCCAAAGACTCAACCACAAGACTCCTAGAAGTCATCAGAAAATACAGTAATGTTTCAGGATATAAAATCAATGTCCACAAGTCAGTAGCCTTTGTGTACACCAATAACAGTCAAGATGAGAAGCTAATTAAGGACACAACTCCCTTCACCATAGTCTCAAAGAAAATGAAATACCTAGGAATATACCTAACGAAGGAGGTGAAGGACCTCTATAAAGAAAACTATGAAATCCTCAGAAAGGAAATAGCAGAGGATATTAACAAATGGAAGAACATACCATGCTCATGGATGGGAAGAATCAACATTGTTAAAATGTCTATACTTCCCAAAGCAATCTACCTATTCAATGCCATTCCTATCAAAATACCAACATCGTACTTTGAAGATTTGGAAAAAATGATTCTGTGTTTTGTATGGAACCAGAAAAAACCCCGTATAGCTAAGGCAGTTCTCTGTAACAAAAATAAAGCTGGGGGCATCAGCATACCAGATTTTAGTCTGTACTACAAAGCCATAGTGCTCAAGACAGCATGGTACTGGCACAAAAACAGAGACATAGACACTTGGAATCGAATTGAAAACCAAGAAATGAAACTAACATCTTACAACCACCTAATCTTCGATAAACCAAACAGGAACATACCTTGGGGGAAAGACCCCCTATTCAATAAATGGTGTTGGGAGAACTGGAGGTCTACATGTAAAAGACTGAAACTGGACCCACACCTTTCCCCACTCACAAAAATTGATTCAAGATGGATAAAGGACTTAAATTTAAGGCATGAAACAATAAAAATCCTCCAAGAAAGCATAGGAAAAACACTGGAAGATATTGGCCTGGGGAAAGACTTCATGAAGAAGACTGCCATGGCAATCGCAACAACAATAAAAATAAACAAATGGGACTTCATTAAACTGAAAAGCTTCTGTACAGCTAAGGAGACAACAACCAAAGCAAAGAGACAACCTACACAATGGGAAAGGATATTTGCATATTTTCAATCAGACAAAAGCTTGATAACTAGGATCTATAGAGAACTCAAATTAATCCACATGAAAAAATCCAACAATCCCTTATATCAATGGGCAAGAGACATGAATAGAACTTTCTCTAAAGACGACAGACGAATGGCTAACAAACACATGAAAAAATGTTCATCATCTCTATATATTAGAGAAATGCAAATCAAAACAACCCTGAGATATCATCTAACCCCAGTGAGAATGGCCCACATCACAAAATCTCAAAACTGCAGATGCTGGCGTGGATGTGGAGAGAAGGGAACACTTTTACACTGCTGGTGGGACTGCAAACTAGTACAACCTTTCTGGAAGGAAGTATGGAGAAACCTCAAAGCACTCAAGCTAGACCTCCCATTTGATCCTGCAATCCCATTACTGGGCATCTACCCAGAAGGAAAGAAATCCTTTTATCATAAGGACACTTGTACTAGACTGTTTATTGCAGCTCAATTTACAATCACCAAAATGTGGAAACAGCCTAAATGCCCACCAACCCAGGAATGGATTAACAAGCTGTGGTATATGTATACCATGGAATACTATTCAGCCATTAAAAAAAATGGAGACTTTACATCCTTCGTATTAACCTGGATGGAAGTGGAAGACATTATTCTTAGTAAAGCATCACAAGAATGGAGAAGCATGAATCCTATGTACTCAATTTTGATATGAGGACAATTAATGACAATTATGGTTATGGGGGGGGAACAGAAGGAGGGAAGGAGGGAGGTGGGTGGGGCCTTGGTGTGTGTCACACTTTATGGGGGCAAGACATGATTGCAAGAGGGACTTTACCTAACAATTGCAATCAGTGTAACCTGGCTTATTGTACCCTCAATGAATCCCCAACAATTAAAAAAAAAAAAGAAGTATTCCTTCTTTTTGTATGTTTTGAAACAGGTTATGTAATATAGGTACTAGTTCCTCTTTAAAGGTTTGGTAGCATTTAGATGTGAAGCCATGTGGTCCCAGATTTTTGGGGGGGAGAGGGGGAGATTTCATATATTTGATGCTATTTCAGTGCTTGATATAGGTCTGTTCAGCATTTCCAATTCTTTCTTGCTGAGTCTAGGAAGGTGGCTTGCTTCCCGATATTGGTCTATTTCCTCCAGAGTTTCATATTTCTGAGAATAGAGTTTTTTGTAGTAATCATTAAGAATTTTTAAAATTTCTGAGGTGTCTGCTGTTATTGTGCCTTTGCCGTTTCTGACTGATGATAGTAGGAATTTCATTTTTCTGTTTCTGGTTAGGTTAGCCAAAGGTTTATCAATTTTGTTAATCTTTTCAAAAAACAAACCTCTTGATTTGTCGATCTTCTGAATCATTCTTTTGTTTTCAATTTCATTTAATTCTGCTCTACTTTTAGTTATTTCTTTTCTTCTGCTGGGTTTGGGGTTGGAATGGTTTTCCTTTTCCATTTTCTTGAGATGACCCATTAAGTTGTTGACTTCCTCTCCTTTTGTTCTCTTGAGGAAGGCTTGCAATGGTATAAATTTCCCTCTTAGGATTGCCTTTGTAGTGTCCCACATGTTTTGACAATACATGTCTTCATTATCATTTTGTTCCAAAAACTTAGTAATTTCCTTGTAAATCTCATCTTTGACCCAGCTATCATTCAGCATAAGGTTATTTAGTTTCTATGTCTTTGTATGAGTTTGAAGATTTCTGTTGTTGTTGAGTTCAACTTTTATTCCATGATGGTCCAAGAAAATACAAGGAATAATTTCTATTGTTTTAAATTTGCTGACGTTAGACTTGTGACCTAAGATGTGATCAGTTTTGGAGGATGTTCCATGGGCTGATGAGAAGAATGTGTATTCAGTTTTATTAGGATGAAATTTTCTGTAGATGTCTGTTAAGTCCATTTGTTGTGGGTCAAGTTTAAGTCCAATACTTGTTTGTTTTGTTTTTTTCTTGGAGGATCTATCCAACAGTGGCAAAGAGGTGTTAAAATCTCCGATTATTATAGTTCAGGAAGATATCAAATTGTCCATGTCTGTTAGGGCTTCCTTTATAAATTGAGGAGCATTCTGGTAGGGCATATAAATATGAAATCTCTTCATATTGGGTATTTCCCTTGATAAAGACAAAGTGACCAGCCTTATCTTTCCTTACCTTTGTTGGTTTAAATCTTATTGTATCTGTGAATAAAACCACAATCTCTGCTTTTTTCTGATTTCCATTTGCCTCAATTATAGATATCCATCTCTTCAACCTCAGTCTATTTTTATCCTTTAAGGTAAGAAGAGATACTTTTTTCTTTTTCTTTTTTAGACAGAGTCTTATTTTGTTGCCCTCAGTACAGCGCTATGGTGTCATAGCTCACAGCAACCTCAAACTCTTGGGCTTAAGTAATTCTCTTGCCTCAGCCTCCCAAGTAGCTGGGATTACAAGTGCCTGCCAGAAGGCCTGGCTATTTTTTGGTTATAGTTGTCATTGTTGTTTGGCAGGCCTGGGCTGGATTCGAACCCACCAGCTCCAGTGTATGTGGCTGGGGCCCTAGCTGCTGAGCTCCAGGCACCAAGCCAAGATGAGATTCTAGCCTGAGTTTTTGCATCCAGTCAGCCAACTTGTGCCTCTTAGAGGACAATTTAAGCCATTCACATTAATTGAGAGTATTGATAAGCATGGCAGTGTCTTGGTTGTCATGTTTTTCAAATGTCTGGTGGATGTTTTTAATCCTTTCACCATTATGGATGTTAGGTTTTGTACATGGCTTTCTGGGGGAGTTTACTTTGGTGGTAGATCATTAAGCTGGTTATCGTGGTGGATGGGTCTGAGAATATCTTGTAGAGCTGGTCTAGTTATGGCAAATTTCTTGAACATGTGTAAATCAGTAAAGTATTTGATTTCTCCATCACAAATGAAACTCATTTTAGCTGGATCAGGATCCTGGGCTGAAAGTTGTTTTGTTTTGTTTTGTTTTGTTTTGTTTTGTTTTGTTTTAGGAAATCAAAGGTTGAAGCCACCCTCGTCTGGCTGGAAAAGTTTCAGCTGAGAGATCTGTAGTCATTCTAATGTTCTTCCCCTTGTTGTTTATACTTTTCTTACATCTGACTGCTTGCAGAATTTTCTACTTCATGTTAACTTTGGCAAAGTTAATTACAATGTGTCTAGGAGATGCTTTATTTGGATTATTTCTGGGGTTCTGAAATTGTCTGCTATCTGAATTTGTGTATCTCTTGCCAAGCTTGGGAAGTTCTCCTCCATTATATCTTGGAGTAGAGCATCAGGGCCTTTAGGACCATCCTCTTCTCCTTCAGGAATTCCTATAAGGTGAATGTTTGTTATTTTGGAGTGGTCCCACAACTCTTTTAGGGAGTGATCCATTTTTTTTTCTCTCCACTGCCTCTTTAAGCAGAGAATTCAAACTCTTTGTCTTATACATCAGAAATCCTTTTCTGCCTGCTCCACTCTGTTACTGAGAGTTTCTACTGTAATTTTCACTTCTTTGAGGTCGGCAATTTCTTTTTGCATTATGTCTAAGTCCTTGGTGATTTTGTCTTTGAATTCACTGATTTCTTGAGAGAATTTTTGAACTACTCCTTGAATTTCTAATTCCAACTTTTCTTCCATTCTATTCACCTTATTTGCCATCCATATTCTGAATTCTATTTCTGACATTTCAGCCATTTGTTTATGAATGGTATCTTCTGTTGTATCTCCTTTGTCATTCCTTGGGGGAGTTGATCTATTCTGATTATTCATGTTGGTAGATTTTTTTCTGCTGGTTCTGCCCCATGATTATTTTTCACAGTTTGTCTAGAGAAGCTGGTAAAGTGAGATTGGAGTGAGGGCTACAGGAGTTGTAGGTATCCAACCCTTTACCAGGAGCTGGGACTGGTGACTGTGGCTTTTCCCTATAGCCTTACAAAGGTCCCTTTTAGTCCTGCAGCCTTAGACTCTGTGGACCTGATTGATGTGATGGGGCTAGGTGGCTCTGTCTTATATTCAGCCAGCCTCTATCCAATCCTAGTGAATCAGTGGGTTTGGGTTAAAATCTCAGCTGGGGAGAGATACAAGTGACTAAGACACCCACCCGAACCCCCACCATTGACAACTGGGAGAGGAAAACCAGTCCCTCCCAAAATGACTCAACCAGGGCTCAACCTTGGAGGGTCCCCGAGTGGCTGGCCCAGCTCAAGAGTTCCAAACCAATTGTCCCATGTAGCACAATCACTGTTCAAGTGGGAAAGTTCAAAAGGCCTCCACTAACCAGATAGCAGTGGTCCTCTAGCACCTCAAGTGTGACTCACTCTGGTGCTCAGTTGAGACAGAGGAGACAGAAAGATCCACCCAGCAAAAGAGTTAGTCCAGGAGGGTTGGCACCTCCTTATCCACCTTGCACCTCAGCCACACCCAGCCATTGGTAACCCCTCAGGGCTGTGGCCCAGTTCCCTCCAATGTGCAAATGAGCCAGGGATTTACCCCTGCCAGAGTCAAAGGGGGGTCAATTGTTCCTTGGCCAGGCCATTGCCCTCTGCCACCAGTAGGCAGAGGGAGCTCAAGCCTGACTCCCTTTGGTGCTCATTGGAAACTGGGGAGTGTTCATCCCAAATCTGTTCTGAGCCAGGGGTTATACTCGCAGCATGTGTTATTCTCTCTTAGTGACTACTGTCTCTGCCCCAGCTGCACTCTTCTCTGGAACCCCTGTGGGGTGAGGTCTGGGTCCCTCCTGGGGTCCACAGAATTGCAGAGGCATCTCTCCAAAATTTGACCCTGGCAGGAGCCCAGGGAAGGCCACCATCACTGCCATTGCTTCACATGGGCCACTGCTTGGGTCCCCGTGCCCTGCTAGGCACTTATGCCACACTGGACCCATTCTTCTGGCCCTGCATCTCACTTCTACTTGAGTCACAGTTTCAGCATAGCTGTGCCACAGCCCATGCAATGCCCAGCTCTAGCAAGGAGTGGCCAGGCACTCTGGGCTCTGCATGGGGTAGGTTTCCCCCTGCAGAGGTTTCCCCGCCAGGTGAGGGGAGGGAAGGGTAGACTGGGAGTTCAGAATGGCGGGGAAAATATTTGTTCAACTTTTATGCTGGGCAAGAGAATGTCCAGGATAATGTCAGTGGAATTGCTCTGGGGAAGGAGTCCTGGCCTTCAGCAGCTCCCTCCCATGAAGTGAAACAAGAAGTCTTCTGTTCACTGCTCCCTTGTAGACAGCACACAGCAAGCCACTGTCCTGGGGGAGGGGACTGACTCTCATCCTCCTTGGGATGGGTTTTGTACCTGAAGTTTGCTTCCTTGGGATTGCAGCTTGCCTCAACAGGGATGACATGCACTTATCAATCTTCTTTCTCAGCTCAGCTCCCCACATTCAGCTTTACTGGGTTCATTCAGACCTTTATCTCTACCTCTACATGGGAGCTTCTGTTAAAAGCTGGCTCCAGTGGGCCATCTTACCTCCTCCTCATGCCTGTTGCATTTTGAGTTGACATAATATCCTCTCTGAATCTCAGTATTCCCTTAATTGATCCTTCATTGTGTATTTTTTATTGTAAAGCTCTATTATTCTCCTAGTACTTATGTTCTCACCATAGAGAACATCATAAGGCAGTGATATCTGGGTTTATGAAATGGGCCAAGCATTTATATGGCTGTGGTTCATCCTCCACCAAAATGTTTTTCTAATGGTTATGACGATGTTCTCCACACTTAGAAATGTTTGTTTGAAGTGAGCTTTCACTCAGTCTTGGTGGCACTGGAGATCAGGAAAGGTTTAGTCACTTAAAATTATTTTGGCATTTGTAAAACTGAGGGTACTTTGGTATTCCCTTGTGAATTCTCTACATATATATCTTTTCATCAACCTTGAATTTCTGTACAACTTGGGTCTAAACACCGGAGAAAGATAAAAAACACAATCCAATAGAGATTTCTGCAGAGCTGGTGCTCACTCTCTGAACTCACTTGTATATCCTTATTTTTTCTCTAGCACATCTCAAGGTGTTGTCCACTTGGAACTGCTGCCTCTCGCTTTCTGACAGCTGAAGGTTTTTCCTCAGCTTCCTGAGATGGGAGAGAAACACACATTATCCATTAGCCCATGTCAAACTACCTTTCCTCCCTCCCAGCATGTGAAGGTTCCCTGCCACCTTCCCTAAATGTATAGACTGATGATCAGAATCAGAGGGAGAAGTGAAGCCTCTCACTGACAAATAAGGAAACAGCAAACTCTGGCCTCTGGTGAGTGTCTCCACTTATGAGCTTCTATTCATAACTCTCTACTCTTATTCACTGATAAATAGTCAAGGAATTTTAAAGGCACAGGTGAAATGCATGGTCTGCCATTCTGGGGTTAGTCTCCTGCTCGACACAGTGAAAGTTCCATTTTTGTCAATGTGGAATCAGAGCTGACCACCTCATTTCAACTAAATACATCAGCTTAGAGCAAGGGATAGTTCCCTGGCTTACTTCCCTTAAAGTCAAATCTAATTCTCAGTCAAAGGTTAATGGCAGGACTCAGACAACCAAGGGGTCATGGAGTAATTAATCCTTCAGTTCAGTACTGGTCATTTCTAGGATTCAGGATTAGACCACTTGGGCACCTACTTCTAGTATCCTGTTTGAGGGAAAAGGCAAAACTGAGTGCTGTCCACATGTGCTGAATTAAAAATGACCTGAAAGGCTCCACAGACATAATGTGATCTCCTGAACCAGAATATAGTGGGAAACCATCAAACTTGGTCTTCATCAACTCAAGCCTGAGTTCATATAAACTGGAGGCAGAATAGGGTGATGACCTAAAAGCTAGACTTACTGGGTTGACCTCAAGTATTTTGTTTCTGACTGTGATGTAAAGAATGTCACTTGATACTTAATATGGAGAATATGTCTGAAATTCAAAGAACTCTAAGAAACAGACACAAAAACACTAAAGAAAGTTAATGTATTTGTTTGTGGGCACTCAGAAAATCCTTCAGCAAGTGCATTCTGGAGTGACTCACAGTCAGTGGGTGTGCTGCAAGGTGCTATGAAAACAAAGGGGAACAGCACAGTGTCCCCCAAAAGAAAGAAGCCAGTTAGGACATAGCCCCCCTGCCATGCTTGTGGGAAGAAATGACACAAAATCTGAGTGCTGAGGGAAGCTGAGAAGAGTTCTGCTTTGGAATACCGATGAATGGATCTGCACATCCCGACCTCCCCTGAATCAGTAGGAAACACTGGGCAGAATATGAAAGACAGGGCTGAGTGCATCAAATTTCATATAATGCATCAAACTCAATAGATATTAAGAAAATGACCCCAAAAGGGGGAGAGAAGCCTAAGATCAGCCTGGCATTTGGGACCAATTTCTACCAGTTTCATCAAGAACGTCCAGAATGACCACTGCGAGGCAAAGAACCAAGCACCATTCACACACATGCAGGAGGGTAGAAGGAAGTGAGTGGAGTTTAGGGTCTGATAAAACAGGGACCCCACTAAAGTCCACTGGCTTTGGTTGACATTCAGAAAAGCTGTGCACTAGGAAGAAAGGGACTTAGTCAATACTGAGTGATCTCATTGCCTACAGGGTTGAAGGGCCCCAGTACTGCCAGTGACCCTGACAACCTGCTAGAAGTGAACTCCCATCACCTCTGCAGCAGGATAATGTCTCACTAATTCTCAAGGGTTGTCTAAATATTTTTACCCAGGGTTGTGCATCTAAAAAAATATGACTACACAAATCACAGGTCAATATAATGGGATGTGATGGAAAACTAAAGAATTATATGGGGATCCAGATGTTAAAGTGAAACAATGTTAGTATCAGTACCCCCTCCAATCACAAGTAAATTACAAAGACGAATGCTAAAGAGAACAAACTGATGTAGATTACAGAAATCAAGGCGAGACTGACATGCGCGGTTCTTTACAGAACGAATTAGCCACAAACACTGCAGAAAGTATTCTAAAGGAAATTACAGTTGTCTGAATAGAGACACACATTGTTCACACCACAACCAGAGTTAGCAGCAATGAACACACGAGCATCTTACTCTTCTGCTTCAGTCTGTCTTTGCTCATACCTCTCGGAAATGTAATCTGCTGTGGTCTTCGCCATTTTGAACTTAGTCTCCTTCTCTTTCAGGTACAGTTCCTCACCATTGTTCAGGATGTTTTTAATTCCTGGAAAGGACAAAACAATTTTCTTTGTGTGTGTGCAGGTGGGCCTGAAATGTTGCTCAAGGTGGAGAAAGGAGGTGAGAATCACAAGGGGAGGAAGCCCTTCTTCACCTCCCAGGAGAAACTCTTTCCACCCCTCTTCCCACAAATTGCATGGCTTCTGAGCAACACTTACTGAACCTCAAGGCTCCGTGCTTTGATTCCCACAAGTCATGCTTTTCATTTCCTGACTGTATAACAGATTTGAGAAGAGATATTTAAGTAATAGTGATTGCACAACTACATGAATATACTTAACACTGAACTGTATGCCTAACTGTGGTTAATGAAGATGGTTATTACCAGATGATCAATATTTTACTACAATGAATTTTTTTAATTAGAAAGGAAGTAGTTATGTTCAGTTCTCTGAGTGATGTAACCTGTAGGAGTAAGTTTTTGTTACCTCCTCCTCCTTGACATTCAGCCACCCATTTCTCCTGCTGTACCTGCCTCCCTCGGATTTCACTTTCCTTCCCTGCTCTTAGCTTTCTTAAAAGCAATTTTAAAACTCTCACTAATGTCTAAGTTCCCAAGAATAAAAATTTAATGTAGATTATTGCAGGAATGTCACCTCTTAAACCTGAAAGATTTGCTCCTCATCCAAGCTAAGTTATACAATTAAAGTTCAATAGTGCATGTATATCATTTTCCTAATAAATTTATGGCATCTTCACAAAAGTAACATCATTCAATGTCATTGCAGAATGGTCTCTCCTAACATCTGCTCATGACATGGAAATAGGAAATGTACTAGGATTTCAACAGAACATCTGTTAAAAGGATGAAACAGCAACCACGTGTGTCCCTGTCACTAATGTGCTTCATGGGGGAATTGGTTGATCTAGTTTGGGGCTTGGAGAAAGGCCAAGCACATAAGGAAATGAGGAACAGAAGATTCGTGTCACCATGTGGCATGAATCTTTGGGGCACCCCGGACTTTCCTGCATTCCAGATAATGGAAGAGATGACTGATGACAAAGGGAAAGCAAAGAAGCTAAAAAGTTGTTCAAATCAAACAGCTCCACCAAGCTTTTCTTAATGGAATGGCTTTTCTTTCTTTTTTTTTTTTATTAAGTCTTCTCCACTGCTGGTGGGAATGCAAACTAATATGTTCCTTTTGGAAAGAAGTTTGGAGAACACTCAGGGACCTAAAAATTGACCTGCCATTGGATCCTGTGATTCCTCTATTTGGAATGTCTTTTCTTAATAAAATATTTAAAAACTTCTCAAATGCCCACTGAAAATTCTTTCTTCAGCACTAAGAGGAATAGGGGCTGCTCATCTTGGCTAGATAGCTTCCTTTATCTCTATGCATTTTCTCAATTGGGGGCAGTGCCAAAGAATGTAATAACTACCCAGGATTTAAAAATAAAACACAGTTCCTATCCCCTTGAATATAAAAAGTTGCTGTGTTGTCAGCACTTCAATTTGATATCATTTTCCAGAAAATAGTTGAGGTCCCAGAAACCCACACTTTTACTGTGATGAACAGACAGTGAAAATGTAGAGCTCAATTCACCCAATAAACCAAATGTCTCAAAAGTCCAATTACGCTCAAAGTTAGCAGCCAGATACTTACCAAGTTTGAATTTTTGATCTTCTGACATCTCTCAAATTTAATCTTGGCCCATGTAGTTTTAATTATGTCACTGGATGTCATTTTATTCATTTCTGCACATGTTGTAATGTGATCCTTACAAGACAAGAATTCAAAAATATAAACTAAAGTGATAGCAAAACTATCTTCCAGTGTATAACTCTTGACACAAGGGAAGTGGTATGTTACATATGTAAAGCTTCTTTGCTCTAAATGTACAGTTTATGAACTAGGACGCCCAGTGAATGAGGGAGCAAAATGACTGAGGGATGTGGGAGTTCCATGTTTAAATGCTAAAACAGGTAAACATAAAAGTTGTAAGAACAGTGATACCTTCTGTCCCCAAATGGACATATTTGGTACATGTTCCCTTTTCTCCTTCCTGAAATAATCGATCATCTCAGAAATACGCTTTTTAATACCTAGAAGGAGATAAAAACAATCTCAAATTTAGGAAAACCCAAGAATTCAATTACCACAAGTGTATTAGTAGCAATTGAACATCATCTGGCAATATGAAGATAAAAGCATATTTTACTTTTATTATAATGCTTGAAAAAGCATCTTTAGAATTAGTTGCTGGTCAAATGTAAAAAACTGAATGTGAAAGTAATATGCTATTTTGAAATAAATTTCTACTACAAGTATTTTCAAAGATGAGAAAACATCACTCTGCTGAGGATCTCTCATATCAATAGACACAATTCATACTAGAGAATTCTCTTATTTCAAATAGTTTTATCTTCAGCACAGAAAAAATTGGATAAACAAAAGAAGCAAGCATCCTATCTATAAAAAAAAGCACTTCTATCTTCCATTACCATGGCAAATACACAAGTCCCCTCAGAAATTCTCTTTTCCCTCCAGGTCTGAGCCACTCCCACCCACTCATAATTTTGTAGAAGGGACATTCAAAGTGCCCACTGACTGGCTACTCAGAGGTTCCATTGTCCTGCTGCCCAGAGCGCTCTCCTGCTTGACATCCAGTGTGTGTGTGTGTGGTGAGGGTGCAGGGGGGATCTTGAAACATGGAGTATGAACATAAGCACACGACAATACAAGCTGGCCTTGACAACTTAGTCTCTGGAGGACCTGGAAAACGCAAACTCCCTGCGCAACAAGCCTTTTCATTCCCAAGATGAGGATGTTGCCAGCTACTGTAAGTAAAGGTGGACATTATACATCCAGCACCTGTATCACAGGTGGGTGACACATGTGGAGCACCTGGAATGCAGCCCTCAATTCCAGGATCCTCAGACAGGCATTTAATCCTCTCATTTGCCATCAAAGTGTAACTTATCTGCTATTTGCTCATCGTACGAGCTCTGTTGCCCTGAGACTATCATCTCACCACCACCAATGCTGCATTCACTGTAACAATGCCCCCACTTGAGGGCCTACTATGCACCAAGAATCTGCCCTGACTCTCTTAGCCTTTGGCATCACTTGATCTTCAAGTCTGTGAAGAATGTACAGGGTCATTATCCAGATTTTACATCCAGTTCATCCCAGGCAGTCTCCACAGGCATTTGTGGTTCTCCTCACTTTCACACTCCACATGTTGTTCAAACTTCTACTACACACAGTTTCCCTGTGATATCTGGGCTCTTCTCTAAGCCTTCAGCTTACACTCAGGTTCGGGTTGTATCCTCATCATTTCCCTAGTTCCCCCAAAAGCCAGGTTGTATTAAAATGCTCCCTCCACACCTCAGACTCACTTCATCACTGCTTCTTACACGTTTGTCTACAAAGTAAACTCATCCTCTTCTCCTACTCCTGTGATCTCTGCCTCCATCTAATCTCTCATCTTAGTCAGTGCTAACTCCCTTCATGTTGTCCTTCAGAGCTCCTCCCAGAAAGAGTGCAGTGTTCAAGAAGGAAGAAGTCAGTGAGAGGGGGAAGTCACTGTATTTACTCCTGATTGACTCAGAACCCACATAATATTCCAGTCCTGAGAAACAATTGCAAAGAGAATAGAAACCTAAAAATCTTACCTTGGTATGGCGGCTGACATATCTAAGAGAGGAGAAAAAAATTATATTTGATGTCAAAACCTAATAAGAAATATTTATAGTTTCTTTTTTTTTATATTCTTTGTTTTTATTCTTTTCTTTTGATCAACATAATTTTTATTTATTTATTTATTTTTTTTATTAAATCATAACTGTATACAATGATATGATTATGGGGCATCATACACTCACTTCATAAACCATTTGACACATTTTTATCACATTGGTTAACATAGCCTTTCCGGCATTATCTCAGTTACTGTGCCAAAACATTTACATTCTACATTTACCAAGTTTCGCAAATACCCCTGTAATATGCACCACAGGTGTGATCCCACCGATTCCCCTCCCTCTACCCACCCCCCTATTTATAGTTTCTTATCCTCAAAATAGTAATCTAACACTACTTAAATATCACTAATTTAACAGAGTAAATTCATAGTACTGACTCTCACAAAACAATATGCCAAAACATGGCATTTTGGTATGTTAATGGGTTTGTATTCAAGAAAACTGTGAGGCCTCTGAGGCAAACATCAGACCCAGCATGTCTTCTTCAGATGGTGAACTTCAGTAGGCAAAATGATAGAAACTTTGATATGCACATATGTAATATGTAAAACGTAAAGAGAAAAAAATGAACAGCTTAAAAAATCTAAGACCAGTGGAAAATGACAAAAGGTATAACCAACATGTAATGAAGATGAGAAAAGAAAGGACAATTAATAAAAATATTTAATCCAAGAATGAGTGACAATATTCCATAATTAATGATGGACACAAAACCACAGATACAATGAGCTCAGAGCTGGATAAAAATCCTTCACTTTGACACATAATTTTCTCATAAAGTGAAGAAAATTAAAGATAAGGAAAACATCTTGGAAGGAGCCAGGAAAGAAAATAAGAACTTCTTACCTTCAGAGTAAGAGGGATGAGAATTACATTAGACCTCTCTTTAGAAACCACACAATCAAAAGGAAAGGGAAATAATTAAAATGTTCAAATAAAACACTACCAAACTAGAATTTAGGGTTCTGAAAAATTATCCTTCAAAAGGGAAGAAGAAATAAAAACTCCCTGAGACAAATAGAATTTGAGTGAATTTGTCTCCAGGAGACCTGGCTGGCAAAAACTCCTGTAAGAGGCTCTTCAAAGAGGAGGATAATATAGGTGAGCAATGGGGATCTACATGTGAAAAGAAGAGCAGTAGAGAAGAGATGAACGAAGTTACATGTTTTCTTCTTCTGAACTGATCCAATGGGAAAATGTTTGTTCAATGTAATAGCAGAAAAAGTAATACCAATGATGTATATGGTGATTATAATTATGGATAAATAATAAAGGATCACAAAATTATAAAGAATGAGAGCCTGAAAATAGCCTATATAGTGACTATGGATTAACATAAATGCCTCTTTCAAACTCAAATATATCTCTATACAGAAAAAAAAATCAAAAAGTATGTTAAGTATAATTATAATATGCCAAGAGAAGAAATGCTACAAAATTCTTTATCAAAACCATATAAACAAACAAAATAATAGAAGAGCAAGCTAGGGAGCAAGATGGCAGCCGAGTAACAGCTTCCTTGCATCTGGGCACCATGAGTCTGGGGAGATAGGACTCCAGGCATTTCTGGCTGATGGGATCTGCCTATAATCATCCTTGTGAGGATACAGGGAGTCAGCAAGAGACTTCTGGACCCCAAGAGGAGGACTAAAACAGTGGAAAACCGGCAAGTGGTCGCATGTGTTCAATTGGTCTAAACCCGCCAGTAACTGTAAGTAAGTTCAGTAGCAGCGAGACTGCAAACCGGAAAGGCCTTACCTGTGAACTGTTTTGGTGTCTTTGGACTTGGCACTCAGTTGAACTGCCTTAGGGAGAGCCTGAGCAGGAGTGCGGAGAACTTTGGCCATTGTCTAGGGCCCCAGTCTGAGCCACTGAGCCAGACGGAGCTAATAGTGTTTGGCTGTGGGCCACAGAGAGCCATTGTGAGTGATCTGCCCCGGCAAGCTCCACCCTCAGGGTTGCAGAGCAAGAATCCGGAGGGAGCTGGTAACCCAGCGACTGAGTAGCCTAAGGGCGAGGTCTGAGCCACCTTATAGCCCTAACCCTCAGGGGCAGAGTGAGACCAGTTTTGGCACACTGGGTAAGTGGATAGCCACTTCAGCAGTGATTCCAGTGACAAGCACTTTCCTGGGAAACTTCTACTCAGCAAGTTTACAAGTTCAAAGTGCCTTTTAAGAGGGCTGAAGAGAGATTTAGGGTGTCTACCTGCTGGGGTTGGAGAAATCTGCAGCCTCCAGTCATATCAGCACTGTGATTAATGCTCATACCCCAGAAGACCACGTGTTGCCCAGACAATATTCAACAACATATACATACTGCTTTGTTTTTGGTTGTGGTTTTTTTTTTTTTTGGTTTGATTGTTTATCTGTTTATTTTGATGTTGTTGATGTTTGTTTTTTTAATTTCAACCTTTTCTGTACAGATTTTTTTCTTTCTCAATTTTCTAGTGTAATTATAATTTCCCATTGCTGCATTTCTCAATAACTAGAACTTCATTTTTGCTAGTGTTTCTACCACTATTATTTGTTTTTCACCCAATTTTATCCCATAAAGTTTTCTGTTTGCTTGTTTTGGTTTGATTTATAGCATTTTTGTCTTTCCTCTCTACTTGGTGGAGGTGGGGTACTGTGTCTGACCAGGTTAGCAAAGAGCTGCTGACCTCACCCAATGGGGTGCCCCCAAAAGGTGGGTTTTTTTTTGGTTGTGTCAAAGTACCCTACTGTACACCTATATTGCTCTGTCGCCCTCTTTCTGTGCCTCTCTTCTTTCTGTCAATATTCCTTTTACCCACCCCCTCTTCTTTCTCTATTTTTTTTTCTTTTCACTCATTCCTCCTTTATTCCATCCCTTTCTTGCTCTTCAACCTTCTCACCATTCTGTTCCTGTACCAAAGGACTCATCGAAACCTTAGTCCACAGGCACGAGAACTTAAAGACCAAGAGGAAGTGAAAGGAAAATTAGGGCAAGGAAACAGATAAAAGAAATCACTCATGAGGAAGAATCAGCAGAAAACTCCAGGCACCATGAAGAGCCAGTCCAGTACAACCCCGCCAAGGGACCATGAGGTGGCTACTGCAGAGGATTCCACCTATAAAGAAATGTTAGGAATGACAGAAAGGGAATTTAGAATACACATGATGAAAACAATGAAATAAATGATGGAAACAATAAAGGACTGCTAATAAAGTGGAAAACAACAAAAAGGAAATCCAAAAACAGAATCAAATAAGAGATGAACGATATGAAGAATATAGAAAGGATATAGCAGAGCTGAAGGAACTGAAACAGTCAATTAGGGAACTTAAAGATGCAATGGAAAGTATCAGCAACAGGTTAGACCATGCAGAAGAAAGAATTTCAGAGGTAGAAGACAAAGTTCTTGAGATAACTCAGATAGTAAAAGAGGCAGAAAAGAAGAGAGAGAAAGCAGAACGGTCACTGTCAGAATTATGGGACTTTATGAAACATTCCAACATACGAGTTATAGGAATCCCAGAAGGGGAACAAGAATGCCCCAGAGGAATGGAAGCCATACTAGAGAATATTATAAAAGAAAATTTCCCAAATATCACCAAAGGTTCTGACACACTGCTTTCAGAGGGATATCGGACCCCAGGTTGCCTCAACTCTAACCGAGCTTCTCCAAGACACATTGTGATGAACCTGTCCAAAGTCAAGACAAAAGAAAAGATTCTGCAAGCTGCCAGGAGTAAGCGCCAGTTGACCTACAGGGGCAAATCCATCAGAGTGACCGCAGACTTCTCTAATGAAACTTTCCAAGCAAGAAGACAATGGTCATCTACCTTTAATCTACTTAAACAGAACAATTTTCAGCCCAGAATTCTGTACCCTGCTAAGCTAAGCTTTAAAATTGACGGAGAAATAAAATCATATACAGATATACAAACATTGAGGAAATTCGCCACAACAAGACCAGCTCTACAGGAAATACTTCAACCTGTTCTACACTCTGACCATCACAATGGATCAGAAGCAATGTAAGAACTCAGATATTAAAGGACAGAACCTAACCTCCACACTGATGCAAAAGACAAAACTAAGCAATGAACTCTCACAAAATAAGACGAACAGAAAACTACCACACTTATCAATTATCTCAATTAATGTTAATGGCTTGAATTCCCCACTGAAGAGACATAGATTGGCTGACTGGATTAAAAAACACAAGCCATCCATCTGCTGTCTGCAAGAAACACACCTGGCTTCAAAAGACAAATTAAAACTCTGAGTCAAGGGTTGGAAGACAATTTTTCAGGCAATTGGAATTCAGAAGAAAAGAGGAGTTGCGATCTTATTTTCAGATACATGTGGATTTAAAGCAACTAAAGTCAAAAAAGACAAATATGGTCACTTTATATTGGTCAAGGGAAAAAAACAACAAGATGTTCCAATTCTAAATATTTATGCATCCAATTTAAATGCTCCCAGATTCTTGAAACAGACCTTACTCAGTCTGAGCAATATGATATCTGATAATACCATAATAACAGACTTTAACACTCCTCTTACACAGCTGGACAGATCCTCTAAACAGAAATTAAACAAAGATTTATAAGAGATTTAAATGAGACTCTAAAACAACTGTGCTTGATAGACATATATAGAACACTCCATGCCAAAGATAAAGAATATACATTCTTCTCATCACCCCATGGAACATTCTCCAAAATTGATTATATCCTGAAACACAAAACAAATATCAACAGAATCAAAAGAATTCAAATTTTACCTTGTATCTTCTCAGACCATAAGGCACTAAAGGTGGAACTCAACTCTAACAAAAACGCTCAACCCCACACAAAGGCATGGAAATTAAACAATCTTCTGTTGAATAACAGATGGGTGCAGGAAGAAATAAAACAGGAAATCATTAACTTCCTTGAGCATAACAACAATGAAGACACATGCTACCAAAATCTGTGGGATACTGCAAAAGCAGTTTTGAGAGGAAAATTTATCGCTTTAGATGCCTACATTCGAAAAACAGAAAGAGAGCGCATCAACAATCTCACAAGAGATCTTATGGAATTGGAAAAAGAAGAACAATCTAAGCCTAAACTCAGTAGAAGAAAAGAAATATCGAAAATCAAATCAGAGATCAATGAAATTGAAAACAAAAGAATCATTCAGAAAATTAATGAAACAAGGTGTTGGTTTTTTGAAAAAATAAATAAAATAGATAAACCATTGGCCAGACTAACGAGGAATAGAAAAGTAAAATCTCTAGTAATCTCAATCAGAAATCATAAAGGGGAAATAACAACTGATCCCACAGAGATACAAGAGATCATCTCTGAATACTACCAGAAACTCTATGCCCAGAAATTTGACAATGTGAAAGAAATGGATCAATATTTGGAATCACACCCTCTCCCTAGACTTAGCCAGGAAGAAATTTCAAGCACTGAGATCAAAGAAACAATAAAAAAGCTTCCAACCAAAAAATGCCCTGGTCCAGATGGCTTCACTCCAGAATTCTATCAAACCTTCAAGGAAGAGCTTATTCCTGTACTGCAGAAATTATTCCAAAAAATTGAGGAAGAAGGACTCTTCCCCAACACATTCTATGAAGCAAACATCACCCTGATACCAAAACCAGGAAAAGACCTAACCAAAAAGGAGAATTTCGGACCAATCTCACTCATGAATATAGATGCAAAAATTCTCAACAAAATCCTAGCCAATAGATTACAGCTTATCATCAAAAAGTCATTCATCATGATCAAGTAGGCTTCATCCCAGGGATGCAAGGCTGGTTTAACATACGCAAGTCCATAAACGTTATCCACCATATTAACAGAGGCAAAAATAAAGATCACATGATCCTCTCAATAGATGCAGATAAAGCATTTGATAAAATCCAGCATCCTTTTCTAATTAGAACACTGAAGAGTATAGGCATAGGTGGCACATTTCTAAAACTGATTGAAGCTATCTATGACAAACCCACAGCAATATTTTAGTGAATGGAGTAAAACTGAAAGCTTTTCCTCTTAGAACTGGAACCAGACAAGGTTGTCCTCTGTCACCTTTACTATTCAACATAGAGCTGGAAGTTCTAGACAATACAATTAGGCAAGACAAGGAAATAAAGGGAATCCAAATGGGAGCAGAGGAGGTCAAACTCTCCCTCTTTGCTGACGACATGATCTTATACATAGAGAACCCCAAAGACTGAAGCACAAGACTCCTAGAAGTCATCAAAATACACAGTAATGTTTCAGGATATAAAATCAATGTCCACAAGTAAGTAGCCTTTGTATATGCCAATAACAGTCAAGATGAGAAGCTAATTAAGGACACAACTCCCTTCACCATAGTCTCAAAGAAAATGAAATACCTAGGAATATACCTAACGAAGGAGGTGAAGGACCTCTATAAAGAAAACTATGAAATCCTCAGAAAGGAAATAGCAGAGGATATTAACAAATGGAAGAACATACCATGCTCATGGATGGGAAGAATCAACATTGTTGAAATGTCTATACTTCCCAAAGCAATCTACCTATTCAATGCCATTCCTATCAAAATACCAACTTCGTACTTTGAAGATTTGGAAAAAATGATTCTGCGTTTTGTATGGAACCGGAAAGAACCCCGTATAGCTAAGGCAGTTCTCTGTAACAAAAATAAAGCTGGGGGCATCAGCATACCAGATTTTAGTCTGTACTACAAAGCCATAGTGCTCAAGACAGCATGGTACTGGCACAAAAACAGAGACATAGACACTTGGAATCAAATTGAAAACCAAGAAATGAAACTAACATTTTACAACCACCTAATCTTTGATAAACCAAACAAGAACATACCTTGGGGGAAAGACTCCCTATTCAATAAATGGTGTTGGGAGAACTGGATGTCTACATGTAAAAGACTGAAACTGGACCCACACCTTTCCCCACTAACAAAAATTGATTCAAGTTGGATAAAGAACTTAAATTTAAGGCATGAAACAATAAAAATCCTCAAAGAAAGCATAGGAAAAACACTGGAAGATATTGGCCTGGGGGAAGACTTCATGAAGAAGACTGCCATGGCAATTGCAACAACAACAAAAATAAACAAATGGGACTTCATTAAACTGAAAAGCTTCTGTACAGCTAAGGAGACAATAACCAAAGCAAAGAGACAACCTACACAATGGGAAAGGATATTTGCATATTTTCAATCAGACAAAAGCTTGATAACTAGGATCTATAGAGAACTCAAATTAATCCACATGAAAAAAGCCAACAATCCCTTATATCAATGGGCAAAAGACATGAATAGAACTTTCTCTAAAGACGACAGAAGAATGGCTAACAAACACATGGAAAAATGTTCATCATCTCTATATATTAGAGAAATGCAAATCAAAACAACCCTGAGATATCATCTAACCCCAGTGAGAATGGCCCACATCACAAAATCTCAAAACTGCAGATGCTGGCGTGGATGTGGAGAGAAGGGAACACTTTTACACTGATGGTGGGACTGCAAACTAGTACAACCTTTCTGGAAGGAAGTATGGAGAAACCTCAACGCACTCAAGCTAGACCTCCCATTTGATCCTGCAATCCCATTACTGGGCATCTACCCAGAAGGAAAGAAATCCTTTTATCATAAGGACACTTGTACTAGACTGTTTATTGCAGCTCAATTTACAATCAACAGCCTAAATGCCCACCAACCCAGGAATGGATTAACAAGCTGTGGTATATGTATACCATGGAATACAGCTATTAAAAAAAATGGAGACTTTACATCCTTCGTATTAACCTGGATGGAAGTGGAAGACATTATTCTTAGTAAAGCATCACAAAAATGGAGAAGCATGAATCCTACGTACTCAATCTTGATATGAGGACAATTAATGACAATTAAGTTTATGGGGGGGGGAAGCAGAAAGAGGGATGGAGGGAGGAGGGTGGGGCCTTAGTGTGTGTCACACTTTATGGGGGCAAGACATGATTGCAAGAGGGACTTTACCTAAAAGAATAAAAAAATAAATAAATAAATAAAAAAAGAAAAAAAAAAGGAGACTTTACATCCTTCGTATTAACCTGGATGGACGTGGAAGGCATTATTCTTAGTAAAGCATCACAAGAATGGAGAAGCATGAATCCTATGTACTCAATTTTGATATGAGGACAATTAATGACAATTATGGTTATGGGAGGGGAACAGAAGGAGGGAAGGACGGAGGTGGGTGGGGCCTTGGTGTGTGTCACACTTTATAGGGGCAAGACATGATTGCAAGAGGGACTTTACCTAACAATTGCAATCAGTGTAACCTGGCTTATTGTACCCTCAATGAATCCCCAACAATAAAAAAAAAAAAAGAAAATTATGAAATCCTCAGAAAGGAAATAGCAGAGGACATTAACAAATGGAAGAACATACCATGCTCATGGATGGGAAGAATCAACATTGTTAAAATGTCTATACTTCCCAAAGCAATCTACCTATTCAATGCCATTCCTATCAAAATACCAACACTGTACTTTCAAGATTTGGAAAAAATGATTCTGCGTTTTGTATGGAACCAGAAAAAATGCCGTATAGCTAAAGCAGTTCTTAGTAATAAAAATAAAGCTGGGGGCATCAGCATACCAGATTTTAGTCTGTACTACAAAGCCATAGTGCTCAAGACAGCATGGTACTGGCACAAAAATAGAGACATAGACACTTGGAATCGAATTGATAACCAAGAAATGAAACTAACATCTTACAACCACCTAATCTTTGATAAACCAAACAAGAACATACCTTGGGGGAAAGACTCCCTATTCAATAAATGGTGTTGGGAGAACTGGATGTCTACATGTAAAAGACTGAAACTGGACCCACACCTTTCCCCACTCACAAAAATTGATTCAAGATGGATAAAGGACTTCAATTTAAGGCATGAAACAATAAAAATCCTCCAAGAAAGCATAGGCAAAACACTGGAAGATATTGGCCTGGGGAAAGACTTCATGAAGAAGACTGCCATGGCAATTGCAACAACAAAAAAAATAAACAAATGGGACTTCATTAAACTGAAAAGCTTCTGTACAGCTAAGGAGACAACAACCAAAGCAAAGAGACAACCTACACAATGGGAAAGGATATTTGCATATTTTCAATCAGACAAAAGCTTGATAACTAGGATCTATAGAGAACTCAAATTAATCCACATGAGAAAAGCCAACAATCCCATATATCAATGGGCAAGAGACATGAATAGAACCTTCTCTAAAGATGAGAGATGAATGGCTAACAAACATATGAAAAAATGTTCATCATCTCTATATATTAGAGAAATGCAAATCAAAACAACCCTGAGATATCATCTAACCCCAGTGAGAATGGCCCACATCACAAAATCTGGCGTGGATGTGGAGAGAAGGGAACACTTTTACACTGCTGGTGGGACTGCAAACTAGTACAACCTTTCTGGAAGGAAGTTATGGAGAAACCTCAACGCACTCAAGCTAGACCTCCCATTTGATCCTGCAATCCCATTACTGGGCATCTACCCGGAAGGAAAGAAATCCTTTTATCATAAGGACACTTGTACTAGACTGTTTATTGCAGCTCAATTTACAATCGCCAAAATGTGGAAACAGCCTAAATGCCCACCAACCCAGGAATGGATTAACAAGCTGTGGTATATGTACACCATGGAATACTATTCAGCTATTTAAAAAAATGGAGACTTTACATCCTTCGTATTAACCTGGATGGAAGTGGAAGACATTATTCTTAGTAAAGCATCACAAGAATGGAGAAGCATGGATCCTGTGTACTCAATTTTGATATGAGGACAATTAATGACAATTAACGTTATGGGGAGGGGAGGAAAAGCAGAAAGAGAGACGGAGGGAGGGTGGTGGGGACTTGTGTGTGTTACACTTTATGGGGGCAAGACATGATTGCAAGAGGGACTTTGCCTAACTATTGCAATCAGTGTAACCTGGCTTATTGTACCCTCAATGAATCCCCAACAATGAAAAAAAAAAAAAGAAGGTTTAGGAGTGGGAGGAAGTATTTGTATTTACAGAAGGGCAACCTCAGGGATGCTTACAGTGGTGAAAGTGTTTTGTATCTTGACTGTATCAATGTCAATATCCTGGTCGTGATATTGTAGTATGGTTTCTTAAGATGTTATAACTGAGGGAAACTGGGTAAAGTGTCTATGGGATCTCTATATTATTTCTTACAATTGTATGTGAATACTTCAGAATACAAATTTTAATTTATAACTTGTCAATACTGGTTGAATGAATTATGAGGACAGGGAAATAGCATTAACAATAATAACAGTGAAACATATATTATGTATAGGTATACCTTGTTTTATTGTACTTTGCAGATTTTGTGCTTTATACAAATTAAAGTTTTGTACCAACCTGGAAAAAAAAATAATAATAGAAGAGCAAAGGAAAAACTAAACAAATAGAAAACAATATCAAATACACAAGATAATACTTCAACCATATTAATAATCATCTCTTAAATGATCTAAATATACCAATTTACAAGCAGTGGTTAGCAGAAGGGACAATTAAAACATAACCCAACAATAGAATGTCTCCATGAATTCCACGTTAAATATAAGGACATTTGTTCCAAGAAGGAGCACTTTGAAAGTGACCATAGTGATATTCTGCAATGAGGTATGTAGCTCTTTTCCTAGGATGAGATTGCAAGGTTAGTTGTCAGACCCTTCATAAATTATCTCACAGATGTAGATATAGGTGTAGATATAGATATAGATAAGTTCGGCTAAACTTATAGGTACGTTCAGAGGTAGTGACTAGGAGAGTGGCTAACAAAATATAACCCAACAATATGATGTCTACAGGTACTTCACCTTAAATATAAAGATATGTATACATTAAAAGCAAAGTGATGCTGAAAAATATTCAAGGCTAGCATTTGTCACATCAAAGCTGCCATTGCTATTTTCACACAAAACACATTACAGAGCAAGGATCAGCATCAGGGATCCAAAGGGGCATCACATGAATGATGAAGGGGTCGGTTTTCAAGAACACTTGACAGCCTTTAATGTGTGTGCACCTAACACGGGAGATCAAAATGCATGTGGCAAAGAATGAGACAACTGGAAGGAGACAGATGAATCCACTGACACAGTGGGAAAGTTTCACACCCTCTCTCAGCCACTGACAGATTCAGCAGGCAGAAAATCAATCAGGACATAGTTTAACTGAACAGCACCATGAATCCATGGGATCTACTGGCATCTATAAAATGCTTATCTTCTAACTGCAGGGTACATCACATTCTTCTTCAGCTCACATAGATTGTTCAAGATAGAGCATGACACACCTTTTAGGGGTGGGACACAATTATAAGAAGGGCTTTACCTAACAAATGCAATCAATGTAACCTGGTTCTTTGTGCCCCCAATGAATCCCCAACAATAAAATATATATATATAGATAGATAGATCACATTCAGGGCTATAAAACACACCTTCATGAATTTAAAGGAATAGTAACCATCTTAGGCCACAAAATTCATCTAGAAATCAATAATAGAAAGACGTGGAATATTACAAAATATTTGAAGATTAAAGAACATATTTGAAAAGGACACAGAAATTTAAAAAAAATTTTCAGGCCAGGCACAGTGGCTCATGCCTGTAATCCTAGCACTCTGGGAGGCCAAGGTGGGTGGATCACCTGAGCTCAGAAGTTCAAGACCACCCTGAACAATAGTGAGACCCTGACTCCAACAAAAACAGAAAAACTAGCCAGGTGTTGTGGTGGATGCCTATAATCTCAGTTACTCCAGGGGCTGAGGCAAGAAGATCATTTGAGCCCATGAATTTGAGGTTGCTGTGAGCGATGACACTACAGCACTCTACCCAGAGCAACTGAGTGAAATTCTGTCTAAAAAAAAAAAAAAAAAACTCTCAATATAAGTTCTAATTAAAAAAAAAAAAGCCCTGAAATTTGTGGGATTCAGTAAAGACAGTGCTTTGAGTGAAATTTATGCCCTTAAATGTAAATTCAAAGTTCCAGCAGCTGTAAAAATTTCTGCTTCTTGGGGCGGTGCCTGTGGGTCAAAGGAGTAGGGCACCGGCCCCATATGCAGAAGGTGGCGGGTTCAAATCCAGCCCCATCCAAAAACTGCAAAACAAACGAACAAAAAAATTTCTGCTTTTTTGTTAGTATTTCCCACTTGGGATATGTTAGTATACTTACCGCAAGGATATGTCTCCAGGAGAAAATGCTAAATGTAATGCTTTGAAAATATGCCATGATAAAAAGGGTTTTCCACAATATTCCCAAGATGTCAATCACAAGACGAACATAATCAGGTAGTATTTGGACTAGCTGTAATAATAATATTTAACAACAATAATGGTGAGACACCTCAATGACATAGTACATCAGTCACAATGACCCATCCTTAGACACCTAATCATTCTCCATGAGGAAATTATACCCTCAGACATCGCCAAGAAATTCCAAAGCGTCAAAGTCTGGAAGTTTCCAGTCTTGTGCTTTTTGCATGGTTGATATGGGGTTAGGCATTATGAATGTGGGTGTTGTGAATTTTATTCTCTCTTTTCTGTCTAAAGTGATTATCTTTTATTTCCAAATCTATTCATTTTAAAGTGACTGACAGAATTGTCCATATTTATCATATACAACATGATATTCTGAAGTACACATACCCTGTGGAATGGTTAAATCCAGTGACTTCCACTTAGGTACTGGGTGTCCCCAAGTGGACTGCACTTTGTAGTTCCCAGAGACCCTGCCCTCTCCTGTGTCTAATCTTGCACAAGAATCCCTTGGAATTACATTTTTCTCATAGACTAGATGGATCTTTAGCATTTCGTGATGAGTAAAACTACAATAAAGAGATAACTTTCTTCAGAAATAAATATCATATTTGAGTGCTTAATATTACCAAAGTGGACATAATGGAAAAGGTGTGGTATTTTCTAAGATCCTTGATGTTAATTATGTTAGACTCCTATGTGAATGAACAAGTACACTTCCACTGAGTAAGTTCAGACTGTTTCTGAGGACTGTCCTAGAGAACCCTCTGGATTTAGAGTACACTCTTAAATATTCAACTTCTAATTTCTAAGTGAATCTTTCAAGAGTGACATAAACACAAAAAGTCATTCCACAGGTTTGCCTCAGTACGTGATTGGTCAGGAACAAACAGGAATGTATCACTGATCCCTGTAACATGTGAATAATGTCAGAAACATTGTGCTGGTCAGAATAAGGCAGAACAGAAGAGTACATGTGGTGTCCACTTGTACACGGAAACTGTAAACTAAGTAAACTAAGCAGAAATAACCTGTGATGAGAAGAGGGATTGGCTGGGAAGACGGAGAGGTCACTTTCTGGGATGACATATTGCAGATCTTAAAAGGGGGTTGGGTTCTGCTGGTACAAGTACTGTCCCAAATGAGTGACTTACACTTAAGATTTGTAGACTTTGTGGGATATAACTTTTAGTGAAAGGAAAATATATCAGGAAATATTGAACTCTAGTTAGCAACAGCCATGATAAACAATTTAGCAGGAAGTATGTAGATGTCTATGATTCAATCAAAAATGCATCTAAAATAAGATGGAATGATGAGTGAATGGAAAGATGAAAAGATGGACCGATCTGTGTTCAATCACATTTAGTAAAGTGCTAACAAATGACTGTTTTGTTTGAACAATTTTAGGCACAATGCCAGTTGTATTTTTCCCCAGTCAACTCATGAAGTTGCAAAATGCAAGGCTATGGGAGGGAATCTTGCAGAGGTGCTACTTTCTGTGTTTTTGTGTTTCAGGTAAAGTCCAAATGAAAAATATAAGCCTCATATCTCTTCCCTAGTTCAAGGAAAAATATGCTGTATATGAGGAAATTCTACTCAGCAATGAAAAGGAATAAGCTATGAAAATCCAAAAGTGTATATGAATGTCAAAATCATTCTGCTGACTTACAAAATCCATAACAAGAATATAATACAACCCATCCTGTAAGACGCAGATACATGAAATGTAGATCAGCATCTGAGGGGAGAATGGGAGGCTGAAAAGAGATAAGGACAGATGGATGAAAAAGAAGCAGGAACCTCTGAGAGTGGTGGATGTGTTTACTGTCTTCAGTCTAGAATGGTCTGATGGTTTAAAATGGTATCCATACTGTAAAATCAACAAATTGTAACCTTTTAATGAAGATGCTATTTCCTGTACAAAACTTTGCCACACTTATGCTGTAGGAAAAAGAACTGATACCCATATAGTTAGTTTATGTTTCCCAGACAAAAAACATTGCCAATATATTTTGGAAGTTAACAGAACTTTCCTCATAAATGAAAAGGACCCATTAAAATTGAGAGAGATAAAAATGTAAACTTACAGTGGATGAGAAGACCAGGTTTTCTTTAAAATATTCTTGAACTGCCTGGATAAATTTCTTTGGAAAATATTGAAAAATAATCCAAAACTATATGGAAGAATGGGAAAAATAAGGAAAACATATGAAATATAAATGAAAATAACAGGTTAAACATTT
Organism: Nycticebus coucang; assembly: GCF_027406575.1. NCBI lineage: Eukaryota > Metazoa > Chordata > Mammalia > Primates > Lorisidae > Nycticebus > Nycticebus coucang. Next base: position 96,143,834 of record NC_069791.1, on the reverse strand, counting down.
AGAAATGACTGAGGGAGGTGAGCGGCTGATATCATAAAAACTATAGGTTATTATTTCAACAAAATTAAGTAAAGCATTCTGTTTAGCCAATTTCTAAAAAAAATTAAAGTTTCACACATAATTTTTATTCACTGTAATTCTCAACCCTGCAGTTAGCGTCAGGTTGCTGAAGTAGATACGGATTTGCATAGTTGAGTGATGATGTCCTCATGATTAAAGCTGTGACCATAGATGTTTGTTAAAAACATAACAGCAAAGATAAATGAAAAGAATCACCTTCATATCTCACAGCCTGGAACTGAAAACAATCAGTAGCAATCTTGAAAATCAATACATAAAGGAAGACAGTTTCTGGAGTATATGGACCCCACAACAAAAGGCAAACTGATTGATTTATGAATCTAGATTTGTAAGTATTTGGGGAGAAAATAAGTTCAAAATGTAATTCACACCAATCCACATGCCAAGCCTGTTTTCTGCTAATACAGCCTCTCCAAGAAGGAGCCTCTGAGCTCTGGAACATGTTCATGCTCAGCCTCACAGCTGGGGACAGCACAGGGAGAGCTCCTGGGAAGCAGGCGCTGACTCTGAGCAGCCACTATCTGACAGGTAGTAGCAGCTCTCAGCACAGTGGGCAAAGATGTGACCCAGATGCACAGAAAGACACAGGCCATCTTTTTTATTTTACTAATTTTTTTTTTTTTTGTAGAGACAGAGTCTCACTGTACCGCCCTCGGGTAGAGTGCCGTGGCGTCACACGGCTCACAGCAACCTCTAACTCGTCGGGTTCCGCGATTCTCTTGCCTCAGCCTCCCGAGCAGCTGGGATTACAGGCGCCCGCCACAACGCCCGGCTATTTTTTTTTTGTTGCAGTTTGGCCGGGGCCGGGTTTGAACCCGCCACCCTCAGCATATGGGGCCGGCGCCCTACTCACTGAGCCACAGGCGCTGCCCCTTATTTTACTAATTTTTAATTAAAATCATAACTGTATACATTTATGGGGTTCAATGTGATGATTTGAACATGAAATGCCTAAATCAAACTGACTAACATACCCCTCACCTCACTTACATTTTTTTTTGTGTGTGGTAAGACATTTAAAATTTATTCTTAGTGATTTTGAAATATACTTTGCATTTTGCACATTGGGTGAGATCCCGCCAAATGTCTTCCCTTCTCCTATCAATTGCCTTCTTCTTTTCTCTCTTTCTCTTCCAGCAAGGTTTACCCTCCCCCTTGCTGGGCCATTTGTGTTTTATCATTCATGTGAGTGTGTGTTTATATATTGGTTTCATAATAGTACTGAGTACATTGGATACCTTTTTTCCATTCTTGAGATGCTTTACTAAGAAGAATGTGTTTCAACTTCATCCAGGTAAACATACAGATGTAAAGTCTCCATCTTTTTTTATTCCTGAATAGTAGTATTTCATGGCCTGGGAAGATATTTTTTCAGAAAGAACCCCCTGGCTATTACAGCAACAACAAAATAAATAAATAAATAAATAAATAACAGGGATTTGGTCAAGCTAAAAAAACTTCTGCACAGCTAAGGGCACAACAACCAAAGCAAACAGAGGGCCCTTGGAATGAGAGACGACAAAGGCCATCTCAATATCCACTGGTAAAACATCTCCAGTCATGGGCACTCTGGCTGCATGTGACAACTGTCTGGAGACAGAAATAAGCACCAGACTCCTGGATCCAACAAGTCCAGTAAAACCTGAAGATCTAACAGTCTAGGGCCATGAGCAGGGGTGGAAAATGCAAGACATATTAATTTATCCAAGTGCTCAAAGAGGAGGCAGGGGAAGACAGCTTAACTGGTCTATGAAAATGCAGCCAGGTAAAGGGGGAAAACTCCAATGGAGATTATCTAGACATGTTCTCCTTAGCAGAGTCAAAAGAAAAAGAGTAGATTCTTCTCAGCTTGGAGGTACTCGTGGAGGATGATTCTGCCTCAATGAGATGAGGGTTCCCCATCGCTGGACTTTCAAGATCCTGCTCTACCAATATGGTTCATGCCCACCTAACAAATAGTCTCTTCTCCACAGGGTGTTCTCTCTCTCTCTCTCCCCTTCTTCCCCAACACCATGGATAGGAGTGTGGTTTTATAATGGGAGAGTGAAAAATTTTACAATCAAAAACTATCATTTCCCCATATTTGGGCAATCCTAAAGATTTTAAAGGCCCTTTCTGCTGTGGGTTAATCAACATTCTGCACGAGACACATTTTACAAAAGAAATGGCCTGACAATGTCACTGCTAGTGACATTAACCTTGGAAACATCCCAGCAGGCTGCAGCCATTCATTTCATATCTGTTGGGCTTCTCAGAGGCCCCAGAACATTGTTTGCACACAGAGTCCCTAGGGGCAGCTGACAAGAGCACAAGGAAAGAATGATGACAAGTTGCTAAAAGTCAATAAGCCACAGAACACAAAACACTAATGACATGGGCTAATCTTACTGGAGTTAGATGATATCTCAAAGTAGTTTTTATTTGCATTTCTCTGATAATTAAGGGTGATGAGCATTTTTTCATATGTCTGTAGGCCATGCGCCTGTCTTCTTCAGAGAAGTTTCTCTTCAAGTCCCTTGCCCAGCCTGAGATGGGATCACTTGTTCTTTTCTTCCTAATACATTTGAGTTCTCTGTGGATTTAGTTATTAAACCTTTGTCGGAGACATAACCTGATCAGAGATGTTGGTGTGGATGTGGAGAAAATGGAAAACTTCTACACTGCTGGTGGAAATGCAAATTAATACATTTCTTTTGGAAAGATGTTTGGAGAACACTTAGAGATCTAAAAATAGGTCTGCCATTCAATCCTATAATTCCTCTACTAGGTATATACCCAGAAGACCAAAAATCACATTATAACAAAGATATTTGTACCAGAATGTTTATTGCAGCCCAATTCATAATTGCTAAGTCATGGAAAAAGCCCAAAGACCCATCGATCCACGAATGGATTAATAAATTGTGATATATGTACACCATGGAATATTATGCAGCCTTAAAGAAAGATGGAGACTTTACCTCTTTCATGTTTACATGGATGGAGCTGGAACATATTCTTCTTAGTAAAGTATCTCAAGAATGGAAGACAAAGTATCCAATGTACTCAGACCTACTATGAAACTAATTTATGGCTTTCATATGAAAGCTATAACCCAATTATAACCTAAGAATATGGGGAAGGGGGGGAGGGAACGAAGGAGAGGGGAAGGATGGGTGAAGGGAGGGTGATTGGTGGGATCACACCTATGGTGCATCTTACAAGGGTACATGTGAAACTTAGTAAATGTAGAATATAAATGTCTTAACACAATAACTAAGAAAATGCCAGGAAGGCTATGTTAACCAGTGTGATGAAAATATGTCTAATTATATATAAAACCAGTGTAAGTTGCCCCATGATTGCATTAATGTATGCAGCTATGATTTAATAATAATAATAAAAAACACTAATGACATTTCACTTTCAACAGACCAGTACCAAGGCCAGAGACTAGGGACCCCAGATCCCAGGGCTGCCAAGCTTCCAGGTATGAATGATTTACTTGTAGGGAAACAAGTACAGGTGGAACAGCACTGAAACTTGCAGGAGTTCAGGAGAATCTCACACAGGGCTTTCAGGAGCCAATCAAATGTCCATGAAGCCTATTCAAAAAGAGTGCCTCATGTTTTTTAAAATAACGTTGTGGAGATGTAGTCAGGTTCCATACAAGTCCCACCAGTGGATTCTACAATTCAGTGGCTTTTATTATATTCACAAATCCTACCTTTCTGACAGTATATGGTTACTACCATCTTGTTACATGCTATTAACTTTTCCTGTGTGTGAATCAGCCCACCTTAATGTACACAGGTGTGGGCTGAGCAGCCAGGCTGCTCAAGACACCCTCCATGAGGTCCTTGGCTTGCAGGGAGCACAGAGCTCCCATCATAGCCCCAGATCAACACTGTTCTATGAACCACAGTGTGAAACAGCCCAGTGGAAAGAAAGGTACCATGGCCTATCCATCGTTCACTTACATTTGCGATCAGGTAACACAAAGCATTGACTAAAAGGAACCAGGAAAACAGCTCCCTCGTAGCCATTCTTGTTCCTCTCCGGGCTTGCTCAGGTCCCCAGAAAAGGGGGCAGATGGGTCAAAATGTGCAGAGGGGAACTGAGGGGGTTGGGAATGGGGAAGGTGAAGAGGAGAGGAAAGTGTAGAGGACAGAGGGATGTTGAGCCTCTGGGAAGAGGAGGGGAAGGGGGTTTCTGGGAAAGAATTGGGGTCAAGTGAAGTCCTCCAAGGAGTGGGAGGAGGGATCAGCTATAGTTAGGGTGTGAGCAGTAAGCAGCAAATCAGATTAAGGGTTCACCAATTAAGTAGGGCAGGATATTTGAGGGCCACAGAGCTCTGTGACCCTTCAAAACTCTGTCCTTTATGGTTGCTGCTACAGCAACCAGATGCTTTATCCTCCCTGCCCCCCTTGTGCATCACAGTGGACACTCTGCGACCCCACCCTTTGTGAGGCACACCCTTCCCCACCCAAGCTGGACTAGCTGCTGTCCCGAGGACAGGTCATTTCTGGCATGTTTGCTGACCTTTTGATTTTTCATCCTCTTCAACTCAGCTCTCCTGTTCTGGCTTCTGGGCCTTTTGTTCCTTCGGGAACTCCCAAGGGTTCCCATGGTCAGTCTTGGCTGCAAAACATAGAAATTGAGTGGTGACAGCACCTCAGGAAGGATCCAGCACACAAGGGGAGGGTGCACGCTCCTCTCCTCACAGTTCATGTGATAATAAAACCCCAGTAAGATGTGAAGATTCTAAATCATTTATTATCTAACATCTTGCTCACAAATGCTCAAGACACAATAATGTTAAGGATGTTAAGGATGCAGGCTATACTTACAAAAATGAAATCTATTTTTGTTACATAAAGCAAATCTCTGTATATTTTAGAGGATAATATCGCATTGCATGTTCCTGATAATGTAATTTTGCTAGAAGTTGATAATAAAACTCTACCTAAAAATTCCCAGAAGATTGGAAATTCAGAAGTATTCTTGCAGGGGTCCTCAAACTACGGCCCACGGGCCCCATGAAGTGGTGTAATTGTATTTGTTCCTGTTTTGTTTTTTTACTTCAAAATAAGATGCAGTGTGCATAGGAATTTGTTCATAGTTTTTTTTTTTTAAACTATAGTCCAGCCCTCCAACAGTCTGAGGGAGAGTGAACTGGCCCCCTGTTTAAAAAGTTTGAGGATCTCTGCTAGAGTAAAATAAATGTGAGATAAAAATCCAACATAAAAAGCAACTATATTTGAACTGAATTTTATGGTAATGTGGTAATAAAATGTGTCCTTCTGGGCTAAGAATTTCACATTGTGGAACAATTTCACATCACCTCTGACTAGGCATTTTAACATCTGAAACAGGGGTGAGTGTGCCATTTGTCTATGTCACCTTGCAATCTGTGAGCCTGGATTTTAATTTTAGGTGTAAACTCACCTACTGGGTACTACCCTGTTTCCCCGAAAATAAGACAGTGTCTTATTTTAAGGTATGCTCCCAAAGATGCACTAGGTCTTATTTTCAGGGAACATCTTATCTTTCCTGTAAGTAGGTCTTATTTTCGGAGGATGTCTTATTTTCGGAGAAACAGGGTATGAACACTATTTGGGTGACAGGCAAAACTATAGCTGAGAGTCAAACATTACAAAAGCAATCCATGTAACCTAAAACATTTGTACCCCCTTAACACTGTCTATTTTTGAAAAGCCACAAAGTATCCTCTTTTATTCTGAAGGTTATTTATTTGCATTGTTTATCGTGTCTTTAGCTGTGCAGAAGCTTTTATGTTTGATTAGATCCAATTTACTTATTTTTGTTGTTGCTCCAATTGCCAATGGAGTCTTCTTCATAAAATGTTACCCCAGGCCAGTATCATCAAGAGCTCTTCCCACACTTTCTTCCAATGTGTTTATAGTTTTTGTCTTAGATTTAAATGTTTTTTCAGCATGAGTTAATTTTTGTAAAGTGGTGGGAAATGTGGGTTGAATTTAAGGCTTTACCATGTGGCCACCTTGAGATATCACCTAATCTCAGTGAGACTTGCCCACTTTACAAAGACCCAAAACTGCAGATGCTGGTCTGGGTGCCAAGAAAGGGAACACATACACTGTTGGTGGGATTGCAAGTGAATATGGCTTTTGGGGAAAGAAGTATAGAGTATACTGGAAGAGCAAAAAGTAAACTTTCCACTTGACCCTGCAAGATGTAGCAACAACCCAACTGACCATCAACCCACAAATGGATTAATAAACTGTGTATAACATGGAATGCTATTCAGGAATAAAAAAGGTGGAGACTTTATTTATTTATTTTTTAAATTTTTATTTATTTATTTTTTATTATTAAATCATAGCTGTGTACATTAATGCAATCATGGGGCACCATACACTAGTTTTATAGACCGTTTGACACATTTTCTTTCTTTTTTTTTTTTTGTAGAGACAGAGTCTCACTTTACAGCCCTCGGTAGAGTGCCATGACGTCACAGGACTCACAGCAACCTCCAGCTCTTGGGCTTCCGCGATTCTCCTGCCTCAGCCTCCCCAGCAGCTGGGACTACAGGCGCCCGCCACACGCCCGGCTATTTTTTTGTTGTTGCAGTTCGGCCGGGGCTGGGTTTGAACCCGCCACCCTCGGTATATGGTGCCAGCGCCCTACTTACTGAGCCACAGGCCGTTTGACACATTTTCATCACACTGGTTAACATAGCCTTCCTGGTATTTTCTAAGTTATTGTGTTAAGACATTTATATTCTACATTTACTAAGTTTCACATGTACCCTTGTAAGATGCAGCGCAGGTGTAATCCCACCAATCACCCTCCCTCTGCCCACCTCCCTCTCCCTCCCCTCCCTTTCTCCCTTCCCTATATTCTTAGGTTATAACTGGGTTATAGCTTTCATGTGAAAGCCATAAATTAGTTTCATAGTAGGGCTGAGTACATTGGATACTTTTTCTTCCTTTCTTGAGATACTTTACTAAGAAGAATATGTTCCAGCTCCAAAAGATAGAGACTTCACATCTTTTGTATTTACCTGGAGGGAGTTGAAGACCATTCTCCTTAGTAAAGTATCTCAAGAATGGAAAGGCAAGCACTGCATGTCCTCAATACTAATTTGAAACTAGCAGATGAACAACTACAAGCCCACATGTAAGAAAAACACAATTAAATTGAACGGGGGGGAAGGTCTCTGTAGGCTTCCACCTAACAGGAAGAGGGGAGGATACATGGAACCCCTCCTAGGTGAGGGACCAAACTACAGTTCAGAGGTTACCTAACAAACTCAACAATGTAACCTAATTGTGTACCCTTATATTCATCTGGAAATTTAAAAAATAAAATATGTAAATTTTCCATGAGCCAACTGCATAAACCAGTGTTTACCCAGTTTTTTACCTCATGGCACACTTGAACCTATAGTTAAACTTATGCACGGCACACACAAATTACCTTCAGCAAAAAATTTAAAAAGAGTGAAAAAAAGAATATATTTACTGTTTGAAAATATTGGTTTTGAAAACATGTTGTGGCATACCTAAGATCCCCCCACAGCACACTCGTTGAAAATTACTGGTGTAAACTAAATATAACGGAAGCACAGGTAGGTAGGAATTGAACTCAGCTCTGGAGGACTTTACATCCCAGATGAATTTCTCTTCTTAAGAAACTACAAGTTTTTCCCTAACAAACATGCTCTTCCTTCATTTCACTACAGATGTTCTCAGAGCTTTACAAATGAGCTGAAACAAATAGGAATTTTCTACTTCTACCTTTGTTTTCTCCACTAAGAAACACAATGTGAGCGCAGCCTCAGGAATAGTTTTAATTGTTATTTGCTACAGGTAGACCTGAGGGGGATCACTCAGCACAAAAATGGTTTCTGCGCAGCTCCCACAAACCCTGGTGGCCTTGTCCTAATCGTTTAGCAACAGGAGAGGAGATTTTTAAAACTGCTATTAAAGGTTTAGGCTCAATAGCTTCACCAGATAGCAATTGTAAAGCCAGCTCAGCAGATCAGGAGAGAATGATTTCTGAAAGGACTGGGATATTTGTTTCTTTCCAACTTTATCGTGTCATGTATAACTACTGGCAGGAGATAGGTGGCGCTGCGGAGGCACCAAAGGGGCCTCTGTGCACACCCTGTACCAGGAGTTGCTATTCAGGGACTGGCATCATTTAAAAAAGTAGTTTCTATACTTCTTTCCAAAGAGGTTGTGTTAGTTTGCGGTCCCACCAACAGTGTGAAAATGTTCCCCTCTGTCCACATCCAAGCCAGCATCTGCAGCTTTGGGACTCTGTGATGTGGGCTAATCTTACTGGGCTTAGGTGATATCTCAGGGTGGTTTTGATTTACATTTCTCTGATGATTAGGGATGATGAACATTATTTTTCGTATGTTTGTTAGCCATTCATCTGTCTTCCTTAGAGAAGGCTCTAGTCATGTCTCTTGCCCGGTGATAGATGGGATTGTTGGCTCTTTTTTTTTGTTGATTAATTTGAGTTCTCTGCAGATCCTAGATATTAAGCCTTTGTTAGATTCGTAATATGCAAATATCTTTTCCCATCCTTTGGTTGTTGTCTCCTTAGCTATACAGAAGCTTTTCAGTTTAATTAAGTGCCATTTATTTATTTTTGTGTTGGGCTCACCTTTTGTGAGTGGGACACAAGCACAAGAGGGACTCCACCTAACAAAATCAAATATTTTGACCTGGTTTTTTGTACCCACACATTAACCTGAAATAAATTTACTTTAAAAAAAAAATAGTTTCCCAAAGGAAAAAAAAAAAAACTATAATCAACTGAAAATGCCCCTTTCCAATAGCACATTCTAAAATCACTGACATTAAAAGAGCAAACAAAACAAAAAAGGAGTAGCATCACTGTAATATGTTTATTCTTTCCTTTATAATAGCTACTAGATGGAAATTTTTAATTAAAATAATATCCTGATTATGGCGAACAGGACTGGACAGGCAGAAACATACACACTTCCAAAACAGGGGAAAACATAACCAGAAAATGGATTTTCAGCAAAACCAAATTAGTTTTCTAATTTTGAAAAAGAGGACAGTTTTGAAAGTTGACTTTTGTAGAGGCTTCTTAAAGCATAACACAGGTCACCATGTGGGAAAAATGCTCCAAGGGGCAGCTGGTCACTGGCAGGCCACATATCAAAATTTTCAAAGCCCCAGTAACACGCAGAGCTACACCAGCCTGTTTTAGCAAATGCACTCTTTTCAAACGTGTATTTATTAATAACAGATATAGTTGTGCAATGGTGCTTTCCTTATTTTTAAAAAGGCTTAGCTTTGACAAGTCTGGGATAGCATAAAAACTAACTCGTCTTGGGGACACCAAAGCACTAAAATTCCATACCACAATCCTTTGGGATAAAGGAAAGGAAATCAAACACAAGCTTTAGAAACTCTCCTGGGTGCTCACTCTCACCAACACAGCAGATTTGGGACCCACAAAGCAGGACAAGGACCCACTCTGCCTCCCTGGGTCCCTGAAGAGAGATATAGAACTGCCTGACCCCTCTGTGACCCGCTGAAGTCTCCAAACCAGATCTGCCTCCCTGAGACCCAGCATCTTTACCTGCAGGTGGTAATGCCACCACCCTGGGCTCTGCAGGCAAGCTGATATCAGTATAAAGAGGCCTGCAAACATGAAAAAACTCTAAAACTCAAGAATTCTCTCTCAAACTGCAGTCTCCTTGACTCACTTACTGTCTGTGGAGATACACAGGACACTCCACCAGAGAGCACCTGCAAAGGCCTCCTCAGGGCCACAGAGGGAAGTGGTCTGCCCTTATGTTTTCTTTGGCATTCTGTGTTTATCCAAAGTTTTCAGGCATGAGATGAAATTATCTAAAGCCTCAGGAAATCATCTAAGGCCAAATCCCAAGCTACCACCAACAGGGAGTTGATGCTCAGTAAAGAGAATGCTGTTCAGATAAGGGATTTTGGTATGGGGGGTTTTGTTTGTTCTCAAGACCAACATGAACTTCAAGGAAACCGAAAAGGAAACTTTCAGTCACATCCTAGAGCCACGGTATTCTGAAGAACCCCTTGGGCTGGTGTGGGGATTATGGAGTTGATAAAACCTAGTAATGCTCTAGAAACCAAATCCAATTTCCAGGCAATTTCGTCAGGATACTTAAAAAAGTGACTTATCAATAGCCTGCTGGGATATCACATGGAAGAAGGCAAGAGAATAAAAACAAGGTTTGTCTCTTAAACCCCCACAGTGGGTTTTACAGTAAGTGCAGGAATTAAATTAAAAATAAAAGGAGCTACATTTACTAAATCAGGATAGACCAGCTAATCAAAAATACCATTTAGCTGATTTCATTACTTTCAGAAATCTAATTTACACAATAAACACTTTGGAATCATCTCTTTCAGTCATCAGATATTGAAACTCCTTTAAGATTTACTCTCATCAGATTAGTTAAGCAAGAAATTTGAGGACATTTCACAAAGAACTTTATTGTTCTTTTTTGTGTGTGTGAGACAGAGTCTCAAGCTGTCACCCTTGATAGAGTGCTGTGGCGCCACAGCTCAAATTCTTGGGCCTAAGCAATTCTCTTGCCTCAGCCTCCCAAGGAGCTGGGACTACAGGTGCCCACCATAACGCCCCACAAGGCCCAGCTTTTTTGTTGTTGTTATTGTTGTTGTTGTAGTTGTCATTGTTGTTTGGCAGGCCCAGGCTGGATTCCAAAATTCCAGCTCCGTGTATGTGGCTGGCGCCCTAGCCACTGAGCTACAGGCGCTGAGCCTGCTTTATACTTCTTAACATAAGCAAAAGCAGAAAACAAAATATACATTTGAAGTGGTCAGATTCCATTTATGATGTTTTTTGAGACAGAGCCTCAAGCTGTCTCCCTGGGTAGAGTGCTGTGGCATCACAGCTCACACAACCTCCAACTCCTGGGCTCAAGTGATTCTCTTGCCTCTGCCTCCCAAGTAGCTGGGACTACAGGCTCCCGCCACAACGCCCGGCTATTTTTTGATTGCAGCCGTCATTGTTTGGCGGGTCCTGGGCTAGATTGGAACCCGCCAGCTGGGGCGTATGCGGCTGGCGCCTTAGCCGCTTGAGCCACAGGTGCCGAGCCCATTTATGAATTTTTTTTAATGAATGTTTTAATCCAATCTGCTTCATTTCCTGCAAACCCGCATATGTAGTTCATTTGCTCTACTCCTGAAGGTACTGAAGGTCATGTCACCTGTCCTCCGGATGAGGAAAGTTCAGCCAAGTTCACCTTCAGGCACACCTTAGAGCTGGGAGCAGTATCCGGCACCCAGGGACTCTGAGAGACACCCGGATACCGGAATGCCAGGCTGCCCTGGGCCACCATGAGCCGCTGGACCCTTCCAACCCCTCCCTCTCCCGCTAGGACTCACCGGGCTCCGGGTCCACACACTGGTCACCTCCATCTTGACTCAGGCTCCGCACAGCATCCACCTGGCAGAGTCCCTTGGCTGTCCAGGCACATGCAGGACGGACCCTAAGGGCTCGCTGCTCCTGAGGGTGGGTGTGGCAGGCAGGAGGTCAACCTCTAGGCAAGGAAGCAGCGCAGACCCGCCGCCTGCTCCACGGCACCTGCGGATCTGGGGACCCGGCAGGTCCCCGGAGAAGAAGCCCCCAGTGGAGGGGGCGCCTGGTGACTTGGTGGCGGCCAGAGCCCCTGGGTGAGCGGCTAGAGCCATCTGGACCAGCGACCAAGCCAGAGGACCAGTCGCCCTCCCCGGGGCAGCAGCCGGCATGCTGTGTGCTCAGGAAAGGGTCCCACCTCCTCCCGCGCCCGCTAAACCGCGTGGTCGCCCCCTCACCATCTATCCCCAAAGCTCGTCTCACTGGGATCCCGGGTCACCGAGGGACATGCCGCTCAACTGGCACACCAAAGCCAAAGCGCAGGGCGGAGTGGGGTTTGCTAGTGGTACTGGGGGCTCCCTGGGTCGGGGTTAGGGACAGGATCCCGGGTCGGGGGTCTGAGAGGCTACAGGTCCTGGCCTCCTGGCAGTCAGGGGCGGTAGCCAGGTGTCTGACTAGTTCCAGCAGGAAGTGGGGGCTCCCACTGGGTCACCCAGCCCCACGCCTGGGCGGAGGCGGGACCCTCAGCTGCCCCTGCCTGTAGCCGCCGTAATCGTCCCCTGAAATGACACGACCACCAACCCTGGTTCTACCACGCCAGCGGTGGTGGAAGCAGCTCCTCTGGGAGAGGCAGGTGCTTCACCCCCAGAGCAGCTCCCCACAAACTTTCCTCGGGAACAGGCCGGGCCGGGGGGCGCAGGGCGGGCGTCCCCACAGGCTGCGGCCCCCTCCCGCCACTCGCTCCAAGCCTCTCAGACCCCCCCACCTCACAAGAAGCAGAGCGAGGAGAAACCTGACCTACAGCTGCTGGAAATCACAGCGCAGCCAACCCTGAACCCTGGATCCCACGGTGACCGCCATGGGGAGACACATTGTGACGGGAGTGAGAGGCTGACAGAGGGGCTGGGTTCGGAAGCGGTCACGGAGGACTCGCTGCAGCCCAAACCAGGCAGATGCGAGCCGGAGCTGCAGCCCGTGTTTTGTCTAACTTTGCCAGCACCACCTGTGGCTCAAAGGAGTAGGGTGCCAGCCTCATATCCTGGAGGTGGCGGGTTCAAGCCCAGCCCCGGCCATAAAAACTGCAAAAAAAAACAAAATTCCCTCACCTTTTGAAAAGAAAATCACTCAAAATAAACCACTGATCAATTACAATCTTAGCTGGACGAAGTGGACCTTAAAAAAGTACATTTTCTTTTTCTTGAGTTAGTATAGTCATGGAATAAGAGCAAATTATATCCATTTCTAAAGGCTTTCCCTCTCCCGCCCCCAGATTGTGTTTCAAGCTCAGCCTTGTCAAAGTTCAGGAGGACCAACTGCCCTTCAAATGTAGTGGGTCTACTGGGCTGTGTACTGTATGAAATATTGAGAAAATGGGGAGGTTTTAGGTCCTGGATCTTCACTGGAACCTACAGAGAAAATACCAGAATGGCCAAGACCTCCCAGGACACACTGGGGGGAAGGAGGGATGAGCAGGGCAGCTGGCCCAGGACCAAGAAGCACCTTGAGCACCTTGACTCAACTGTTATTATTAATTCCTAAAACTAAGCAGGAGAAAACAATCCAGAGGCGTTTGGGCATTTTTGAAATCTCAGGATTCCCAAGTGTATGACTTATTTGACATCTTAAGCTTTCAAAATAGAGTCCCCAGCAATGAGAAATGAGATGGGAGCACTGTTTTTGACACCTTTAATTGAAATACAGCTTAGTATCCAATATGGCAACTAAATAACTAATACCTATATGTGTGTGTGTGTGTGTGTATACATACATATAGGTATTAGTTATTTAGTTGCTGTATTGGGCAGATATATATATATATATATATATAACATATATATATATATATATATAACATATATATATATATATATATATAACAGGGTTAGGGACCCACAGGCCTTGCTCTCTGAGCCCCATCTGGCTGTGGGAATTCTTTTTCTGGGTAACAGAGTGACAGAACTCTTTTCCTCTCTGGTCAGGTTGGCCAACCCAGCCCTAGGTCCTGCCTTCATCCCTGGTTGTGGTGGGGGAGAATGTTTCCTGAGTGAACCCGAGTCAGCTGTACCTCTCTGCTGCACATGGTAAGGGATTTGGATAGATTTGGATAGATGTGCAGGGTTAGTCAGATGTGGGTCAGCCTTGAACCTGTACCTGGAGAGGCCCAGGGAGTGGGTAGGTGAGCTGGTGGCCCTACTAGTGATCAGGAGTCCTGGTCTTGCCCAGCTGAGTTGTAGAGTAACACTTTGGGCAGGATGTAGGTGTCCCTCAGATGATAGGCATCTGGGGACAGGAACGGATTAGCAGGAGGGACAAGCAGCAGGGTAGAGCTCAGTAGAGCTGAGGCCAGGGCTCTGGTGTGCGGGAGGAGTAAGGATGGTCGAGCACAGACACTGCCTGACAAGGATTCTGAGCAGGCCCGTGGTGATGAGATGCCAGGGCCTAGAACTGGGCTATGCCATGAGGACCTCAGGAGAATGTAGGATTCTTATTAGAAGTGGGCTGCATGTTCATCCAGAGCTCAGACTTCCTGCATCATGTCTTTCCTGGAAGAGCCCTTCCTAGGGAAGAGGGAGAAGGACTGTTTTCTACAGCAGATACTTTCACTTTGCTTTCATCATGAGTAACCCGGGGTCCCTAATTCAGGGACCAAAGGGAGCTCTGTAGCCCAGAGAACCCAGCTATCTCTTGTTTATCTATTTGGTGGGTTATTTGTAGCTACAAGCCTCTTTATGTGGTTGGAGTGTGATCAAGGCAGGACAAGTCACTTTCAGTGCTCTGAATCAGCCTCATCTGGAAGATGAAACCTGACATTGGCAGGACAGCTGGATGAGGCCGTGGTCTCTGTCTGCTCGGGCCTGATTATCCCATCCAATGTGTGTGCCCATGGCTGTGGGGATGGCTGAAGACCACCTGGCCTTGAATTCCTCATCCTCACTGTTCCCAAGAGGCTGGTTCTGGCACCAACTGTCACCAAATAGCCAGGAGCCCACACAAAAGCCCCTAAGAACCTTGAGATAAGAGACACCCCTGAGGGAAGGAAGAGCAAACCTAATAGGAGGCCAAGTGGGTAAACAACAACTTGCACTGATGTGAGGGCTGCACCTTCTTTGTCAGGCAAGGGAGACTGAGCCTTCTGCTCCCTGAGCCAGCTTGACCAGCCTGAGTCACAAAGGGGAGGTTTCCGTGTGCCAAGGAGAGGAGTGACCAAGTCCTGGCTCTCGGAGAGAAAATCCCCTGGTGTCTTCTGACTCCTGCCTCAGGCTCGCTCTACACGGCCACTGCTGAGGGGCCTCCTGAAGGGCGAAAGTGACCAGGAACTGGGGTCAGACAAGCCCTTGAGAAGTCAGTTGAGCTTCCTGAATCTACCTCCTACAGCATGGAATGGGGATAATCTGTCATGGAGTCATTGAGAGTATTAACTGAGATGACGCTAGTGGGGAGGGTGGCACAGCTCCTGCCACACTGCAAGTGCCCAGAACAGGGCTCCTGTCATCATTTCCAGCCATGAATGGCTTTGGGGCAGGAAAAAGGTGGTTGGTGCACTTTTCAGACCTGGAACCTGCTGAGTAAAAATCTCCTCAACCATGCAGAGCTGGATTGGTCTCCCAGAGAATCCATCCCTACCCTGGCCTGTGTGTCATCTGACCATGGGGGCCTGGACGGGAGAGAGAAGGGGACACAGACAGAGAGGCAATGAGACAAAGGGACATAGGCTGACACACAGAGAGGGAGATCCTTGTTCTTACTGAGAAAGGTGAAGTAAGCACCTTTTAATTCACCAGTCATTGATTAAGCACATAGTGTGTACATCATGAGACTCTGAAGATAGGGCAGAGCTGCCTCAGATGCCACGTGTGCCCTCAGGCTGCTCACTGGTTTGTGGAAATGACAGTCAATGGTCCCCAACCTTTTTTCACCAGAGACTGGTTTAATAGAAGACATTTCTTTCATGGACATGGTGGCGGTGGTGGGGCATTAGGTTCTCATAAGGAGCACAAATCTAGATCCCTCACGTATGCAGTTCACAGTTGGGTTTGTGCTGCTTTGAGAATCTAATGCACTGTTGATGTTCCCAGCCACCATTAGCCTGAATGGACATCTCACGCCCTGTGCTACATGTCGGTCCTAACAAGGCAAGATTAGCCTACATGCCAACATCTGCAGATTGTTCATTCACTTCCAAGGCCTGCTGTCCACTGTCATAGATAAGTTAGGGAACTGGACTCCGTGGTATGGTCAAGGGCCCAGGGCATGCTGTGCACGCAATGAAGTGCAGCCTAACAATAATTTTAGGGCAAAGAAAAATGCTTTGAAGATACAACCATGTTATGAGAAGACATCTGTTTATGTGTACTATAGTGAGTATTAACATTGTGGATGTTTACTTGTACTGTGAAGAGTATAAAAGTAACAAAGCGACAGAGGAGGGCAGAACAGCATTTTGAGGAGATACCGTCCCTGTTCTCTGGAA
This sequence comes from Nycticebus coucang, assembly GCF_027406575.1. Lineage (NCBI taxonomy): Eukaryota > Metazoa > Chordata > Mammalia > Primates > Lorisidae > Nycticebus > Nycticebus coucang. Next base: position 96,127,696 of record NC_069791.1, on the reverse strand, counting down.
TTGCTGGATTTTCTGTAAATAAAAGTGAAGCCATTGATTGGCTTGGGTGACAGGTGGATGGACTCCTTGGTCCAGCAATATTAATGTGACTGGTGGAGGAGCTCAGAGGATGATGCAAGCACTGGGGAGTGGCTGTAAATACGGATGAAGCTTTGTTCACTTGCCTGCTGCTCACCTCCTGCTGTGTACCTCGGTTTCTAACAGTCCGTAGACTGGTACTGGTGTCTATGCCAGGCATTGGTGACTATGGGCATTGGGCAATAGAGGGGTGGACTCTGTTACAGGCCATGATGGAGGGTGGAGAACAGAGGAGGGCTGTGTATTCAGATATCGGAAAGAGAAAGAAAGGAGAGGACACGGATACAGGCCCAGGGAGGTGTCTGGGAGGGAGACAGGGGTTTTTCAAAATGGGGAACATTGATCCTTTTGTAGGTCATACGCATGGTGATCGGGTGTTCCTGCGCATGCATGAGATGTGCCTCCCACAAATCTTGTTACGATGTCGGCACATTACCCACCTGACATGAAAAAAAATGGGGAACATTATAAGGGGCTCCTAGGAGCCAGAGGCATGACCAGAGTTCAGAGAGGAAGGAGAAAGGAGGAGGAACCACGGGGGTACACCTTCATCACCAGGCTCCAGACCTCAAGGCACCTGTGCTCCCCTGGAAGTGGGAGTGTGAACTGGAAGACTGACTTACTCACCTCCTGCCCAGCCTGGCCTGTACAACTGTGCAAAGAGGTGAGGAAAGGGCTTCCAGGCCACACCTCCAAGTGCTGTCTCCTCCTCCTTCTCCCTATATTTGCCCATCTGCCTCCACCCCCACCACCACCAGTACCTACTGGGGTCACAGGAGCAGAGACTTCCAACCTCCATGACCTGTGTGTGCCTGGTGTGGAGCGGGTAGGGGGAATGTAGCTCCACCCTGAGTTCCTGCACATTCCCCAAGCCCTGAATGTGCCTCACACTGGGAGGGGTGGGTTGGCATTCCTGGGAGGTTTGGGGTGGGGAGAGAAGCAAAAGAACCAAGGAGAGAGTGACCAAATGCAAGCCCACCTGTCCTCAGGCTCAGTGACTTGTGGTGTCTCCTGGGCAGTCATCCAGCCTCAGGGGTGTTGGACCCTCAGAGACCCCTTGGTTTGGCTCCAGTAGCTCTCTGTGGGGAGTCTGCAGAACTGACTCATTCCTGACTTTCCAGCCTGGTTTTGCTGAGAACATGGACCTATTTTTGGCAAGAGGTTGGTTGTCCCTCCTCATAGCTTGGGATGGTTGGTCAAGGAACCATGGAAAGTTGTCAAGCAAGATGGGAAGCTGCCTGTCACTCTGAGAACATCACCCAATGCTCATGTGGCACCTGCTCTGGGCTGTGTCTGAGAGAGTGGTTATTATATCCCCTTTACACACCAGATAACAAGGCCCAGGGAATTAAGGGGAATCCGCTCCAGCAGGCAGAGCTAAAAACAGCTTATTTCTTTTAGATTTACATAAGGCATAAGAACCAAAAAGTATTTGGATTCATTATTAAGAATTATACACTTTATTTAAGTACTCATTTATCTTTAAAAAATATATGACTATGCCAGATTTTATCATGTAGATGTAACTTACTATATATGTACACACACATGAACACATCTAACCACAACCATACACACAAATAGAGATCCTACAGCATTTACTTTAGATTTTAGTCATGAAATAGAAATACAACTCATTGGTTTACAAAAGATATTTACTACAGATTATATTTCTGGCAAAATTGGGACCTGCTACCCTGTTTCCCCGAAAATAAGACAGTGTCTTATTTTAAGGTGTGCTCCCAAAGATGTGCTAGGTCTTATTTTCAGGGGACGTCCTATCTTTCCTGTAAGTAGGTCTTATTTTCGGAGGATGTCTTATTTTCGGGAAAACAGGGTAGATAAGTTTAATTTGCCCTGATAGGTAGTCTAATGAATGCTGAGGAGCAAAATGTGGGGTAAAGCCATGTCCACAGCAGTTTGATTTTCAAAGACTTCTTTCACCCTTCCCACCACCCACTGCTTTTTCAGTTTTGAATAAATCTATGGTTAAATACTCAATGTTTATATTTTAGCTGGAACTGGTAGAATTGAACAGAAAAACAAAAATTTCCATGTAGCTTTGAATTAGTAACAATTCTATCTTTTGTTTCTGATCTGGTTTTCTTAGTAAAAGTTCGTGGGGAAAGACTTTAGTAATTTCCTTTTTGCTTTTGGCTTTTTCTTTCTGATCTCCGTGTGACAGAAAAAGCAAATTTATTTTGTTGTCTCTGGACAGAGATACCTCATTTAATTGCTCTGAGCTTGAGATTTTGACCTGTTTCATCTGAAAGACAAACTTTTACAAACATTTATCTAATTCTTTTCCTTTTAGATCAATGTTTTACAGCCTTTTTTTTTTTTTATCTCAAGGCACCCTTGAACCTACAGTTAAACTTCAGTGGTATACGTAAATTATGTTGATCAAAAGAAGAGTTAAAAAATACACTTGTGCTTTCAAAAAATTATTGAATTATTGTTGAAACCTTTTGTGGCATACCTGAGATCCTGTCAGGGCACACCACACATAGGTTGAAATTTACTATGTTAGATTATGAATTGTTATCATGTGTTTTATAATGGTGTATAATTTTTAGTTAGGAAACCTTAAATTTATCTTTTCAAATTGTGCCCATGTAGTTGGTTACCATGAAGCTATTGTAACTTGTAAAGCCAATAATTGAAATGCTCCTTAAGACTTCTTTTTTTTCCATCTTGGCTGGAATGCCACAAGGACTGTGTATTTTCGACACATGAGTACAAAAGTCAGACGATTCAAAGTAGGTAGGAAAAAATAAGAGAGAATGTCAGGGAACTGAGACAAAACTACACGTTAATTCTATAGGTTTTGATTTTTAAATAATGACAGTTTGACCTCTGAATTTTCTTATTGCAACTTGCCCACCAGTTTTAAAATGTGCACAAGAACGGGCCATGACATGATGTTGTCTGGAGTAAATACCTGCCGTGCTTTATGTTTGAGAAGCCTATCTGTGTATTACTAATTACTTCTGAGCAGAGAAAACTGTATAAATCTCATCAGGCAAGGCCAGGAGTTTAGACCAACATCTTAAACCAAAGCAGCTGCCCTAATGGCTCTTAACGAGCCTTCCTGGAAACACGGTTTAGAATGGTTATTTTCAGTCTCAGAAGATTTTAGGAGCAAACAAGGGAAAAAAAAAGACTCAAATCTTATAAAAAAAAAAAATAAGAATGTTCAAAAAAATTAATCCTTATAACTAGAGGCCTGCAGATCCAATGAAATGTTAAACCAGGCCTGCAATCCAGAGAAGACATGCCAGAGTGACAGAATGTAAAGTAAACCAAGAGAACTCAATCCCAGGAAGGTACTTGTCCTTATATCATAAAGGACTTACCAGAAAGGACAAAATTCCCTTTATCATCCTAGGAGGAATGTAGGGTTCCTTACTGAGGGGCCTTATTTCAACAAGATCCCAAGTCAAGTCAAAAGCCTCTTCCAAAAGCAGAACGGTAACCAGAACAGAAAATACAAACTGTGGAGGTGGAATGCTCCAAGCGTTCAAGTGAGCACTGCACAACAGTTCCAGGAATCACTGATCCTTTCAATAGTGATGTGTTTCAGATCCCATTGCTGACACCATATATATGTGTCTATATAGATACATATAGACATAACAGAGAGAGGTTCACTAAAAGGAAAGCTATTTACCTGGCAAAAGAGCACTACAGTGAAATTACATACGCCATGGTAAACTCTGTGTGTATTGAGGGAAGTCAAATAAAACCAAGGTTTTTAATGAAAAACAATAAGAAGGATGATTTAACTGTTTTGAAGTACCTATACTTTGCTATAAAGATCAATAAAAAGGGTGATGCTAATACAAGATTGGGCAGCTGTCTTTGTAGACATTCTATGAAAATGTCATTGGTTGTGATAAAATTCTGGTCCTTGTATCAGAGAAGCTACAACCTGATCTTGGGAAACGACAGGCATTAATTCAACCCCAGGGTCCCAGCACTACCAACTGTGTGATGTTGGACAGGGCACTTCAATATGCTGAGTCTCTGTTTTCCTTAGAGAGAAGTGGGGGAAAATAATGTCTGCTGTGTAAACTTGTTGCCAGTTATAAGGGTCTTAATGTGTGGAAATGCCTTTGCACTATGTCTGATTTGTAGTAAGAGCTTAATTAATGTTAACTGTTACCACTGTCATATAAGAATGGCAGTTACATGGGAGAGGGACCCTGTAGGGTTGCTCTTTGCTGTATCCTCAAGACTATGAATAGTGTCTGGCACATAGTAGACATTCAGTACTATCTGTTTAACAAGTATTTGGCATCTTTGGGTAGATAAAAGGCGGAAAGGCTCGGTGCCTGTAGCTCAAGCAGCTAAGGCGCCAGCCACATACACCAGAGGTGGCGGGTTCGAATCCAGCCTGGGCCTGCCAAACAATGACAGCTACAACCAAAAAATAACTGGGCGTTGTGGGGGGGCACCTGTAGTCCCAGCTACATGGGAGGTCGAGGCAAGAGAATTACTTAAGCCGAGGAGTTGGAGATTGCTGTGAGCTGTGATGCCACAGCACTCTACCCAGGGAGACAGCTTGAGGCTCTGTCTCAAAATAAAAAAAAAAGGAGGAAGAAAGATTTTTTAAATCATATGATTTTTAAAAAAATTCACATACCTTACAGCACCATTTTCTCTTGTATATTTAGGAAACTGAGATTTTTTTTTTCCCCTAAAACATGTGTATACCATTGGAAATAGGATGCAGAATTTGTGCAAATGTTAAAGACAGAATTTGAGGCTTCCAAGAGATTTCATGCTTAGGGAAGGTGTTTGGGTTAAACACGCAGACCTTGGGAGGGGGAAGAATTCACCCTCCTCCCGCCATCTGAAACTTGCATATTTAACACAGGATATTCAGGTCTTGATAGTTTGGGTCCAAGACAAAGGCAGGTCAAAGGTCTCTGGCTTCCCATGAACTTTACCTTTGTGCCAAGGGAAAATGTTATTCTCCAAAGCATTAAACTCCAGGGTCTGAGTCTCCCCAGCCCTGGCATCTGCCTAAAACACAAAAAGGACAAAACAATGATGCTCCAGCTATCTCACAGGGCTAGCAGAGGTGGTGAATGCTCTCTGGACCACCTGGCTCTGGAGAGCGTTCTGGACCCCAATTGAGGGGAGGGGAGGAGGAGGATATGGAAGTCGGTTTCTGAGTATCCGGAAGGCATATGAAGGGGAATGTTCCAGGCCATCCCTACCCAGCCTTGGACCTGGGGAGGAGAGGGCAGTAGGTATGCATGTGACTTACACTGAACAGCCAGCAGGGGGCACTGTGGCCAGGTCTGTGGCTCTGAAAGGGCCGCTTTGGAAGGATGATCCTGACAGCTAATATTTAATAACCCTAATCAATCATTGACAGCCTAATGAGTTAACTCTCATTAGATCTCTTTAATACACAAGGAAACAGAAGCAAAAAGACGTTAATTGTCGTGATCACGCTGCTAATAAGTAGTAGAGCCAGAAAAGGAATCTGAGTCCCCAAGCCCCTGAGCTTCCGTTCATTGATTAAACAAGTGTTTACTGAGCACCTTCTACAGATGAGCATCCGCGTAATGAAATGCGGATAGAATCACTAATATAAAAACTAGAAATTGCCAGCATCCAATAAAGTATAATTTCCTTAAGTTGTGGCTATCTGGCAGAAACGGTATAGAATTTATACCGTTTCCATATCTATTATCTATAGATATCTTTCTATTATCTATAATAGATATAGAAAGTAATTACATAGTATATTTTCTATACTGTAGATAATAATGTTAAAAATGATCATATGCATTATCATAGGAATGCTTGAGAGTCCTGGAAGGAAGCCAGGCCGGGGGAGCTGGGTTGAGCAGATGGAGAAATCAGAAGGTCAGTGAGTGTTCCAGAGAGGCCGTATCCCAGCGCCTGGTGGGGCTCGGGTCCGGGAAGCAGCGTCGTTACAGTGGGGGGAGGGTCGCAAGTGGCTTTGCGCGCAAGAGGTGTCAGCTCTGTTGCGCTGTAGGTGAAGGCAGGGGATTGGTTCACAGGGAGTAAAAAGCATCCGGTTGCTACAGCAGCCGCCACGTGGGAGCAACGTCAGGAGGGAAAGGGAGCTCCCTGCCTCTCCCAAGTGCCCGGAGTGCTTCACTCACCTGAACCCGCCTACCGCTGTTGGGTAGACTTCCTCACGCCCTGATCTTCCCCTAAGCTCTCCCCCAACTCCTCCAGAACTTTCTTTGACCCGCACCCTTCTTTCTCCCAACCTTCCCTTCTCTTCCTCTGCCCAGGTGCCCCAAACCCATCGCTCCCCACATCCCACCCTCCCCCTCTCCCTCAATTCTGACCCCACACCCCTTCCCAGCCTTAGTCCCCATTAGTCTGCTTCCCCACTCCCTGACCCACCCAACTTCTTCTTCGTGAACTTAACGGAGTCCGAAGAGGACCCCAACATGTTTGTGAAGATGCTATTCTCCGCCTCCCTCTTGCTGAGCTCTCCCTGTCGTCCCTCCAGCAATGTGAGTAAACCCTGGACACCCCGTGGTCTCTCACTTTACATTGGGCTGTGTCACCCTGTAGTTTACAGAACAGCATGTCAAGGGGGCGATGATGGGACCTCTGTCCTCTCTGCAGATCAAAGATCTGACACTCAACCTGAGTGTCTTGAGCAGCCTGGAGGCTTTGCTGACATTGTGGACGTCAAGCTGGGCTGGTCCACACACAGGAGAGGTTGACAGCATGGAACATGAGGATAGTGTCTGTATACTACAAAAAGGGAAGGATTTATGAATATAGGAAAAGTCACTGAATTGTAGAATTTATTGGTGAGATTTGTGTTGTACATGATTCCTTTTTAAAATAGGCTTCATGGGCATTTGACTGGCTCCTGGGAGCCCTGTGTGAGATCCTCCCCAATTCCTGCAAGTTTTGGTGCTGTCCCATGTGTAGTTGGCTCCCTACAAGTCCATCACTCATATTTGGGAAGCCTGGTGTCTGTGGGAAATTTGATCCCTAATCGTTGGCATGGGTACTGGTCTGCTGAAAGTTTAATGCCATTTGTGCTTTGTGTTTTGTTGACTTTGAGCAATTTCTGAATCATTCCTTCCTTGTGTTCTTGAAAGCTGCCCCTAGGGATTCTGTGTCCAGCCACTTTGATGGGGTCCCTGAGAAGCTGAGCAGATGTGAAAATAAAGTACTACACCCGGGTTGGATGTGTAACATGGGGAAGTCACTAGCAGTGACGTGACCAGAAGGTGAAGGAGTTTCCCTTCTTTGTAAAATGGGTCATGTGCAGATTGTTGATTTACCCGAAGCAGAAAGGGCCTTTAAAGTCTTTAGGACTGTCCAAATATGAAGATGTGGTTGGCTTCTACTTTGGTCATTATAAAACCACACTCACAGGAGTGAGGGAGAGAAAGAGATGGAGACTGAGAACACCCTATGGAGATGAGATTTGTTAGAAGGGCATGGCACACATTGTTAAAGAGGGAACTTGAAACTCTGGGGATGGGGAACACCCACCACATTGAGGCAGAATCATCCTGTATGAATACTTCCATGCACAGAAGAATGTACTCCAGGTCTTTGGGGGGCATTTCTTGATAATCTTTATTGGAATTTTTCCCTTTATCTGGCTGCATTTTAATAGATTGGTTAAGGCCACTTCCCCTGCCCCATCTTCATGCACTTGAACAAATTCTGTCTTGCATTTTCCAACCTTTGAACTTGTTCAAGGCCTCAATGGTCAGACTTTCGGATTTTAATGGCCCTATTGGATCTAATCTATATAGGCGTCCACTACTTATTACTGTGTCCGGACAATTGTTGCATGTAGCAAGAACACCCATGACTGGAGATGTTTTACCAGTTTGGTGTCAAGACGGCCTTTGTTCTTTTGTGTATCTAATCCAGATCTTTATCTAGCTATCTGACAGCTGCTGCTGCCTGTCAGCACCTGCTTCCCAGGAGCTCTCTCTGTGCCCCCCTCCGCTGTGAGGCTGAACATGAACGTGTTAACAAGGTTCAGAGGCTCCTTCCTAAAGAGGTTTGATTGACAGAAAATTGAGGCTTGGTATGTGAGTTGGCATGAAACACATTTTGCATTTATTTTTCCTCCAATTCTCATAAAGCTAGATACTCACATATCTAGATTTCTGAAATGATCTTTCTCCCTTTTGTTATGGGTCCCTACACGCCAGAAAATTTGTCTTCCTTCACGAATTGATTTTCAAGGTTGCTATCAATTGGTTTTGGTGCAATGTCATAAAATATGAAGGTGGATTCCTCTTATTGATTATTTTGTATTATGTTTTTAACTGACTTCTTTACTCATAGTTTTAACTCTGATTATAAGATCACTGCATTATGCAAGTCAGTATGTATTTCACAAATCTGCCCTTCACAGGCCTCGTTCAGTTTCCAAGTGAACATTCAACAGAAATTTTCTGTTTGTAGAAATGGGCTAAATAATAATCTCTAATCTTTGTTAGAAAATTAGCTCAGGTTTTAATATAGCAGCCCTCAGATATGTCTGTATACAGAGGTTGCTAAAAATGCGCACACATTTTAAGAGATTTTATGCTATCTAACTTCTTGAAGTTAAATTGTAGGTACTGTTACTGGTTAAGTGTACCTAGAAATGTTTCACTCATCCATTTTACCTGCAGTTCCTACACTTTTTGGGAATGATTGATTTTACTTCCAACAAGATCTCTTAAAGTGTGTATACATTTTTTGGCACCACCTATATAAACATATCAACATACATTATTTTCCATTATATGTTTAGTACATTGTTAATTATTTCTTTGATGCTTCCATCCAGTTTGGGAAGAGTTTTGAATATTTTCCAAAAATTTCACCCAGACATTTCACATGTATTACAAAGAAGACCAAAGCTTCTCATTTCTTGTAAGTTTATGTTTATTTATTTCTCAATTTTGAATAGGCTCATATGCTCACACATTTACAAGGAAAACTATGCTAACTTTCAAAAAACATTTCTACACAAATAATTATTTGTGTGGCATAGTTTTTCCTGCAGTATAAGTATATGGTAAATAGCATCTTTTATTAAAAGGAAACAATGTTTGATTTTTAAATATGGACATAGCAATTATACCGTCCATCACAATCAAGATTCAAAATAGTAAGTACACCCATCAGTCTCAAAGGTGCCATCATGCTCCCTTTTTAAAAAATTTTTCTTTTGTTTCTTTCTTATTAAATCATAAACACATAGATCATGTATACATTAATGTATTTATGGGGCACAATGTGCTGATTTCATATAGAATTAGGAATGCTTACATCACACTGGTTAATATATACCTCATCTCGTTTACTTAGTTATTGTGTTAAGACATTTATACTCTATACCGGGCATCCTCAAACTTTTTAAACAGGGGGCCAATTCACTGTCCCTCAGACCATTGGAGGGCCGGACTGTAGTTTAGAAAAAAAAAAAAACTATGAACAAATTCCCATGCACACTGCACATATCTTATTTTGAAGTAAAAAAACAAAACAGAAACAAATACAATCACACTGCTTCATGTGGCCCACGGGCTGCAGTTTGAGGATGCCTGCTCTATACTAATAGATCCAACATGTACCTGGAATATTATGCAGCCTTAAAAAAGATGGAGACTTTACCTCTTTTACATTCACATGAATGGAGCTGGAACATCTCCTACTTAGTAAAGTATCTCGAGAATGGAAGAAAAATAACCCATTCTCCCTTTTAATCCTTCTGTCCTCCTTCTCCCTCCTCCTGCCATCCTCCCTTTGATCTGCTGATCTATATTTTAAAGCATTTCATGTAACAAAATCAAACAGCATGAGTTGTACTGTTGTTCTGGATTCTGTAAGTCAGCAAGATTATTTTGAGATTCATACATACTTGTAAATATTAATAGTTTATTCCTTTTTATTGCTGAGTAAAATTCCTTTGTATGTATCTACAACAGCATATCTTTCCTTTAACTGGAAAGGAGATATGAGGCGTGTGTATTTCCCAACTGGGCTTTGCTCATAAAACAAACACCCAGAAAATAGGACCTCTGCAAGATTCCCTGTGCATCCTTGAATTTTGCCACTCCATGAGGTAGTTGACTGGGGGAAAAATACAACTGAGATTGTCTCTAAAATTGTTCAAACATAGAACATGACTAATGATTATTTTGGAAAGCTTGTTCAGAAGAGAAATTACTATTGTGAAACAGATTAGTTTGCTAGAGACCAGCACATGTTATTATGAAAATGTTCAAACATCAGCATTGATTTGTTAACATTTTGCTGAACACGGCTGAACACATTATCTATCCATCCTTTCATCCTTCTACCCATCCATCATTGTTTATTATTTTGGATACATTTCCAATTGAATCACAGACCTCTAGAGAATTCCTGCTAAATAGCATAGCTTGACTGTTATTAACTAGAATTCAGTATTTATTTATAGATTTCTCCTTTCCAAAAAGGTTATATAGTGCCTTTATATCATATAGTGCCAAATATGTAAAACCTCCATATTTTACGTGTAAGTTACTAACTAGGAATAGTACCTATACCAGTATTACCCAAACCCCTTTCAAGATCTCCAGTTATTATGTCATCCTAGAAATTGACCTCTTCTTCTCCCCAGTCAATCCCTGTTATCATCATAGGCTGCATTTGCTTAGTTCAGAATTTCGTATGTGTAGATAGATGCCATTTATACTCTTCAGTGTCTACCTTATTCTGCTCAGCAAAGTGTTGCTGAAATCATTCACATTGTTGCACAAGTCAGTAATTCATTCCTTTCCACTTCTGACTCAGTAAACACTGAGTCCAACCTATTAAATGACTGTTTATTTCACTCTCCTGTAGGAAACATTCAGAATTAAGATGCTGAATTTTCCAGACATACATTTAAATCCAGAGGACTCTCTAGGACAGTTATCAGAATCAGTCAGAATTTTTCTTAGTGGAAGTCTTTGTCTTTCTTCATGTAAGAGTCTAATATAATCAATGTCAAGAATCTTAGAGAAGTCCCACACTCTTAGTGTCATTTTCATTATCTCCACCTTGGTTATTTTTAAGCACTAAAATATGATATTTATTTCTGAATAAAGTTATCCCTTTTTTGTATTTTTTGACTTATTTTAAATGATAAAGATTCATAAATATCTACTTAAAATAGATCTGTAAAGTGGGATTTCAAGGGATTCCAATACAACATTAGAAAAGGGAGAGGGCAGGGTCCCTAGTGAACTAGAAACTGCAGTCTGCCTAAAGATACTGAGTGACTACGTGAGTTAGTGCACTTGTCAGCTACCTAGATTTAATCATTCCCCAATATATGTGCAGTCTACTTGCAAACATCACGTTGTAAAAGATAAATACAATTTTATATGTCACTTAAAATAACAAATGAATACAATTGAGAAAAAAGATAATTACTATAGACAACAAAAAACCTCATTTACATTTTCTAACAACACTGTCATCCCTAAACAAAACAAAACATGAGAATGGAAACTTCCGAAGTTACTTGAGGCAATGGATTCCCCTGGAGATATCTGAAGTGTAGTTTCCTTTTGAAGGTTGGGTTTGAGTAAGGATAATTTTTTTTGTGACTGATGTATCGTAGATGTCATTGAGGTGTCTGGTTATTTCAAATGTTATTATTACAGCTAATCCATATTCTGTCTGATTATGTTTATCTTGTGGCTGACTTTCTGGAATCTCTTGGAAGATCATTATCATTGTTGCATACCTGGGAGCTGTTTCACTGGCTGTTTTGTGCTGGAGCACTATTTTTCCTGTGAGTATATTAATATATACCATATAAATGTGCTTGTAAATAAGCAATATTTCTCATTTTATGAGGATTTATATAGAAATCTTTTACAATTTATGTTGAGAAAACTTTTTGACCCATGTGCCCTTTAGAAATGTATTGTTTAATCTTCAAATATTATGCAGTTTCCACCTATTAATTTCTAGATGAATTTTGTGGCCCCGGAGCAAACTTTCTATGATTGCTGTTCCTTTAAATGTATGAAAGTGCATTGTAGATCCCTGAATGTGCTCTATCTTGAATATTTGATGCAAGCTGAAGAAGAACGTGTATTCTGCTGTTGTGGGATGAAGTATTTTATAGAGGTTGGTAGATCCACTTAATTGATTGTGCTATTCAGTTCAACTATCTCCTCATTGATTTTCTGCCTGCAGAAGCTGTCAGCAGCTGAGAGAGGGTGTGAGAGACTCCCCCCCATTGTGACGGGGGAGTCACCTGTGTCTCCTTCCAGTTCTGTCAGTTTTTGCCACATGCGTTTTGATCTCTGCTGTTAGGTGCACACACATTAAGGACTGTCAAGTCTTCTTGGGAAACCGACCCCTTCATCATTAATGTGATGCCCCTTTGGATCCCTGATACTGATCCTTGCTCTGTAAAGTGTGATGTGGGAAATGAAAATAGCTATTCCAGCTGACTTTCGATTAGTGCTACTATTGTATATTTTTCTCCATCCCTGTGCTTTTAATGTATGCGTGTTCTTCTATAGAAAGTGGATTTCTTAGACACATTTTACTGTTGAGTTCTGTTTTATTATCCACTCTCTGTTATTGTCTTTGAATTATTACATTTACATGATTTATGTTTAAAGTAATGATTGGTATGTGTGGAGTTATACCTGCCACATGTGTTACTGCCTTCTGTTTATTTGTTCTCTTCTTTATTTTGTCCTCTTTTTGTTTGTTTTTCTGGTTTCTATGGAGAATTTTATACGATCTCTCATCTTATCAATTACACTTATTAATATTATTCTTTTGTATTCATTTGCTTTTTAAGATGTCATCACTGAGTTTCAAATGGATCTTTAAAATATTCTGTGTTCTATATCAAATACCACGTTAGCCTGTATGAAGAAGTGTATCTTGTATTAGGCTATTTTTATCCTCATCCCAGTCCTCATAATATCGCTATCATTTATGTATTCATAATCGCAATCACCAAATGTGTGCCTCAACAAATGTATTCTTTTTTTATTAGATTATTTCAATATTTATTTATTTTTAATTTTTTTGTTACTTTTTATTAAATGATAACTTTGTACATTGATGCCTTTATTCTTGTTTTCTTCCCTTTTTTGCTATTATCATTTGGAATAAATCACTTCCTATTAGATCAGTTAATAATAAGTAAGCTTTAACCTTCATTTATCTCTTTAATGCTGCTCCTCTCACTGCATAGATCCACATTGCTGACCTATGTTCTTTATCTTCTCTCTGAAGACCCTGTTTACCAGTTTTTGCAAGGTAGATGTCCTGGACACAAATCCCCTCAACTCATGTTTGTCTCAGAAAGTTTTATTTCTCCTTCAGTTGTTAATGACAATTTTTCAAGCTATGGAATTCTAGTTGAATGGTTCTTTCTTTTAAACACTTTTTAAATTTCAGTTTCTGTTTGATTACATGGTTTCCAAAGAGAAGGCAGATGTAATTCCTGTCTTTGTTACTGTGAAGGTAAGGAGTTTTTATTTCCCATTCTAGTTTCTGCCATATTTTCTTTCCTATTAATTTTCTGTATTTGAGTGTATGTCTAGGATTTTTTTTTCCATGACAGAGTCTTCTATGTCCCCCTTGGTAGAGTGCTGTGGCATCACAGGTCACAGCAACCTCAAACTCTTGGGCTTAAGAGATTCTCTTGCCTCAGCCTCCAACGTAGCTGAGAGTACAGGCACCTGCCACAACGCCCACCTGTTTTTTGTTGAGGTTGTCATCATTGTTGTTTAGCTGGCCTGGGCTGGGTTTGAACCCCCCAGCCTCAGTATATGTGGCTGCCGCCGTAACCACCGTGCTATGAGCGCCAAGCCTGTCTAGGATTTTTTATCCTGCTCTGAGCTCTTTAATTTGGAGTTTGGTGTCCAAATTAATTTGAAAACATGTCAGGCATTATTGCTTCAAATATTTTTCTCTTTTTTTCGTCTCCTTCTGATCTAACCATTATGCATAGTTTGTACCTTTTGTAATTGTTCTGCTGCTCTTTTGATTTTACATTTTGAAGTTTCTACTTACCTTTCCTCAAGCTCAGTGATTCTCTGCTAAGCTGTGTTGATTCCGTTAGTGCATCAAAGTTATCCCTCATTCTTCAGTGATGTTTTTATTTTGAGCACTTCCTTTGGGTTCTTAGACTCCCATCTCTCTGCTTGCGTTAGTACCTGCTCTTTTATGCTGTCTCCTTTTTCTATTTGAGCCTTAACCATATAAATCATAATGGATTTATAGTTTCAGTAAAATAATTCCATTATCTTTGCCATATCTCAGTGTGATTCTAACTGTTGCTTTCTCTACTCAGACTATGCTTTTCCTTTTTTCTTTTGTAATTTGTTGACAAAACCTAGGCATCATGACTTGGGTAAAGAAACTGAAGAACAGGGAAGTGCCTGTGGCTCAGTGGGTAGGGCGCCAGCCCCATATACCAAGGGTGGTGGGTTCGAACCTGGCCCCGGACAAACTGCAACAATAAAAAAAAAAAAATAGCTGGGTATTCTGGCGGGCACCTCAGTCCCAGCTGAGGCAAGAGAATTGCCTAAGCCCAGGAGTTTGAGGTTGCTGTGAGCTGTGATGCCACAGCTCGGCACTCTACCGAGGGTAATAAAGTGAAACTCTGTCTCAACAACAAAAAGACCCTGAACAGAAGGATTTAGTGTGGGATTCACCTGACTAGAGGTTAGACTACATTTACTGTTTACTGTACCAGCAGGTGGCAGAGTCTAAAATTCCCTGTCTTTACTTTTGTCTTCCTGATTTCTTTCATATATCCTCAATAACTCATATTACATGACTTATAACACACAGTCATGCTGTCCAGTTACTATACAGAAGCCCCTTAGTTATGGGGCTAAGGTACACAGAATGGAAAGAGTTCTATAGCCCTATGATGGGGTCTCAGTCCTTTGTGAGCCTGTGTGCCCAGATTGGGAACTTCACCAATGCTTCTCAGGCTTTTTTCTTTTTAATAGGAAAATAATAAAAGGAGCTGGGTGTTTCTCTTCTCTCAGCTTAGTTGGTGTCCAGCAATACCCAAAGTGGTTCTGGTAAAGCGGTTTCTCTTGGAGGCAGGCCTTTGTGAGGGGAATGTAATACTCTGTGTCTGTTTCAATATGGCTACTTATCACCTGCCTCTGCAAAAAGCATGAGGGGATTTTTTTTTTCTCCCCAATATTCATGTTGAGGACTTGTTAGGACTCCTGACGATAAGTCACACATGTGCTACAGGGCACCTTCCCTGGGATTGTTAAATGTTATGGCTGTCCACACAGAGTGCAGGAATGCTTCAGTGATGATACAGGTTTTCCTCCCCTAGGGTCCAGTTCTCTTGAGAACTCTGATCTTGGTCTTTCTGTCTCACGACCAAGCATGAGGAGGTAGAGTTGACCTGAGTGGAAATGGTAGGAAATGAAGAAACAAAGCCAGGAAAGATAGGGAGAGGCAAAGAAAGACAGGAGATGTGAGATAGGATGGGGTTGGGTCAGCACCTGAACCATGGAAGCAGCTGTATTTATGCAGTGTCTTAACAAGGTTACAGAGATCTCAACACAAGGTAGAGATCAACCTCAAAGAGGAAAAACTGTGTGCTTGCCGATAACAAGGAAAGTATACAATGGGCTATGTGACTTCTGGCAGGTGGAAAGAATGTTGATAAAGGAGAAGTGGTTGGTAGTTTCTTCCTGAGCATTTCCCAGGCTGCGGGGGCCCTGCCTCCCACAGCCCACTCCCCTAATATCCTCCATTTTTATTTTTTCCAATTGGTGAACAAACAATTTTAGTTGGAGGAGTCATTTGACTCTGCCTCTAGAGAAGACAAAAATGTCTTTAGCCAATTGGGCACAAACATCCAAATTAGACCCATGCATAACAAACATGACAAACAATAGTTATCACTACTGGAAAAACTTCTCAGGGGTGACTAGCTTGCTAAAACGTTGCTCCAGCTTCTTCAGTTGTTCCCATGTCAGGGACTTTGCATTCCACGATGTCTTGGTTCAGCAATGAACCTCCTGGGGTGTCAGTCTCAGTTTCAAGAAGTTCAATTTCAGTGTTCTAAGAAAAAACACAAACATATCCTCTCCCCCATATCAGAACAGGGTCAGGCCCTTGCCAAATACCAGTCAGAGGTTCTTTTCATAGCACCTCAGGATGTTTAGAATTAGGTACATTCCAAAAATGTTCTTCTGCTTTGTGTCCCTGAATATCAACATTCAATGTAAAAAGAGTGTGAGAGAGAAGGTTATGAGGTGTATTGGGGTATGTCTCCCCCTTTTGTAATTTATAAATTTGAAGTTTAAGAGTGTGGTGAGAATGTTCAACAATTCCTTGGCCCCAAGGGTTATATGGAATACCTGTTTTAAGAGCAATAAAGTGGAGCAAAAGAAAAAGAAGGCTTTACTAGTATAAGCAGGACCACTATCTGTCCTAATGAGAAGTGGAATTCCTAAAACAAAAGCTTTTAAGTATTGAGCAATAACATACTTAACAGCTTCACCAGAGCATGCAGAGGCAAAAATGAAACCAGAGTAAATGTCAACTATAAGATGAAGAGAGACAAGATGCCAGACTGAAGCCAGCTTTCCACAGAGGCTCCCATCCAGAAGGAGAGTTAAAGGACAGAAATTTAGCAAGTAAACTGGTGGATTAGAGCTGGACCAAGAGAGAAGTTTGAAGAATGCACATCAACCTTGCTGAGGCGAGCTACGACCCCAAGGATACAAACAAAAGGTACAAAATCCATCACCAAGCAAATGGGAGTCCCCTCCCCCATGAGAACGGCTCGGAGTGCCCCACAAACAAATGAGCAGAGTTCAAAGGTCCTCCCACTACACGCCACGAGAGAGACCCTCTAAACACTGGACCACCCTCCCATACTAGCGTGCCCTGGCGTTCTCCTGCCAAGCATAAAACTGTATAAAACTGTACATTCTCTACCTGCAATTCTGAGCTTCCAGCACTCCCCTTCACTCTCACTGTGAGGTCTGGAGGCCTGTCCCCCAGGAGTCCAGATTCTTGGGTGATTTCTTGAGAGGTGTGGACAGGGCCTGGACTGCAGCTGGTCAGTGCTGATTCTGCAGCATGGGAGTTAGGAGAGGACAGTTGGCTGAGAGGGAACCACACTGGAGGGGTGGTGCCCCGAGGTGCAGAGCAGCAGCCGTTTTTGGCAATAATAGGGCTCACTCCCAGATATTCTGAAGCCACACCCCCTGTCTCCCTGGGCGACCAGAGGAGGCTGGGCATCTTCTCAGGTGACAACCACCGCAGAAAAGATCTGGGATGGAAACGCAGGTCACATGAGTAAAGGGTTTGCCTGAGGTGGTATCAGCCTGGGTGGAGAGTGGGGACTAGAAAGGCAGAGCCGGGAAATTCCCAGGGCGGGGCTGACCCTGCTTTACTGAGCCTAAGATGCATCTGGCCATCAGGGGATCGTCAGCCTATAGACAAAGGAAGGCAGGAGGCTGGAACTGACAGCTAACCGAATACAAACCTGCAGGAGCAAAGACAGGGCCTGAGGCGCAGGATCTGGGAAATAAAAACAGCTTCTCTTCTGCAGGGGAATTTAGCAGGGACAAGAACAAATTCCCGCAAAGTTGTCATGTTCTGTTCAGTCAGTAACATCAATCCGGGGTGGGACTGGGACTGAGTGAATAACCCCCAGCCTCCATCAAGTGCCTGAGGTTGTCAGGCCTCACCTCCCCCTGCTGGATAGAGGCAGAGCACAATGTCTTGGCTGAGCAGATATAGATTTCCTTGTGATTCAGGCAGATACAAACCCCCAGTATCTGTTCATTAGAGGCAACTGGGTCACAGCCCTGTGGGGCTATTAGTGACTGGGTGTGACAGAGGTGCAAGGTAGGGAAGGAGGGATCAACCTTCCCAGACTAATCTATTTGCTGGGTGGGTCCTCCTGACTTCATGGAGCACCAGACAAAGTCATATCTGAGTTGTGACCAGACCCCTGCGATCCAGTTGCCAGAGACCTTTTAAACTCTCCCACCTGAGACAGGTGCTGACTGAGACAATTGATTTGGACCTTTTGAACTGAGCCAATCACCCAAGGATTGTTCAAGTGGTGCCCTGGGTGTATGGTTGTAGGAAGGTTTGATTTTCCTTTTCCAATTGTTGTTGGTGGGGGAGGGGGTGACTTAATTGCTAGTATTTCTCCACAGCTGAGACTTAAACCGAGAGGAACTGTTTCACTAGGGTCAGACAGAGACCAGCTAAAAACAAGACAGAACGACTTAGCCCCACTACCCAAACAGGTGCCCAGTTTCTCAGGCTGTAGCACTGTACGGGTCCTTGACAAAGCTCCAGGGTAAAAATAAAATGGTGTAAAATAATCATGGGGCAGAATCAGCGGAAAAACTCTGGTAACCAGAATACATCAATCCCCCTGCCCCCAAGGAAAGATATGGCAGATGTTACTGAAGATCCCATTCATAAACAGCTGGCAGAGATGTCAGAAATTGAATTCAGAATTTGGATTGCAAACAAGATTAATAAAATGGAGGAAAATTGGGAATTAGAAATTCGAGGAGCAATTCAAAAGTCGGAATTAGAAATTTGAGGAGAAATTCAAAAGTTGACTCAGAGAATTTAACAAATTTAAAGACAAAACCACCAAAGATTTAAATTTTAAGCAAGAATTTGCATCCCTCAAAGATCTGAAAAATACAGTAGAATCCCTCAGTAACAGTGGAGCAAGCAGAAGAAAGGATTTCTGACAATGAAGACAAAGCCTTTGAATGCCCCCAAACTCTCAAAGAGGAAGAGAAATGGAGAGCAAAAATGGATCATTCTCTCAGCAAGCTCTGGGATAATTCAAAGAAGGCTAATATTTGCCTCTTTGGAATCCTTGAAAGTAATGAAGTGGCCTCACAAGGCACAGAGGCGCTTCCACGAAATTATGAAAGAGAATTTTCCAGACATGCCAAGAGATTCTGAAATCCAGATAGCAGTCAGTTTCAGAAGCCCAGCATGACTCAATCTGAATAAGACACCCACCAGGCATATCATAATAAACTTCACTAAAGTTAATATGAAGGAGAAAATTCTAAAAGCAGCCAGACGTACGAAATCCATTACCTACAAAGGAAGAATATTAGAATGATGGCAGATCTCTCTGCTGAAACCTTTCAAGCCAGAAGAGGGTGGTCATCGACTTTTAATCTCCTAAAGCAAAATAACTTTCAACCCCAGATCCTGTATCCAGCTAAACTGAGTTTCATTTATGATGGAGAAATTAAATACTTTAATGACATTCATATATTGAAGAAATTTGCCATAATCAAACCAGCTCTTAAGGATATTCTCAGACCTATCCTCCATAATGACCAGCCCAATCCTCTACCACAAAAGTAAACTTACTCACAAACTTTTGATCAAAATCCAACTTCCATAGTGGCAAAGGGATTAAAAATGTCCACTGGAATTTAGAAACACTCGATACTCAAAATTTTACCAGACTTATCAATATTCTCCATTACTGTGAATGGCTTAAACTGTCCTCTAAAGAGGCAAAGGTTAGCTGACTGGATACAAAAACTCAGGCCAGATATTTGCTGCATACAAGAGTCACATCTTAACTTAAAAGATAAATATAGACTCGGGGTAAAAGGATGGTCATCCATATTTCAGGCAAATGGTAATCAGAAAAAAGC
Organism: Nycticebus coucang; assembly: GCF_027406575.1. NCBI lineage: Eukaryota > Metazoa > Chordata > Mammalia > Primates > Lorisidae > Nycticebus > Nycticebus coucang. The sequence goes on along the minus strand of NC_069791.1, from coordinate 96,107,930 downwards.
AGGTGTTGCAATTTATTTGCAGATACAAATAGGCTTTAAACCAACAAAAGTAAGGAAGGATAAGAAAGGTCACTTCGTATTTGTTAAGAATAATACTCAATATGCTGATATTTCAATAATTAATTTTTATGCACCCAACCAGAATGCACCTCAATTTATAAGAGAAACTCTAACAGACATGAGCAACTTGATTTCCTTCAGCTCCATAATAGTCGGAGATTTCAACACTCCTTTGGCAGTGTTGGATAGATCCTCCAATAAGAAGATAAGCAAAGAAATTTTAGATTTAAACTTAACCATATAACATTTGGATTTAGCAGGCATCTACAGAACATTTCATCCCCAAAAAACTGAATACACATACTTCTCATCAGCCCAAAGAACATACTCCAAAATCCATCACATCTTAGGTCACATGTCCAACCTCGGTAAATTTAAAGGAATACAAATTATTCCTTGCATCTTCTCAGACCACCATGGAATAAAGGTGAAGTAAGTAACAACAGGAATCTGCATACTCATACAAAACATGGAAGTTAAATGACCTTATGCTGAATGATAGCTGGGTCGGAGATGAGATTAAGAAGGAAATGGCCAAATTTTTGGAACAAAATATCAATAAAGACATGAAGTATCAGAACCTCTGGGATACCGCAAAGGCAGCCCTAAGAGGGAAATTTATAGCACTGCAAGCCTTTTTCAAGAGAACGGAAAGAGATGAAGTTAATAACTTAATGACATCTCAAGCAACTGGAAAAGGAAGAACCTCCCAACCCCAAACCCTGTAGAAGAAAAGAATAACCAAAATTAGAGCAGAATTAAATGAAATTGAAAACAAAAGAATTATACAACAGATCAATAAATCAAAAAGTTGGTTTTTTGAAAAGGTCAATAAAATAGATAAACCTTTGGCTAACCTAACCAGGAAAAAAAAAGGGTAAAATCTCTAATCTCATCAATCAGAAATGACAAGAAGAAACAGCAACAGACTCCTCAGAAATTCAAAAAATCCTTAATGAATATTAAAAGAAACTTTATTATCAGAAATATGAAAATCTGAAGGAAATTGACCAATACTTGGAAACATATCACCTTCCAAGACAGCCAGAATCAAGTGGAAATGTTGAACAGGCCAATATCAAGTTCTGAAATAGCATCAACCATACAAAATCTCCCTAAAAAGAAAAGCTTGGGACCAGATGGCTTCACATCAGAATTCTATGAAACCTTTAAAGAGTAACTAGTACCTATATTACTCAACCTGTTCCAAAATGTAGAAAAAGAAAGAAGACTACCCAACACGTTCTATGAAGCAAACATCACCCTGATCCCCAAACCAGGAAAAGACCCAACAAGAAAAGAAAATTATAGACCAATATCACTAATGAATATAAATGCAAAAGTTTTCAACAAGATCCTAACAAGCAGAATCCAGAAACACATCAAACAAATTATACATCATGACCAAATTGGTTTTATCCCAAGGTCTCAAGGCTGGTTCAAGATACATAAATCTATAAGTATAATTCAGCACATAAACAAATCAAAAAACAAAGACCATATGATTCTCTCAATTGATGCAGAAAAACCTTTTGATAATATCCAGCATCCATTCATGATCAGAACACTTAAGAAAATTGGTATAGAAGGGACATTTCTAAAACTGATGGAGTCCATCTACAGCAAAGGAATAGCCAATATCGTATTGAATGGAGTTAAATTGAAATCATTTCCACTCAGATCAGGAACAAGACAAGGCTGCCCATTGCCTCCACTGCTCTTTAACATTGTAATGGAAGTTTTACCCATTGGAATTAGGGGAAAAAAGGCAATCAGGGGTATCCATATAGGGTCAGGAGAGATCAAACTTTCACTCTTCACAGATGATAAGATTGTATATCTGGGAAAGACCAGGGATACTAGTACAAAACTCTTAGACATGATCAAGGAATACAGCAGCATCACAGGTTACAAAATCAACATTAATAAATCAGTAGCATTTACATATACCAACAATAGTCAAGCTGAAAAAACAGTTAAGGACTCTATTCCATTCACAGAAGTGCCAAAGAAGATGAAATATTTGGGAGTTTATCTAACAAAGGACGTGAAAGATCTCTATAAAGAGAACTATGGAACTCTAAGAAAAGAAATAACTGAAAATGTTAACAAATGGAAAAACATACCATGCTCATGGCTGGAAGAATCAACATTGTTAAAATATCCATACTACCCAAAGCAATATACAATTTTAATGCTATCCCTGTTAAAACTACACTGTCATACTTTAAAGATCTTGAAAAAATAATACTTCGGAATATTCCCATCAAGATGGTGCCGAGTAACAGCTTCTCTGCAACTGGGCATGGTGAGTCTGGGGAGATAAGACTCCAATCATCTCTGGCTGGTGAGATCTTCCTATAATCATCCCTTTGAGGATACAGGGAGTCAGCAAGGGACTTCTGGACCCCGAGAGGACAAAAACAGTGGAAAACTGGCAAGTGGTTGCATGTGTTCAATCGACCTAACCCTCCCTGGCAGTTGTAAGCACAAGCAGCAGTGAGACTGCAAACTGGAAAGGCCTAACCTGTGAACTGTTTCAGTGTTTTTGGACTTGGCACTCAGTTGAACTGCCTTGAGGAGAGCTTGAGCAGGAGCGCAGAGAACTTTGGGCATTATCTAGGACTCCAGACTGAGCTGCTGAGCCATATGGAGTTAATAGTGTTTGGCTGTGGGCCGCAGGGAGCCATTGTGAGAGAACTGCCCCAGCAAGCTCCACCCTCAGGGTCACAGAGTAAGGATGGGACGGGAGCTAGTAACCTAGTGACTGAGCAGCCTAAAGGTGGGGACTAAGCTACCATACAGCCTTAACCCTCAGGGGTAGAGTGAGACTGGTTTTGGCACACTGGAGCCTCAGGCTGTTGCCCTGGGTAGAGTGCCGTGGTGTCACAGCTCATAGCAACCTCAAATTCCTGGGCTTGGTGCCGCCTGGACCTCAATAAAAGCTGCGCCATGACACTCGTCCCATGATCCGCGCCCACTGGGCCTCCACATGCCCTTACCATGAACTGCACGAGTCACGCAAACCTGCGTCCTCCCTCCTGTACCCTCCCTGCCTCTACACTGGCCCACTCGTCTGGCCAGGGACTCTGGTAGCCGCGTGCCCTCTGAAGCCCTCCCTGCCTCTGGGCACAGCCCTTCTCCTGTCCAGAGACTGCTGGAGCCTTGGGCTTTCTGTGCCAAAGTCACTGGGCGCCAGGCTCTCCCAGAACTGTGCACACCACCTCTCGCCCTTTTGCTGGATCTGGGTGTGTCACACTCCAGAGCTGCTTCCACAACAAGAAGTCCCTGGCTGGGGCAGCCCCAGAGGAACTATACAGGGTCCCTCCCTACAAAGATCCATCAACTATAGAGTGATCCTGCTATAGATCCTGCTATAGATCAACTATAGAGTTGATCTAATCTTGAAAAGACACCTCCCCAACTCCGAGGACGGCCAGAGACAATAGTGAAAAACAATCATGACCCGAAATCAACAGAAAAATGCTGGCAATATGAATAACAAGAGTAGATCAACTCCCCCATGGATCAATGGGGCTGACACAGCACAAGATCACATGCACAAAGAAATAGCTGAGATGTCAGAAATCAAATTCAGAATCTGGATAGCAAATAAGATAGAATTAGAATTCCAAGCAGTAACCCAAAACATATCTCAAGAATTCAACGAATTTAAAGACCAAATTACCAAAGATTTTGACACATTGAGACAAGAAGTTGCATCCTTCAAAGATCTGAGAAACACAATAGAATCCCTCAGTAGCAGAATGGAGCAAGCAGAAGAAAGGATTTCTGACATTGAAGACAAAGCTTTCGAACGCTCCCAAACTCTCAAAGAGGAAGAGAAATAGAGGGCAAAAACAGATCACTCTCTCAGAGAGCTCTGGGATAATTAGAAGAAAACCAATATTTGTCTTATAGGGATCCCGGAAAGCGATGAAGTGGCTTCACAAGGCACAGAGTCTCTTCTCCGTGAGATTATAAAGGAGAACTTTCCAGACATGCTAAGAGATTCTGAAATTCGGATAGCAGACAATTTCAGAACTCCAGCATGACTCAACCCAAATAAGACATCCCCCAGACACATCATAATCAATTTCACTAAAGTTAATATGAAGGAGAAAATTCTGAAAGCAGCCAGATGAAAGAAAACCATATCCTACAAAACAAGAAAATAAGAATAACTGCAGATCTCTCTGCTGAAAACTTTCAAGCTAGAAGAAGATGGTCATCGACATATAATCTCCTAAAACAAAATTACTTTCAACCCAGGATCCTGTACCCAGCTGAACCGAGTTTCAATTATGACGGAGAAATTAAATACTTCAATGACGTTCACAGGTTGAAGAAATTTGCCATAACTAATCTAGCTCTCCAGGATATTCCCAGACTTATCCTCCATAAAGACCAGCATAATCCTCCACCACAAAGTAAACCCACCCAGAAAATTTTGATGAAATTCCAACTTCCACAGTCACAAAAGGATTAAAAATGTCCACCGGACACTCGAAAGGCTTATCAATATTCTCAATTAATATGAATGGTTTAAATTGTCCTGTAAAGAGGCACAGGTTGGCTGACTGGATACAAAAACTCAACCCAGATATCTGCTGCCTACAATAATTGCATCTTACATTAAAAGACAAATATAGACTCAGGGTGAAAGGATGGTCATCTATACTCTAGGCAAATGGAAAGCAGAAAAAAGCAGGCTTTGCAATCCTATTCACAGATGCAATAGGCTTTAAACCAACCAAAATAAGGAGAGACTTATTTTGGATGGACACTTCTTATTTGTTAAAGGTAATACTCAATATGATGATATTTCAATTATTAATATTTATGCACCCAACCAGAACGCACCTCAATTTATAAGAGAAACTCTAACAGACATGAGCAACTTGATTTCCTCCAGTTCCATAGTAGTTGGAGATTTTAACACCCCTTTAGCAGTGCTGGATAGATCCTACAAAAAGAAGCCAAGCAAAGAAATTTTAGATTTAAACTTAACCATTCAACATCTGGACTTAACAGACATCAACAGAACATTTCATCCCAACAAAACTGAATACACATTCTTCTCGTCAGCCCAAGGAACATACTCCAAAATTGACCAGATCCTAGGCCCCAAATCTAACCTCAGCAAATTTTAAAAAATAGAAATTATTCCTTGCATCTTCTCAGACAATCCAATAACAACATGAACCTGCATACCCATACAAAAACATGGAAGCTAAACAACCTTATGCTGAAGGATACATGGGTTATAGACGAGATTAAGAAGGAAATCACCAAATTTTTGGAACAAAACAACAATCAAGACACGAATTACCAGAACCTCTAGGATACTGCAAAGGCAGTCCTAAGAGGGAAATTTATAGCACTGCAAGCCTTCCTTAAGAAAACAGAAAGAGAAATTTAAGAACTTAATGGGGCATCCCAACCCTGGAGAAGGAAGAACACTCGAACCCCAAACCCAGCAGAAGAGAATTAGAGCAGAATTAAATGAAATTGAAAACAAAAGAATTATACAACAGATCAATAAATCCAAAAGTTGGTGTTTTGAAAAGGTCAATAAAATAGATAAACCTTTGCCTAACCTAACCAGGAAAAAAAGAGTGAAATCTCTAATTTCGTCAATCAGAAATGGTAATGATGAAATAACAATAGACGCCTCAGAAATTCAAAAAATCCTTAATGAATACTACAAGGAACTCTACTCTCAGAAATATGAGAATCTGAAAGAAATCGACCAATACCTGGAAGTACGCCACCTACCAAGACTTAGCCAGAACGAAGTGGAAATGTTGAACGGGCCTATATCAAGTTCTGAAATAGCATCAACTATACAAAATCTAACTAAAAAGAAAAGCCCAGGACCAGATGGCTTTACATCAGAATTCTACCAAACCTTTAAAGAAGAACTGGTACCTATATTACTAAACCTCTTCCAAAATATAGAAAAAGAAGGAATATTACCCAACACATTTTATGAAGCAAACATCATCTTGATCCCCAAACCAGGGAAAGACCCAACAAAAAAAGAAAATTATAGACCAATAACACTAATGAATATTGATGCTAAAATACTCAATAAGATACTAACAAACAGAATCCAACAACACATCAAAAAAAGTTATACACCACAACCAAGTGGGATTTATCCCAGGGTCTCAAGGCTGGTTCAATACGTAAATCTATAAATGTAATTCAACACATAAACAAACTAAAAAATAAGGACCATATGATTCTTTCAATTGATGCAGAAAAAGCTTTTGATAATATCCAACATCCCTTCATGATCAGAACGCATAAGAAAATTGGTATAGAAGGGACATTTCTTAAACTAATATAGGCCATCTTCAGCAAACCCACAGCCAATATCATATTGAATGAAGTTAAATTGAAATCATTTCCACTTAGATCAGGAACCAGGCAAGGTTGCCCATTGTCCCCATTGCTCTTCAACATTGTAATGGAAGTTTTAGCCATTGCAATTAGGGAAGAAAAGGTGATCAAGAGCATCCACATAGGGTCAGAAGAGATCAAACTTTCACTCTTCGCAGATGATATGATCATATATGTGGAAAACACTAGGGATTCTACTACAAAACTTTTAGAAGTGATCAAGGAATACAGCAATGTCTCAGACTACAAAATCAACACCCATAAATCTGTAGCCTTTATATATACCAACAATAACCAAGCCGAAAAAACAGTCAAGGACTCTATTCCTTTCACAGTAGTGTCTAAGAAGATGAAATATTTGGGAGTATACCTAACTAAGAACGTGACAGATCTCTACAAAGAGAACTATGAAACTTTAAGAAAAGAAACAGCTGAAGATGTTAACAAATGGAAAAACATACCATGCTCATGGATGGGAAGAATCAACATTGTTAAAATGTCTATACTACCCAAAGCAATATATAATTTTAATGCAATTCCTATTAAAACTCCATTGTCATATTTTGAAGATCTTGAAAAAATAATACTTTGTTTTATATGGAATCAGAAAAAACCTCGAATAGCCAAAACATTACTCAGCAATAAAAACACAGCAGGAGGAATCATGCTACCAGACCTGAGACTGTACTATAAATCGATAGTTATCAAAACAGCATGGTATTGGCACAAAAACAGAGAAGTAGATGTCTGGAACAGAATAGAGAACCAAGAGATGAATCCAGCTACTTATTTGATTTTGACAAGCCAATTAAAAACATTCAGTGGGGAAAAGATTCCCCATTTAACAAATGGTGCTGAGTGAACTGGCTGGCAACCTGTAGAAGATTGAAACTGGACCCACACCTTTCACTGTTAACTAAGATAGACTCTCACTGGAAAAAAAGATTCAAACTTAAGACATGAAACTATAAAAATACTTGAAGAAAGTGCAGGGAAAACTCTTGAAGGAATCGGCCTGGGTGAATATTTTATGAGGAGGACTCCCCAGGCAATTGAAGCAGTATCAAAAATACACTACTGGGACCTGATCCAGTAAGCTCTGTACAGCCAAGAACATAGTAAGTAAAGCAAGCAGACAGCCCTCAGAATGGGAGAAAATATTTGCAGGTTATACCTCCGATAAAGGTCTAATAATCAGAATCCACAGAAAACTCAAACGTATTAGCAAGAAAAGAACATGTGATCCCATCTCAGGGTGGGTAAGGGACTTGAAGAGAAACTTCTCTAAAGAAGACAGACGCGCGATCTACAAACACTTGAAAAAAAGCTCATCATCCTTAATCATCAGAGAAATGCCAATCAAAACTACTTTGAGATATCACCTAACCCCAGTAAGAGTAGCCCACTTAACAAAATCCCAAAACCAGAGATGTTGGCGTGGATGTGGAGGAAAGGGCACACTTCTACACTGCTGGTGGGAATGCACACTAATACGTTCCTTCTGGAAGGATGTTTGGAGAATACTTAGAGACCTAAAAATAGACCTGCCATTCGATCCTATAATTCCTTTACTAGGTTTATACCCAGAAGACCAAAAATCACAAGATAACAAAGACATCTGTACCAGAATATTTATTGCAGCCCAATTTATAAATGCTAAGTCATGGAAGAAGCCCAAGTGCCCATCGACCCACGAATGGACTAGCAAATTGTGGTACATGTATACCACGGAATTTTATGCAGCCTTAAAGACAGATGGAGACTTTACCTCTTTCATGTTTACATGGATGGAGCTGGAACATATTCTTCTTAGCAAGAATGGAAGAAAAATTATCCAATGTACTCAGCCCTACTATGAAGCTAAATTATAGCTTTCACATGAAGGCTATAACCCAACTATAGCACAAGACTTTGAGGAAAGGGCCAAGGAAGGGGACAGGAGGGGGGAGGTTATGGTGGAGAGAGGGTAATTGGTGGGGCAACACCTATGGTGCATCTTAGAATGGGTACAGGCGAAACTTACTAAAGGCAGAATACAAATGTCTACATACAATAACTAAGAAAATGCCATGAACATATTCTTATTTTTCTTTCTTTTTATGATTTATGATACTATTAAAATGTAAGTTTTGCAATCAACACTGTGAAAAAGTTAATTGTAGCCATTATAGTTGGACTATAAGAAGTGATAAATTCATTTTGAAAAATACGCAGAGAAAAATACATTTCCAAAGGAGATATTTTCTTAGCATTACCAACTCATCATCATTTTTACAGAAATGAATAAAATTACTCTAAATCTAATTCAGTTTAATGTTAAAAAAAGAAAAAATAATACTTCATTTTATATGGAATCAGAAAAAAACTCAAATAGCCAAGACATTTCTCTGAAATAAAAACAAAGCAGGAGGAATTACGCTACCAAACCTCAGACTATAGTATAAATCGATAGTGTTCAAAACAGCATGGTACTGGCACAAAAACAGAGAAGTAGATGTCTGGAACAGAATAAAGAACGAAGAGATGAATCCAGCTACTTACCATTATTTGATCTTTGACAAACAAATTAAAAACATTCAGTGGGGAAAAGATTCCCTATTTAACAAATGGTGCTGGGTGAACTGGCTGGCAACCTGTAGAAGATTGAAACTGGACCCACACCTTTTACCATTAATTAAGATAGACTCTCACTGGATCAAAGATTTAAACTTAAGACATGAAACTATAAAAATACTAGAAGAGAGTGCAGGGAAAATCTTTGAAGAAATTGGTGTGGGCGAGTATTTTATGAAGAGGACCCCCCCAGGCAATTGAAGCAGCTTCAAAAATATACTACTGGGACCTGATCAAACTTAAAAGCTTCTGCACAGCCAAGAACACAGTAATAAAGCAAGCAAACAGCCCTCAGAATGGGAGAAGATATTTGCAGGTTATGTCTGTGACAAAGGTTTAATAACCAGAATCCACAGAGAACTCAAACGTGTAAGCAAGGAAAGAACAAGTGATCCCATCGCTGGCTGGGCAAGGGACTTGAAGAGAAACTTCTCTGAAGAAGACAGGTGCATGGTCTACAGACATATGAAAAAATGCTCATCATCTTTAATCATCAGAGAAATGCAAATCAAAACTACTTTGAGATATCATCTAACTCCAGTAAGATTAGCCCATATCACAAAATCCCAAAACCAGAGATGTTGGCATGGATGTGGAGAAAGGGAACACTTCTACACTGCTGGTGGGAATACAAATTAATACATTCCTTTTGGAAAGATTTATGGAGAACACTTAGAGATCTAAAAATAGATCTGCCATTCAATCCTATAATTCTTCTACTAGGTATATACCCAGAAGACCAAAAATCACATTATAACAAATATATTTGTACCAGAATGTTTATTGCAGCCCAATTCATAATTGCTAAGTCATGGAAAAAGCCCAGTTGCCCATTGATCCATGAATGGATTAATAAATTGTGGTATATGTACACCATGGAATATTATGCAGCCTTAAAGAAAGATGGAGACTTTACCTCTTTCATGTTTACATGGATGGAGCTAGAACATATTATTCTTAGTGAAGTATCTCAAGAATGGAAAAAAAATATTTAATGTACTCAACCCTACTATGAAACTAATTTATGGCTTTCACATGAAAGCTATAACCCAGTTATAACCTAAGAATAGGGGGAAGGGGGAGAGGGAGGGTAGGGAGGGGGGAGGATGGGCAGAAGGAGGGTGATTGGTGGGATTACACCTGCGGTGCATCTTACAAGGGTACATGTGAAACTTAGTAAACGTAGAATATATTGTGTCTTAACATAATAACTAAGAAAATGCCAGGAAGACTATGCTAACCAGTGTGATGAAAATGTGTCAAACGGTCTATAAAACCAGTGTATGGTGCCCTATGATTGCATTAATGTACACAGCTATGATTTAATAAAAAAAAATAAGATGAACAAAACAAAGTTTTCCAAAAGGAATGTGGGTCATATACATTTGCCATAACAGGGGACAAAATCAGTTATCTTTGTGCTTTTTATCAGAAATGGCTGGTGAACTATCACCACTCTAGTAGAAAATTCTAAAGTGTTTGGATTTTTTTTTTTTTTAAAGAGTCTCATTATGTTGCCTCAATAGAATGCCATTGCATCACAGCTCACAGCAACCTCAATCTCTTGGTCTTAAGCAATTCTCTTGCCTCAGCCTCCCAAGTAGCTGGGATTATAGGCACCCACCACAATGCCTGGCTATTTTTTTGTTATTGTTGTCATTGTTGTTTGGCAGGCCCTGGCCAGGTTCAAACGCACCAGCCCTGGTGCATGTGTCTGGCACCCTAACCACTGAGCTACAGGTGCCAAGCCAAGTTTTTAAATTTTTAATCCTTTTGTAGCAGTAGAGGGAAAGCTTCTCGTCTTCTCTCTGAAAGTTCCCTGCTGAAATGAACAGACAAGAGTCAACTTAATAGGAGAAGAAAACATAGAAACTTATTCACATGCATAATCATGTGAGCCACTCAAAATAAGAGATTCAAAGAAGGCTCAGAGGATTGAATCTTAAATAGCATCCTGTTCATGAGGAGAGAAAGACAGTGATGTAGGCACTTCAGAGGGGCAGCAAAGGCTTTTTTTGGGAAATGAATGAGCCCAAACAACAAACACCTGGCCCAGGACAAAGATCTACTGAGCTCTGGGGGAAAGGCAATGGCAAATTGCAGGAAGTTGAGGAGCAGAACTTCACTATGAACAAAGTTGTCTTGTTATACAGGTAAGGTCTCCCAGGTAATCTCTTGGAACTGCCCTCAGAAGAATAAATCAAAGAGTATCTGAGATAAACCAGAAAGAGTATCTGAGATACAAGGGGAAGGAGAAGATAAGAAAGAGACCTCTGTTCTGTGACTTTACAATTTCCTTTGATTCAAAACATTTAGCATACCAAAGTGACATATTGTGGGGTATGGCTTCTTTAGACTCAGTATAATGAATTATTATGGTTAACTATTATTATCATAATTCACTGGCTTACTATATTGGTTAGTAGAAACTGTAAATACTTCTTATTATGTTTGACCTCAAATTGAATTTTGTTTCTTGTTCTCCTAGATATATCATCCACAATATCAAGGTAGGTTTTCAGGTTTCTATTTTCTTTGCAGTCGTTTCTCATCATTGGTATTTCATGTGGATTATGATTCAATTAGGAGTAAATATGGGGGACTTCTTATTTTTGATTGATGTCTGACTTCTAGAAAAGCATACTCTTTCTGTGAGGAACGCTGAATGACAACATGGAGGGAGTTACCATTTACTGAGATAAGAGATTAGGTGGAGGAAGAGACCACAGGAGTAGGGAGAATAGGCTGAGTTTAGTTTTGTATACCAATGTGTAGGAAGCAATTAAGGTGTGAATTTGAAATGTGGGGGAGTAGTTTGGCATGATCTGCATGTTGGAAAAATGGGAAACTGACCAAAATCCATAAACCTATCAGGAATGGATTAACAAACTTTGGTATATATATCATGGAATATTATTCAGCCACTAAAAAGATGGAGACTATGCATCTTTTGTACTAACTTGGATCGATGTGGAACACATTGCTTTTAGTAAAGCATCACAAGAATGGAGAAGCAGGAATCCAATGTAGTCAATTTTGATATGAGGACAACTGTGACCTAGTACATGGTGGTGGGTGGGGGAATGGTGCAGCAGAGAAAGGAGGAAGGAGGAAGGGGGGGGTCATGGTGTTTGGCACACCTCTTGGGAGAGGAACACATTTATAAGAGGGACTTTGTTTGACAAATGCAATTAGTGTGGCCTTGATCTTTGTACCCTCAATGACTCCCAACAATAAAAATAAAAGAAGCTTAAGTCTTAGAGAAGAGCCTAGTTCTTGCAAGGCACAATGTGTTTAACCCATGTGTAGAGTATTAAGTGAAGAAAGTCATTAATGCCTGTGGAGAATGAATGGAATGAACGTGATGTAAAATGTGGATAATTATTTCTGTATATACTTCACAGACTGTGCAGAACAAGTGGTACTATATGTTTGGAGAGCCAGGTTGGCTTCGTTGCACATAGTAGGCCCACAGTGGAAATGTTGTTATAGTGAATGCAGCATTGGTGCTGTTGAGAAGATGATCTCAGGATAGCAGAGGTCTTACAGTGGGCAAATAGGAGATAAGTTGCACTTTGATGGCAAATGAGAGAATTAAATGCCTGTCTGAGGAATCTGGAATTGAGGGCTGCATTCTAGGTGCCCCACATGGGTTACCAACCTATAAGATAGGTGCTGGATGCATGTTGTCCACCTTTCCAGTAGCTGATAACATCCTCCTCTTGGGAATGAAAAGGCTTATTGTATAGGGAGTTTGAGTTACTCAGATCATCCATAGACTGTGTTGTCAAGGCAAGGTTGTATCCGAATGTGTTTAATTTCATAAACCACATTGCAGTAACCCCAAACCCTACCCCAGGATCTCAAGAAGGAGAATGTTCTGGGTAGCAGGAAGACATTGGAGTAGTTAATTGCTTGACACTTTCAATGTTCCTTCTATGAAATTACAAAGAATGTGTGGGAGTTGTTCAAACATGAGGGGGAAGGAGACATTTTTGAAGGGACCTGTGTTGCCCTGATAAATGGAGGACAGAAGTGTTTATACAAAGGACACTTGTTTTTCCTATCTGTTTTTTCTCTGATGAAGATACAGCTATTTGAAGTCATGGAATTTTCTAAAATGAATATTTATGGGAGAGGTATTAGGCAAAGATGATGTTTGTTCTTGATCTTTGAGAACATTTCAAATAGGGATTTCATTAAACTAAGGTTTTTATTTTGATTTTTTTTGTTACATTTGAAAAGCAACAAACTAAAATTTGCCATTGCTACTGAAACATTGGGGGTAATTCACTTTTATTGGGTTTTGCTAATCATGGAAATTTTTATTTTTTTTTTGTAGAGACAGAGTCTCACTTTATGGCCCTCGGTAGAGTGCCGTGGCCTCACACAGCTCACAGCAACCTCCAACTCCTGGGCTTAAGCGATTCTCTTGCCTCAGCCTCCCGAGCAGCTGGGACTACAGGCGCCCGCCACAACGCCCGGCTATTTTTTGGTTGCAGTTTGGCCGGGGCCGGGTTTGAACCCACCACCCTTGGTATATGGGGCCGGCGCCTTACCGACTGAGCCACAGGCGCCGCCCAATCATGGAAATTTTTTATTTCCTTTTAGTTAATATACAGAAGATTTTAGTGAAAATAAAAAAAAATCAAAAAGGAAAATGGAGAACTCCTAGAAAAAATATCCATTTATGAACAGAAGGTATCATTGTTCTTTCAAGTTTTAGTTTTTCATGGTTTAACTTTAAGTTACTTCCACGTCCTATAGTTTAGCTATTTTGTTCACTTTTCTTTCACTGAGTATCCAAGTTCATATGTTCTATAAACTGTCACATTCAAGATAAGCTTCATGTATGTAATGAATTACTCTTTTGTGTTAGAAGTTACGCACTTGAAGAGAGTTTTATTCTAGTATGGTAATTATAATCTTGGATTATAATTTTATTACATATTTATATAGATCAATGAATCAAAGAAATGTCTTAAAGACAGGAATAGGAATGATAAGATTCCTTTGGCTACTCCATCAAAATATCAGTTTTAAATTTAAGAGACATCAAAATGTCAGAAATCCAAACTTGGTAAGAATTTGGCTGCTATGTTGTACCATAAATGGGATTTCCAGCCTTTTTTCCCATTGGGTAAATTGAGATTTAAATTTTCTCTTACTGCTCACCACAGTCAACATGTACATGTGTGGAAGTTCAACACTTTCCTGAATAATGATCTGTAATTGAAGTTCGGATACCACAACAACTTTTTATATTCAACATAATAGGAAATATGTTTTTATTTTATTTTATTTTATTTGCAGTTTTTGGCTGGAGCTGGGCTTGAACCCACCACCTCCGGCATATGAGGCTAGAGCCCTACTCCTTTGAGCCACAGGTGCTGCCTGAAAATATGTTTTATTTTTATAACGTGGGTAGTTAACACGTGGCCCAAACTGAGAAAATATATGAGAGATGAAGGAAGATTTCCAGCCAAGTTGAAAAGGAGCTCTTCCACTTAGTGATAAAGAAAGAATTTTTTCATGGGAATTTAAGGAAGTTTTATTCATTTCCCTATTTTAAAAATATTCTGTGAGGAAAAGCCATGCCTTTAAAAAATGTTTAGATGATCTGTTTCAAATGAACAACATTCCACCTTCTTTGCTTTCCCTTTGCCATCATCTATTCCTTTATCTCATAACAGGAAGGTCATGTATGCCACAAAATATTCATGGCTCATGGTGTTTCTTTGTTCCTCATTTCCTCACATGCTTGGCATTTCTTCTAGTCCCAAACTAATAGACCAATTTCCCATGATATGTAGTGGTAATTGTAGGATACAGGTTGTTTCTGTTTCATCTTTTGAAAATACCACTTAGTACTTCTGTTGAAATCCTAGTGTATATTATATTCCTATCTTATGAGAAGATACCAGAAAAAGAATTTACTACAGGGAAATTAAATGGTAAAACATCAGAAAACACATCAAAAATTTCTGAGGTAAATGACCTACGTTTGCTACAGGATTTTCATTGCAATCTTAGCTTGAGGAGAACAAATCTTTCATGTTGTAGAAGATAAAATTCTGTGATAGCTACGTGGAATTTTTGTTCTTGGAAATTAAGTAATTAAGTAATTAACATTTTGCCTTATGTTCAGATCACCCTTAATGAATCCTAAAGCCAGTGACAGGGAAGGGAAACTGAAATCTGAGGGAAGCAGTACAGCAGAAAAATGGGCAGCTGACTGTCAATGAGGATCTGGTAACAAAAGTTATCCTACAGATTACATCATTCAGAGAACTGAATGTAATACTTCCTTTTCAAATTAAAAGAAAAATTCACTGTGATGAAATGTAGATCACATGATCATAATGATTCTAACCACATTTAAGTGTACAGTTCTGTAGTGTTGAGCATATTCACTTTGGTGTACTAACATTACTTATTATATGCCTTTTCTCACATCTCTCTTAAAGTCAAGAAATATAAAAAACAAACTGGATAAACCAAAACCAAGAGCCTCCATGGCTAACGACTACTTCCTGGAAGGTATGCTGTTTGTGGGCGAGCAGTCTCAGGGAGCGGAAATGAGTTCTCCTGGGAAGGTGAAGAAGGGCTTCCTGCCTTCAGGATTCTCCCCTCCTTTCTCCACCCCAACCATGTTTTCACGTCCACCTGTACTCACACAAAGAAAACTGTTTTTCTCCTCAGGAATTGTAATGAAGCTGAAACAACAATGTGAAGATTTGATAAATGAGAACACAAGAAAGGAAGAGGCATTGGCACTATTGAAGACCAAAGTAGACAATGCATATGAAGTATATCAACAAAGGCCGACTGTGACAGAGGAGTAAGATGTTTAAGTGTTCATTAACGTAGTGTGTGTGGTATGAACATGTGTGAATCTATGTAGACAACTAATTTCCTTTAGAATACTTTCTACAGTATTTGTGCCTAATTCGGTAAAAAAAAAAAAAAAAGGAAAATGTGCGTGTCAATCCTGCCTTGATTTTTGTAATCTGCATTGTTTCTTTTTCTTCATGCATCTTTTTTGTGATTTACTTGGTCTGGAGGGAGGACTGATTGTTTCACTTCAACATCTGGATCCCCTCTGGATCCATTTCTATAATCCTTCAGGTTTCCATCACTTCCCATTGTATTGTCTTGTGATACATGTAGTCATGCCATTTTAAATGCACAACACTGGGTAAAAGTATTTATACAATAATTGAGACCTAGTATGATGTTATCCTGCTGCAGAGGTGAAGGAAATTCATGTCTAGCAGGCTTTCAGGGTCACTAGCAGTACTAGTGTCTAAAACCTAGTCGGCAATGAGACCCAACAAAGGCTGGTATATTTCCTATAACATTAATTTCTACATCACAGCTCCTCTGGATCCCAACCAAAGCCAGTACACTTAGGATGGTCCCTTTTAATCAGACCATGAACTCCACTCAATTTACTTCTTGATCTATGTATGTGTGTGAAAGGTGCTTGATTTCCTTGTGTCTCAGTGGTCTCTTTTGGAAGTCATTGACGAAAGTAGTGTAAATTGGTCCTTAATGCTAGGCTGAACTTAGGCCTTCTTCTCCATCTTTGCCTAATGTTTCTTTATAGCCATGTGGTTTGATGCATTACATCAAATGAGATACAGTCAGCCATGTCTTTCCTATTCTGCCCAGTGTTTTCATCCATTCTCATGGTGGTCAGCAGCTACAGATCCACTTATGAATATTCTGATGCTGAATTCTGTCTCAGCTCCCTTCAACACTGACATTTTTCTGTGAGGTGGGAGTGACAGAACTCCAGCCACCTCTTACCAAATTGTCTGACCCAGAAACATCATTGGGAGCACACAGTGAGACAGCTAAGGACCTCAGAAGCCATGACAACTTCAATACCCAAGCACTGAGGCAAGGAAAATTAAAGAGAAGAGGTTAGTCTGAGGAGAAATAAGGGAAAGAAACTGAACAAGAAGATAACACACATGAGGAGGAAACAACAACAACAAAAAAATAAACTGAAAATATGAAAATCAGAACAGATAAACACACCTAAGGGATCAAAAGACGTCACCACAGAGGATCCCACATAAAAGGTAATTGTGGAAATGACAGGAATGAAATTTACAGTATGGATGGGATGGCCAAGACATTGAAGGGAATTGAAGGATGAGTGGATAACAATAAAAAAAAAAAAACCAAACTTGACTGAAGATATTAATGAAATATATGATGAAATTTGAAAGGATATATTAGAGCTTAAAGAACTGCAGGAGTCATTCAGGGAACTTAAAAGATGATTAGAAAGTATGAATAACAGATTAAGCTATGGAGAAGACACAATCTCTGAGCTAAAGAATAAGGATAAGCTCTCTTGAGCTAACTCAGGCATTTAAAGAGGCAGACAAGAAGAGAGTAAAAAGTAAAGCAATCTCTTGGAGAATTATAGGACTTCACAACGTGTACAAATATACAAACTGTAGGTAGCCCTGAAGCAGAAGAAGAAAGACCCAAAGGTTAGGAAGCCCACTGGAGGATATCAGACCTGAAAATGTCTCAAGCAAAGAACCTTTCTCAACAAAGGTTCTGACACACTCCTTTTAGACGGATATCAAATCCAGTCTGTCTCAATACAAACAGAGCATCTCCTAGACAAATTGTAATGAAGCTGGCCAAGGTCAAAGGAAAAGAGACAATTCTGCAGGCAGGCAGGAGTAAGCACCAATTGATCTACAAGAGCTGATTCATCAGAGTGAAATTGGAATTTTCAGCTGAAACTTTTCCAGCCAGAAAAGAATGTTCATCTAACTTTACCTTCTTAAATAAAACAATTTTCAGCCCAGGATTCTGTATATGACTAATTTAAGTTTCATATTCAGTGGAGAAATCAAACCTCTTACTATTGTACAAACTCTGAGGAAATCTATCACACCCAGACCAGCTCTGCAACAAGTACTTAGACCTGTTTTTCACACTGTGCATCATGATGGCCCACCAACAAAGTAGACACTCAGAAACTAAAGGATAAAGCCTAGCTTCCACAATGGTGCAAGGGATAAAACTAAGCAATAGACATTCAGAAAATAAGATGAACAGAACATCACCATACTTATCAATTCTCTCAATAAATATGAATAGCTAAAATTCCCACTGAAGAGGCACAAACTGTCTGACTGATAAAAAAGCCCAAGCCAAGTAGTTGCTGTCTTCAGGAAATATATCTAACCTCTAAGGACAAAAGAAGACTCAGTGTGAAGGGTTGGAAAACAACATTTCAGGCAAACGGAAATCAGAAGAAAGGAGGGGTTGCAATTTTATTTACAGATACCAGTGGATTTAAAGCTACAAAAGTAAGCAAAGACAAAGATGGTCTCTGTATAATGGTCAAGGGAACAATACAACAAGGAAACATTTCTTTTCTTTTCTTTCTTTTTTTTTTTTTATTGTTGGGGATTCATTGAGGGTACAATAAGCCAGGTTACACTGATTGCAATTGTTAGGTAAAGTCCCTCTTGCAATCATGTTTTGCCCCCATAAAGTGTGACACACACCAAGTCCCCACCCCCTCCCTCCATTCCTCTTTCTGCTTCCCCCCCCAATAACCTTAATTGTCATTGATTGTCCTCTTATCAAAATTGACTACATAGGATTCATGCTTCTCCATTCTTGTGATGCTTTACTAAGAATAATGTCTTCCACTTCCATCCAGGTTAATACGAAGGATGTAAAGTCTCCATTTTTTTTTAATAGCTGAATAGTATTCCATGGTATATACATATACCACAGCTTGTTAATCCATTCCTGGGTTGGTGGGCATTTAGGCTGTTTCCACATTTTGGCGATTGTAAATTGAGCTGCAATAAACAGTCTAGTACAAGTGTTCTTATGATAAAAGGATTTTTTTCCTTCTGGGTAGATGCCCAGTAATGGGATTGCAGAATCAAATGGGAGGTCCAGCTTGAGTGCTTTGAGGTTTCTCCATACTTCCTTCCAGAAAGGTTGTACTAGTTTGCAGTCCCACCAGCAGTGTAAAAGTGTTCCCTTCTCTCCACATCCACGCCAGCATCTGCAGTTTTGAGATTTTGTGATGTGGGCCATTCTCACTGGGGTTAGATGATATCTCAGGGTTGTTTTGATTTGTATTTCTCTAATACATAGAGATGATGAAAATTTTTTCATGTGTTTGTTAGCCATTCGTCTGTCATCTTTAGAGAAGATTCTATTCATGTCTCTTGCCCATTGATATATGGGATTGTTGGCTTTTCCCATGTGGATAAATTTGAGTTCTCTATAGATCCTAGTTATCAAGCTTTTGTGTGATTAAAAATACGCAAATATCCTTTCCCATTGTGTAGGTTGTCTCTGCTTTGGTTATTGTCTCCTTAGCTGTACAGAAGCTTTTCAGTTTAATGAAGTCCCATTTGTTTATTTTTGTTGTTGCAATTGCCATGGCAGTCTTCTTCATGAAGTCTTTCCCCAGGCCAATATCTTCCAGGGTTTTTCCTATGCTTTCCTGGAGGATTTTTATTGTTTCATGCCTTAAATTTAAGTCCTTTATCCATCTTGAATCAATTTTTGTGAGTGGGGAAAGGTGTGGGTCCAGTTTCAGTCTTTTACATGTAGACATCCAGTTCTCCCAACACTATTTATTGAATAGGGAGTCTTTCCCCCAAGGTATGTTCTTGTTTGGTTTATCGAAGATTAGGTGGTTGTAAGATGTTAGCTTCATTTCTTGGTTTTCTATTCGATTCCAAGTGTCTATGTCTCTGTTTTTGTGCCAGTACCATACTGTCTTGACCACTACGGCTTTGTAGTACAGACTAAAATCTGGTATGCTGATGCCCCCAGCTTTATTTTTATTACTAAGAACTGCCTTAGCTATACGGGGTTTTTTCCGGTTCCATACAAACGCAGAATCATTTTCTCCAAGTCTTGAAAGTACGATGTTGGTATTTTGATAGGAATGGCATTGAATAAGTAGATTGCTTTGGGAAGTATAGACATTTTAACAATGTCGATTCTTCCCATCCATGAGCCTGGTATGTTCTTCCATTTGTTAATATCCTCTGCTATTTCCTTTCTGTTAATATCCTCTGCTATTTCCTTTCTGAAGATTTCATAGTTTTCCTTATAGAGGTCCTTCACCTCCTTTGTTAGGGATATTCCTAGGTATTTCATTTTCTTTGAGACTATGGTGAAGGGAGTTGTGTCCTTAATTAGCTTCTCATCTTCACTGTTATTGGTGTATACAAAGGCTACTGATTTGTAGACATTGATTTTATATCCTGAAACATTACTGTATTTTTTGATGACTTCTAGGAGTCTTGTGGTTGAGTCTTTGGGGTTCTCTAAGTATAAGATCATGTCGTCAGCAAAGAGGGAGAGTTTGACCTCCTCTGCTCCCATTTGGATTCCCTTTATTTCCTTGTCTTGCCTAATTGTATTGGCTAGAACTTCCAGCACTACGTTGAATAGTAAAGGTGACAGAGGACAACCTTGTCTGGTTCCAGTTCTAAGAGGAAAAGCTTTCAGTTTTACTCCATTCAGTAAAATATTGGCTGTGGGTTTGTCATAGATAGCTTCAATCAGTTTTAGAAATGTGCCACCTATGCCTATACTCTTCAGTGTCCTAATTAGAAAAGGATGCTGGATTTTATCAAAGGTTTTTTTGCATCTATTGAGAGGATCATGTGATCTGTATTTTTGCCCCTGTTAATATGGTGGATAACGTTTATGGACTTGCGTATGTTAAACCAGCCTTGCATCCCTGGGATGAAGCCTACTTGATCATGATGAATGACTTTTTTGATGATAAGCTGTAATCTATTGGCTAGGATTTTGTTGAGAATTTTTGCATCTATATTCATGAGTGAGATTGGTCTGAAATTCTCCTTTTTGTTTGGGTCTTTTCCTGTTTTTGGTATCAGGGTGATGTTTGCTTCATAGAATGTGTTGGGGAAGATTCCTTCTTCCTCAATTTTTTGGAATAATTTCTGCAGTACAGGAATAAGCTCTTCCTTGAAAGTTTGAAAGAATTCTGGTGTGAAGCCATCTGGACCAGGGCATTTTTTGGTTGGAAGATTTTTGTATTGTTTCTTTGATGTCAGTGCTTGAAATTGGTCTGTTCAGGAGCTCTATTTCTTCCTGGCCAAGTCTAGGGAGAGGGTGTGATTCCAAATATTGATCCATTTCCATCACATTGTCAAATTTCTGGGCGTAGAGTTTCTGGTAGTATTCAGAGATGATCTCTTGTATCTCTGTGAGATCAGTTGTTATTTCCCCTTTATCATTTCTGATTGAGGTTACTAGAGATTTTACTTTTCTATTCCTCATTAGTCTGGCCAATGGTTTATCTATTTTATTTATTTTTTCAAAAAACCAACACCTTGTTTCATTAATTTTCTGAATGATTCTTTTGTTTTCAATTTCATTGATCTCTGATTTGATTTTGGATATTTCCTTTCTTCCACTGAGTTTTGGCTTAGATTGTTCTTCTTCTTCCAATTCCATAAGATCTCTTGTGAGGTTGTTGATGCGCTCTCTTTCTGTTTTTTGAATGTAGGCATTTAAAGCGATGAATTTTCCTCTCAAAATTGCTTTTGCAGTATCCCACAGGTTTTGGTAGCTTGTGTCTTCATTGTTGTTATGCTCAAGGAAGTTAATGATTTCCTGTTTTATTTCTTCCTGCACCCATCTTTTATTCAACAGAAGATTGTTTAATTTCCATGCCTTTGTTTGGGGTCTAGCGTTTTTGTTAGAGTTGAGTTCCACCTTTAGTGCCTTATGGTCTGAGAAGATACAAGGTAAAATTTCAATTCTTTTGATTCTGGTGATTTTGTTTTGTGTCCCAGGAAATGATAAATTTTGGAGAATGTTCCATGGGGTGATGAGAAGAATGTATATTCTTTATCTTTGGGATGGAGTGTTCTATATGTGTCTATCAAGCACAGTTGTTCTAGGCTCTCATTTAAATCTCTCATATCTTTGTTTGATTTCTGTTTAGAGGATCTGTCCAGCTCTATAAGAGGAGTGTTAAAGTCCCCTGTCATTATGGTATTATCAGATATCATATTGCTCAGACTGAGTAAGGTCTGTTTCAAGAATCTGTGAGCATTTAAATTGGGTGCATAAATATTTAGAATTGAAACGTCTTCTTGTTGTATTTTTCCCTTGACCAATATAAAGTGACCATCTTTGTCTTTTTTGACTTTAGTTGCTTTCAATCCACATGTATCTGAAAATAAGATTGCAACTCCTCTTTTCTTCTGAATTCCATTTGCCTGAAAAATTGTCTTCCAACCCTTGACTCGGACCTTTAATTTGTCTTTTGAAGCCAGGTGTGTTTCTTGTAGACAGCAAATGGATGGCTTGTGTTTTTTAATCCAGTCAACCAATCTATGTCTCTTTAGTGGGGAATTCAAGCCATTAACATTTATTAAGATAATTGATAAGTGTGGTAGTATTCTATTTGTCTTATTTGGTGAGAGTCCATTGCTTAGTTTTATCTTTTGCATCAGTGTGGAGGTTAGGTTCTGTCCTTTAATTTCTGAGTTCTTACTTTGCTGCTGATCCATTGTGGTGGTCAGTGTGCAGAACAGGTTGAAGTATTTCCTGTAGAGCTGGTCCTGTTGTGGCGAATTTCCTCAATGTTTGTATATCCGTAAATGATTTGATTTCTCCATCAATTTTGAAGCTTAGCTTAGCAGGGTACAGAATTCTGGGCTGGAAATTGTTCTGTTTAAGTAGATTAAAGGTAGATGACCATTGTCTTCTTGCTTGGAAAGTTTCATTAGAGAAGTCTGCGGTCACTCTGATGGATTTGCCCCTGTAGGTCAACTGGCGCTTACTCCTGGCAGCTTGCAGAATCTTTTCTTTTGTCTTGACTTTGGACAGGTTCATCACAATGTGTCTTGGAGAAGCTCGGTTAGAGTTGAGGTGACCTGGGGTCCGATATCCCTCTGAAAGCAGTGTGTCAGAATCTTTGGTGATATTTGGGAAATTTTCTTTTATAATATTCTCTAGTATGGCTTCCATTCCTCTGGGGCATTCTTGTTCCCCTTCTGGGATTCCTATAACTCGTATGTTGGAATGCTTCATAAAGTCCCATAATTCTGACAGTGACCGTTCTGCTTTCTCTCTCTTCTTTTCTGCCTCTTTTACTATCTGAGTTATCTCAAGAACTTTGTCTTCTATCTCTGAAATTCTTTCTTCTGCGTAGTCTAACCTGTTGCTGATACTTTCTATTGCATCTTTAAGTTCCCTGATTGACTGTTTAATTTCCTTCAGCTCTGCTATATCCTTTTTATATTCTTCATATCATTCATCTCTTATTTGATTATGTTTTTGGATTTCTTTTTGGTTATTTTCCACTTTATTAGCAGTTTCCTTCATTGTTTCCATCATTTCTTTCGTTGTTTTCAACATGTGTATTCTAAATTCACTTTCTGTCATTCCTAACATTTCTTTATAGGCAGAATCCTCGGCAGTAGCTACCTCATGGTCCCTTGGCGGGGTTGTTCTGGGCTGGTTCTTCATGTTGCCTGGAGTTTTCTGCTGATTCTTCCTCATGAGTGATTTCTTTTATCTGTTTCCTTGCCCTAATTTTCCTTTCACTTCCTCTTGGTCTTTAAGTTCTCGTGCCTGTGGACTAAGGTTTCGATGAGTCCTTTTGGTACAGGAACAGAAGGGTGAGAAGGTTGAAGAGCAAGAAAGGGATGAAAGACAGGAGGACCGAGTGATAAGAAAAAAAAATAGAGAAAGGAGAGGGGGTGGGTAAAAGGAATACTGACAAAAAGAAGAGAGGTGCAGAAAGAGGGAGACAGAGCAATATAGATGTACAGTAGGGTACTTTGACACAACCTTAAAAAAACCCACCTTCTGGGGGTGCCCAGTTGGGTGGTTCCCTTGAGGTCAGCAGCTCTTTGCTAACCTGATCAGACACAGTACCCCACCTCCACCAAGTAGAGAGGAAAGACAAAAATGCTATAAATCAAACCAAAACAAGCAAACAGAAAACTTTACAGGATAAAATTGCATGAAAAACCAAATAATAGCAGTAGAAACACTAGCAAAAATGAAGTTCTAGTTATTGAAAAAGGCAGCAATGGGAAATTATAATTAAACTAGAAAAATTGAGAAAGAAAAAAGATCTGTATGGAAAAGGTTGAAATTAAAAAACAAAACAATATCAACAACATCAAAATAAACAAAAAAACGACCAAACCAAAAAAACAAACAAACAAAAAAAAAACAACACACAACCAAAAACAAAGCAGTATGTATATGTTGTTGAATATTGTCTGGGCAACATGTGGTCTTCTGGGGTATGAGATGTTAATCACAGTTCTGATACGACTGGAGGCTGCTGATTTCTCAAACCCCAGCAGGTAGACACCCTAAATCTCTCTTCAGCCCACTTCAAAGGCACTTTGAACTTGTAAACTTGCTGAGTAGAAGCTTTCCCAGGAAAGTGCTTGTCGCTGGAATCACTGCTGAAGTGACTATCCACTTACCCAGTGTGTCAAACCGGTCTCACTCTGCCCCTGAGGGTTAGGGCTGCAAGGCGGCTCAGACCCCACCCTTAGGCTACTCAGTTGCTAGGTTACCAGCTCCCACCTGGATTCTAGCTCTGCGACCCTGAGGGTGGAGCTTGCCGGGGCAGATCACTCACAATGGCTCCCTGTGGCCCACAGCCAAACACTATTAGCTCCGTCAGGCTCAGCGGCTCAGACTGGGGCCCTAGACAACAGCCAAAGTTCTCCGCACTCCCGCTCAGGCTCTCCCTAAGGCAGTTCAACTGAGTGCCAAGTCCAAAGACACCAAAACAGTTCACAGGTAAGGCCTTTCCAGTTTGCAGTCTCGTTGCTACTGACCTCAAAGTTGCGGGCGGGTTTAGACCGATTGAACACACGCGACCACTTGCCATTTTTCCACTGTTTTAGTCCTCCTCTTGCGTCCAGAAGTCTCTCACTGACTCCCTGTATCCTCACAGGGGTGATGATAGGCAGATCCCACCAGCCAGAGATGCCTGGAGTCCTATCTCCCCAGACTCACGGTGCCCAGATGCACAAAAGCTGTTACTTGGCCGCCATCTTGCTCTCAGCCTCTTTTTTTTTTTTTTTTAATAGAGATAGAGTCTCACTTTATTGCCCTCAGTAGAGTGCCATGGCATCACACAGCTCACAGCAATCTCTAACTCCTGAGCTTAGGCGATTCTCTTGCCTCAACCTCCCGAGTAGCTGGGACTATAGGCACCTGACACAACATCCAGCTATGTTTTTGTTGCAGTTTGGCTGGGGCTGGGTTTGACCCCAACACCCTCGGTATATGGGGCCAGCGCCGTACCCACTGAGCCACAGCATCGCCCAAGAAAACATTTCAATTCTAAATGTATATGCATCCAAATAAATGCTCATAGATGGAAGAAATGAACCATAATTGGTCTGAACAATATGATATCCAACAAGGCCATAAAAGCTAGGGACTTCAACACCCCTCTGAGAGAATAAGACATATCCTCTATACAGAATCTAAACAAATAAACAAGGGACTTAAGTGCAACTCTAGAACAATTGGGCTTAATAGACAAAAGCAGAACATACCACCCTAATGCTTATGAGTCTAAATTCTTCTGATCAACTCATGGATCATACTTCAAAATTGATCATTTCCTAGAACACAAATCAAACATCAACAAAATGTAAAAAATTAAAATTATACCTTGTATCTTTTCAGACCACAAGGGAATAAAGGTAGAACTCAACTCCAAAAAAACCCTTCATCCCAATGTAAAGTCATGGAAACTAAAAAACTTTATGCTGAATGATAGTTGAGTCAAGGAGGAGGTAAAGGAGGAAATCGTTAGATTCCTCAAACATAATGACAATGAAGTCACCAACTCCTAAAACCTTTAAGATACTGCAAAAGCAGTTGTAAGATGGAAATTTATCATATTAGATGTCCACATGCAAGAAGTACAAAGAAAGAACATAAACAACCTGATGAACCACCTCTTGAAACTGGAAAAGGAAGTGCAATCCTATCCCAAATCTAGCAGAAGAAAAGTAATAATCAAAATTAAATCAGAAATAAATGAAAGTGACAACAAAAGAATCATTCAGAAAATTAATAAAATAAAACGTTGGTTCTTCAAAGAGCTAAACAAAATCAATAAACTTTCAACTAGACTAACTAGAAACAGAAAGGTTAACCTTAATCAGAAACAAACAAGGGGAAATGACAACAGCTTCCACAGTTATAAGAGATCATCTGTGATTATACATAAAACTCTATGCCCACAAATTTGACTATATGGGGGAAATGGACCAGTACCTGGAGTCACACAGCCTCCCTAGACTTAACCAGCAAGAAGTAGTTCTCTTGAACAGAAGAATATCAAGCACTGAAATTGAAGAAACAATAAATAAACTGCCAACAGAAAAAAGCCCTGGGCCAAATGGCTTCACACCAGAATTGTACCAAATATTCAGAGAAGGGCTTATACCTACATTGCAGAATATTGAGAAGAAGGGAAATCTCCCAACACATTCTATGAATCAAATATCACTCTGATACCAAAACTAAGAAAGGACCCAACAAAAAAGGATAACTACAGGGTGGCGCCTGTGGCTCAAGGAGTAGGGTGCCAACCTCATATGGTGGTGGGTTCAAACCCAGCCCTGGCCAAAAAAAATAAATAAATAAATAAGGATAACTACATACCAGTATCACTAATGAATATTGATGCAAAAATACTCAATAAAATTCTAGCAAATAGAATACAGCTGCATATTTAAAAAAGTATTCATCATGGCTTATGATGCAGGGTGCTGGTCACATGCACCAGGACTGGTGGGTTCGAACCCAGCCCAGGCCTACTAAACAACAATGACAACAACAACAACAATTGTGGCAGGTGCCTGTAGTTCCAGCTACTTGGGAGGCTGAGGCAAGAAAATTGCTTAAGCCCAAGAGATTCAGGTTGCTACGAGCTGTGATGCTACAGCACTCTACCAAGGGTGACAAAGTGAGACTCTGTCTCAAAAAATAAATAAAAATAAAAATAAAAAATTTTTCATCACAATCAAAGGGCTTTATGGTAAGGATGCAAGGCTGGTTAACATATGCAAATCAATAAATGCCAATCACCACATAAATAGAAGTCAAAACAAAGAACATATAATCCTCTCAATAAATGCAGAAAAAGCGTTTAACAAAATCCAGCATCTTTTTCTGTAAAAAACACTTAAGAAATAAGGCATAGATGAGACATTTCTTGAACTGATAGAAGCTGTCTATGACAAGCCCACAGTCAACGTCATACTGAATGCAGTGAAACAGAAATCATTTCCACTTAGAAATGCACAGACAAGAATGTCTACTATTGCCACTACTATTCAACATAGTAGAATACAGTAACATCATGGGTTATAAAATCAATGTCTGCAAATCAGTAGCCTTTGTACACAATAACAATCAAATCGAGAAGAAAATTAAAGACACAATACCCTTCACAGTAGCGTCAAAGAACACAAAATACCTGGGAATATATCTAACAAAAGAGGTGAAGGATCTCTACAGAGAGAATTATGAAACCCCAAGAAAAGAAATAGCAGAAGAGATTAACAAATAAAAGAACATACCATGCTCTTGGCTGGGAAGAATCAACATTGTGAAAATGTCTATATTACCCAAAGCAATCCACAGATTTAATGCAATCCATATCAAAATATATTTTGCAAGGGTACAAGTCAAATCTGTCAAGTATTGAACATAAATGTCCTAACACTGTGATTAAGTAAATGAGGTGAAAGCTATGTTAATTAGTAGGATGTAAGCACTCCAATTTGTATAAATAATCAATACATTGAATCCCACAAAGGCATAAATGTATTCATTATCTATGTATATAT
Source organism: Nycticebus coucang (assembly GCF_027406575.1). Classification (NCBI taxonomy): domain Eukaryota; kingdom Metazoa; phylum Chordata; class Mammalia; order Primates; family Lorisidae; genus Nycticebus; species Nycticebus coucang. The sequence continues at coordinate 96,079,944 of NC_069791.1, read as the reverse complement.
GAGTTAATAAAGAAATAAAAATAAAAATAAATCAACATCATACTTTGAAGAACTTGACAGTTCTTCATTTTGTATGGAGCTAGAAAAAAACCCATAAAGCCAAGGCAATTCTTAGAAAAAAAATTCAGAGGCATCACCATGCCAGACTTCAGATTATATGACGAGTCTACAGTGATCAAAATAGCATGATATTGGCACAAAAATAGAGACATAGAACTATGAAACTGAATAGAAAACCTAGAGATGAAAGCAGCCTTTTACCACCATCTGATCTTTGATAAACCAGACCAAAGCATACACTGGGGGAAAAAATACTTATTCAATACATGGTGGTGGGAGAACTGGACAATCACATGTAAAAGACTGAAACTGAACCTACGGACATTTGCACTAGATTGTTTATCATAGCTCAATCTACAATCACCAATATGTGGAATCAACCCAAGTGCCCATCAACCCACGAATGGATTAATAAAATTGCCATAAAATAGATGGAGACTTTACATCTTTTGTATTAATCTCGATAGGGTGAGACAGTGTTCTGTTTAGTAAGGTATCACAAGAATGGAAAAGCAAGTACCAAACATACTTAATATTAATATAAAGCTAGCAGGTGAATGAACACAGGCCCACACAAAAGAAAAACTCCAATTCAAGTTTGGAAGCAGGAAGAAGAGAAGAGACAGAGAGGAGAGATTGGTGTGCTCTCACCTAATGGGCAATTGAAAGGGCATATGGCATACCTCCTGAGAGAGGGGAACGACTACAATGAGGACCTTACCTAATAAAAACAAACATTGTAACCTAATCGTTGTATTAATGTAATAATCTGAAATTCAAAGAAAACACTCATATTTGGGGTTATTTCTTCCCACATGCATGTCAGGGGGAGCTATGTCCTCAGTGGCTTCTCCTTTGCTTTAATTTGTGAGCTCCTTTAGGGTGGGAACAGTGCACTGCTCCCCTTTGTGTCCACAGGTCCTTGCAACACAACCACAGAGTGTGAGACACTTCAGAAAGCATTTGCTGAACCATTTCCTGGGTAACCACAAACAAATATATTAGCTTTCTTTAATAAGTGTTTTTCCCCTGTTTCTTAGTGTTCTCTTATTTCATATATTCTCCATATTAAATTAAATGACAAGTGACAACCTTTCAATCAGAATCATGAATAAAGTAGTCTGAGAGCAACATAGGAAGTCTAGCTTTTCTGCCTCTACTTTATATGAATTCAGACTTGTGTTGATGAAAACCAAGTTCAGTGGTTTACCACTTGTAATCCATTTGCAGGAGATCACATCCTGACAATGGAGTCTTTCAATCATTTTTAGTTCAGTACACATGTTCAGCACTATGGTTTGTCTTTTCCCTCCTCCAGGATCCTCTATGTGCCTCAGGGCATGTAGAAGTAGGTGATAAGGGGTCCAGTCCTGAATCACAGAAATGAGCAGTAGTGAGCTGCAGGATGAATAACTCCATGTCCCAGAGGGATCTCACTAGGGCAGCTTATTATCTGGGGACTAGAATGAGCCTTTGACTAAGAGTCAGGTTTGCCTACAGAGGGAGTAAAATAAGGAGTGACCCCTGCTCCACCCTGATGCATTTAGTTGTGATGTGGTTGTCCACACACTGGTTCCACCTGGAAATAAAGTGAACTTTGTCTGAAGCAGGAGACTGAGTCCAGGACATATTATGCATCTTACAGGTGCTTTTAATATTCCTTGATTATTTACTAATGAGTAGAGAGCTATGAGTAGAAGCTCAGAGTTGGAAAGGACTTTCCTAAAGGCCAAAGCTTAGTTTTTCTGTGTCTCTCAGTGAGCGACTTCACTTCTCCCTCTGATGGTGATTGTCAGTGTCAGGGAAGATGGCAGGGAACCTTGGAATCCCAGGCTTTTGTAGCTGGGAGGGAAAAAGAGAAGGGTTTCCTATGGGCTAATGTTCATTTCTCTTCTGTTTCAGAAAGCTGGCACAAAGGGAGAAGCAGCTGTTGGAGATGGAAAAAACCCTGAAATTATCTAGAGAAGAAATCAAAAACTGTAAGTGAGTTAAGAGTCTGAACACCAGCCTCTCAGGAAACCCCTCCTGGGTTTTAATTTCTTTTGTAAGCTTTCTCCAGTATATATACCTAATTAATGCATAAGTATAATAGAATGGTAAGAAGATATATACATAGAATTCACATAAGGAAAACAGGGTATCTTAGAAGTGATCAAAATGCAAGTTTCTAAACATTTTCTGATCTCCACTTCTGACCATAGTGGGGAGAAACTTGACTCATAAAACATGTCCAGGGATAGTGAAAATTGTCATAAACCTTTAGGAAAGGATTTTAGTGTAGGATGATTCACATCCATAAAAATGTGCCATTTTATAAACCCAGTTGTCACCACCTTATGAAATATGGTAAGGACATTAGTACCAGGAAAATACAATTGTGTGATAAGAAATACTGAATGAAGGATAAATTTTAGTGAGAATGGGTAAGGGCTTTATTATCAATTCAGAACCCAGCAGGCATTAAGTAATTGATAAAAAAAAAAAATAGTAGAGCCCCAGTTTTGATGTCGTACTTTTAGAATAATGGGAAATGTATTTTACATGTATGGAATAATTGCTTATGGGTCCAGATGTGTGGACGACAGGAACAAAAGCAGATTATTTCATGTCATGCTCAGTGTTGTGCTTCATCTGATAAAGGCAAATCTACCTCATAGGAGAACAATTCAGAAGATGAAAGACCAGGCAGAACTAGAGAAACTGAACTACAACTACCAGGTAACGTGCATCTGCCGGAGACCTGCAGAATCCTTCGGCATTAATGTAGATGATTTCATAGCCCTGAGCAAGCCTGAACATACAGTTTCGATCTGATGACTTTTTCAGATTGCTGCTTATGAAAAGATAGCTCAAGACTACTGGGTAAGATTTCTTCCTTTCCTTGCTGTTGTGCGTAGTCTTCCAGGTCAGAATGTGGACATGTTTTTCTCCCACAGCTCAAGTCTCAGGCCTTGGAGAGGGAGATAGCAGAACAGACCTGGGAGGCTGCTTGCTAGAGGCACAGGTGAGTGTGGAGGACATTTAAAAAAATGTCTGTGGTGTTTTAAGAAGAAACTGTCAGTGTCTAGTAAAGCACTGAGTGTTCCAATTCTTATTCAAGTCCATTCTTTGTCTATTTTTAAGATGGAAAATAACCGAAAGGCGGAATCAGCAAGAGAAATGTTGCAGCAAGAAATCAGCATTAAGGAAACCTGATGCCAAGAAACCCAGCCGGAGAGGTAGGAGCTCACCGTTAGGGTGGCGGCTTGACTTGTGTGCACAATCTATACACTCTGGGTCTCCTTCTGGGGGTGACCGTTATGCTCCCAATATAGTCCTGAGTACCTCACTAAAGGTAATGGGGATCTCCCAGGGGTGCCAGGTCACTTTCTGTCAGGTGCCCCGGCCAAATGGCCCTTGAGGGGGTCCCCAGTCAATGGTGGAGCTCTGGCCTCTCCAGTGCTTCAGACACGCCCACCCCACACCATTCAGAAGGGAAATGGGCCAGTGCTCTCTCCTTCCTCAAGTGACTGCTGCAAGCTTCCCCTTTAGTTTTATTTGGGAAGGATAACACGAGCAACCTTTTAGTATTGGAGCTGTATGTGCTGATGAGACAGAACATTTTCTTCCTATGTCACTCTGGGGAAATATTGTCCAATGACATCTGCTTTAAGACAAGAGATGTTTGTTTTTTATTTGAGGAGCTTCCTTTTCCTGTTTTTTTTTTTAAATTGTTTATTATAAATCTATAGGATTCTATTAGTGAATTTAGGGTTTGTGTAATTTTGCTCCTTTAATCATATAACCATAACCCTAAAACTTTGCTGTTTGTTCCTATAGCTCTTTCCTTGTCTCCTTACTCTGATATTAGTCTGTTTCTGTTCTTCAATATTTAAAATACCTGGACAGATATGGGAGACAATTTAAATGTGACTCAAGATATTTTAAAAATGCCTCATGGCATATAGAAAAGGATGCATTGCTATTCATTTCAAGGGTTTATTGATATTCTTTCATCCAAGGTTGTTCTTATTGTCATTTTTAATCTGTGCTTCAGCCATTTGCCCAGAAACACATTGGGAACTACAAATTGAATGTTGATTTCTAACAAGTTTAAGCCCTGACCTATCCTAACTGGCTGATTTAAGAAAATGCTTAGACCTCAAGCTCTGTGGTGTCTTCCTCAAGCATGACAGTTGGGGGTGCCTGGTAAACCTTGTGCCTCTGGTGAGGGACCCAGGAGTGGACACACAGCCTGATGGCAAAGGAGGGCATTGAGGGTTCTCTTTCTGCACAGATCATGTAAGTCAGAATTCCATGTCCCTTCTTTGTCCTCTAGTGTATTGGGGACCTCTTCCAGAGCCCCACAGGAGCAGCGTCCAGATTCCACTTGAAAATGGAGATAAGAAAAAGGTAATTTTTCACTGTAACTATTTCAGAAAACTATTTTCTTTACTTACAGCACCTTCTTCTGGCCTGAGCTCTGATTTGTGTGTTCTGAGATGCCTTTTCTGTGCCTTTACTTTTCAAAAATTAAAATCTTCCCTGAGAGCCTGCAGACTTCTCCATTCCCTTCATCCTTGGTGATACTTCTGAAACCTTTAATACATAGAGGCCAATGACTGAATGCTGATAGGTGTCCACTGATGTGTCTGGAAGTGACAGGAGGATGATGCCACTTAACTTCATGGGTTTAAGTCTCGTGGCATAGGGGACCCTGATTCATTCCCTTTGCTTTTCATGTTGCTGGGTCCCTGGCATGTGCCTTTTATTGTTGCTATTGTTACTTCATTGCTTTTCTGCTTTATTGTAGGTGATTAATTTGTTTAGGACATCTGCTGTAATACTAAGAAAGGAAAAACATAAAAACACATCCCTCCAGTTTACATTGCATACTTTGCTCAATTTTGAATGTTCTTTAATGAAGTAAATTCTGTATTGTCACTGCCCCAACTCTGCTGATATCTGTGCCACCCAAAAGCGTCCAGTGAAGTTCTTGATAAAATATTCTGAATCATCACATTTACACAATGGTAATAGAAAATATACACTGGAGGTGAAATAGTGAAGGGCAAATAGTGAAATAGTGAAGGGCAAAAGTGACTGATTACTTTGGGACCAATTCCCACCAAAGGCCTTAAACTATGGTCACATGAGTCAGTTCCCTTGTGGCTGTGTGTCAGTGACAGCTGGTGAGTCCTCACATCATAAATTAAGATACTTCTATACTTGAAATCAAAACACATTTGTTTCCATTTTGTTCCTTAGATTCCTACCTCACTTTTCCATGGTCAAAATTATTCTTGATGTTATAGTGCACTTAAAATTTAGTATTACCTGCGAATTCGGATAAATCCTATAGCTACACCTAACTGCCTTGTATAGGTAACATCATTTCTGTGAGCAAACCCTTTCCAAGTTCCCCTGCATGACTGTAGGAATCCCCATCTCCCCAGGGCTCTCTGTGTACAGGGGAAGCACCTCCAGAGAAAAGAAGAGCCCTTGTCTGGGAGGGAAGCAGAAGGGGTGAGAAGGGGGTGCAGGGGGACCTGGGATCCACTTCCACTCTGCCTCCTGCAAGCTGTGGGACACTGAGGGAATTTTCTCCTTCCTTTGGGAGCCTCTGTTCCCTTAGATTTAGGACAGTATGGTCATACTTACCTTGCAGAGTTCTGAGAATCAGAGATAGGATATTCAGTGCCCATAGTAAGTTCTCTTAAAAATAGCTGGGATTTCTGTGAGGATGGACTTTTCATTCCTCTTAGTCTCTCTGTTCTTACTACTGTGCTGAGAGGGAGGTGGGGCTGGTCCTGGACATAGCAGTTGGTCTCCATGACTTCCCTTCACTCCTAAAAGTTGATGGAATTTAGTGGGAGAAAGTTTTTGAAGGTGGGGAAGGTGCCAGGGTCTGTCACCTGTTTCGTGGGGTTCAGCTGTTGGTGGTGTTGGTGTTTTTGTCCATCACATCAACAGGTTTCAGAACCTCACCATTTTCTGCTCCCCAGGTGAACATGGATGCGAAAGGGTCCCCCTGTTTCCCAGAACCAGCCAGCATGCCCAACCTCAAGGAGGGCCCTTCATCCACATGGAGGAGCCATGGGCCTCTTGCTTCCACCTGCTGTGGGACTCTGCAGCCTCAGGCCCTGCCTCCACCACCATTATTTGGTATGTTGATCTGACAAGATGAGCTGACTTTTCAGCATGTTTACCTTTCCTGTCACTGAGTCAGTAGAAAACCATGTCACATGTGGTGCTACAGGTCTTGGTAGGACAAGGGTAAAGCTGGTTCAGGACACGGTGCTGCTCTCAGGTTGAGGTCACACAGTGGGCAGCATTGTCCCCCCATCACGAGCTGGGCAGCAGGTGTCTGTCATACATGAGGAAGGAAGTTATTTATAGAAGTGAGAAATTTCGGGATTGCAGATGGGTCTGCAACCTTGGCCACATGCTGGCCTTAGTTTTGGTTCTGGGAGGAATAAAACCTGTTCCTCCCTATGAAGCTTTATGTGTCCAGGCTAGCCATGCCACATAGCTTGTAGTCACCTGTGATGGAAGCAGCAGGGAAAGGGCCTGGAGTGTAAAAAGAGATTGAATCTCTGTGGATAAAGGGAGGGTATAGTGGGAGGAGGAGGGAGAGGGGAACAGATTCCTTGAGTTTCTGAGCCACTCGGAACAGCTAGAGAGCTGTTCCCAGCAGGGCTGCAGCCTATGCAAAAGTCGGGGGGCCACGTGAAGGCCATGCAAAGCTGCTGTGGGGCCTCAATGGCACTGAAGGGCCCTGTTTCCCATTAGGCCCTCAGAAGGTTCTTGTTGCTCTCTGAGTCCATCATTCATAGGAAAGATGATTCTTCTCCCAGATGTGTGCAGGTTCTGGATCAGTGTGATGAATGCTCTCGAGGTCTGGGGAAGGTAACATGGTTCTGTCAGGAGACCTTTCCTCCCTGAGTTTACGGGAGCCCAGTGAGAATAAAAGTGAGGCAGGGTCTGGCTGAGTGGAGCAGAGGCCTTGCTCCTCAGACTGAGGCAGACCCTGGTGGGAGCTGCAGGCCTGTTCTGAGCTGTCTCAGCTCCTCTCCAGCACCCTCTGGTTCCCACCCTCATGCTCACCTTTGCTCTCTGAAAGTTTCCACACAACACCCTCAACCTTTCCCTGTGCTCCTGCTGCCTCAGCCCCAACACCAACTCCCTCTGGGGCCCGCTCAGAGTCTCAGCTCTGTTATGTGTGATTAGAGGATGGTGATATCTGAGGACATTGTCAGAATGAAGAGACCAAACATGTAAAGAAAGTGAAATGGTTGTACATGCTGGGCATTCTGCTTCTCACTGTTGAGATGCATGTATCTCCACTCAGAAGATCAACACACGTTCATAAAAGTCCATAAAATAAATCTTAGTGTGCAGCTGCTCAGCCCAGAGATTTTTATTCCCTTTCTCAAAAAATAAATCAAAGTCCGTCTTTCTGCTATTAAAATTTATATTCTACCACATAAGGAAAGAAAAGATAATTATGCAAATATGTGTAGAGTTAAGCTCAGTGATCCCTACTTCAGATCTGAAGACAATCATTTTTTATGACGTAGAATCACAGCACAGCAGGACAGGGAAGTATTCATCAGGGGTACAAAATATATTACAGGAGATAAAATGTTCCTAGGAAAAAATAAGATCACATGCAAGTAAACCAAAATCTTTTTTCCTAACAGAACAACTATATTGAATCTTGAAGACAAATTTGAACTCTGATGACTATTCAAAAATGTGTCACACCTGCTCTGATTTCAGTATATTCTCTGCCCGATATTCCCTTTCCCCCAATAAACATTTGCATTTCCGTTTGTCCCCGTGTCTGCTTGTTGGAGAACCAGCTGACCCTTGGGGTGCACCTGGATGATTCCTGCACATTTGGGCACACACTGAGGTGCTGCAGGCAGAAGCAGGGTCATCCTGTGTGTAGTCCGGACTGAGAGTGATACGGGAGGTGTCTGAGATGGTGTTAACAGCCTGTGTTAAGACATGGATGACAGTTCCTTCTAGAAATATTTATGGATCACCTGCTGCCTGCTAGTCCCAGGTGCCTTGTGATCAGATGGACAGCAGGTTCTTATTCTGTGAAGTGCAAGCTCTCATAATTTGGCAGAGAGAACAGACCATGAGGGGTTGAGGGAGACACTGAGAATCTTTGGCCCCACTGAGGCTGTGTCAGGGCCCTTCCACCACAAAGCCAGCTACCCTAGGATGACACCAAGTCTAGGCAAGCTCCAGGGAAGCTGAACTGGATGTAGAGATTTCTCTAGAAGTCCCAAGATCCTGAGAATCCTTGTTATTTCTTCATTATGGGATGGAAAGATGTGAATGGTGAGCAGATGCCAAACAGGACTTAGTGGAGCAGAGGGCCTGGGGGAAAGAGTCAGACAAAGGGACAGGCAGAGAGAGGCAGAGAAGGAGGGGAAGAGAGATGGAGTGATAGGAGGAAGAGTGAAAGGATCTGAGAGAGGAAGAGAGTAAAGGGGCAAGGACCAAAGTGGGAGCCAGCAAGGTGGGGCCCAGGTGGAGGGGGCAGGGACTGCAGGAAGTCCTGAGCATCAGGTGCTGGGGGGGCGCCTGAGCTCTGAGGCTCTGACCTACTGGTGTTCAGCATGCAGGAGCCCAGGGCACTGGGACACTCATATCCCCACTTCTGGCTGGGTGGCTACCTGGAGCCTCTGGGTGTGTCCCTAAAGGGGTGCCTTCGAGGAGAGAGAGCTGCTTGGGTCAGGTTTGTCTTGGAGCCTGGTCTGTGGAGATGGGATCATGAGCAACCTCTTTCCCTACCCAGGTCCCTGCTGAATTTTCCACCTGGGTGGCCACCATGTTCCACAAGTGGGCCTCCAGATTCCAGAACTGGAGCCCATTGTTCCCCTGCCCCTTGTAAATGGCTTTTGAGGTAGAATGTAGGCACCAGACACCTACCCTGTTTCCCCAAAAATAAGACAGTGTCTTATTTTAAGGTGTGCTCCCAAAGATGCACTAGGTCTTATTTCCCCCCCCCCTCAGGTTACACTGATTGCAATTGTTAGGTAAAGTCCCTCTTGCAATCATGTCTTGCCCCCATAAAGTGTGACACACACCAAGGCCCCACCCACCTCCCTCCATCCCTCTTTCTGCTTCTCCCCCCATAACCTTAATTGTCATTAATTGTCCTCATATCAAAATTGAATACATAGGATTCATGCTTCTCCATTCTTGAGATGCCTTACTAAGAATAATGTCTTCCACTTCCATCCAGGTTAATACGAAGGATGTAAAGTCTCCATTTTTTTAAATGGCTGAATAGTACTCCATGGTATACATATACCACAGCTTGTTAATCCATTCCTGGGTTGGTGGGCATTTAGGCTGTTTCCACATTTTGGCGATTGTAAATTGAGCTGCAATAAACAGTCTAGTGCAAGTGTCCTTATGATAAAAGGATTTTTTTTTCCTTGCGGGTAGATGCCCAGTAATGGGATTGCAGGATCAAAAGGGAGGTCTAGCTTGAGTGCTTTGAGGTTTCTCCATACTTCCTTCCAGAAAGGTTGTACTAGTTTGCAGTCCCACCATCAGTGTAAAAGTGTTCCCTTCTCTCCACATCCACGCCAGCATCTGCAGTTTTGAGATTTTGTGATGTGGGCCATTCTCACTGGGGTTAGATGATATCTCAGGGTTGTTTTGATTTGCATTTCTCTAATATATAGAGATGATGAACATTTTTTCATGTGTTTGTTAGCCATTCGTCTGTCATCTTTAGAGAAAGTTCTATTCATGTCTCTTGCCCATTGATATAAGGGATTGTTGGCTTTTTTCATGTGGATTAATTTGAGTTCTCTATAGATCCTGGTTATCAAGCTTTTGTCTGATTGAAAATATGCAAATATCCTTTCCCATTGTGTAGGTTGTCTCTTTGCTTTGGTTATTGTCTCTTTAGCTGTACAGAAGCTTTTCAGTTTAATGAAGTCCCATTTGTTTATTTTTGTTGTTGTTGCAATTGCCATGGCAGTCTTCTTCATGAAGTCTTTCCCCAGGCCAATATCTTCCAGTGTTTTTCCTAGGCTTTCTTGGAGGATTTTTATTGTTTCATGCCTTAAATTTAAGTCCTTTATCCATCTTGAATCAATTTTTGTGAGTGGGGAAAGGTGTAGATCCAGTTCAGTCTTTTACATGTAGACATCCAGTTCTCCCAACACCATTTATTGAATAGGGAGTCTTTCCCCCAAGGTATGTTCTTCTTTGGTTTATTGAAGATTAGGTGGTTGTAAGATGTTAGTTTCATTTCTTGGTTTTCAATTCGATTCCAAGTATCTATGTCTCTGTTTTTGTGCCAGTACCATGCTGTCTTGAGCACTATGGCTTTGTAGTACATACTAAAATCTGGTATGCTGATGCCCCCAGCTTTATTTTTGTTACAGAGAACTGCCTTAGCTATATGGGTTTTTTTCTGGTTCCATACAAAATGCAGAATCATTTTTTCCAAATCTTGAAAGTACGATGTTGGTATTTTGATAGGAATGGCATTGAATAGGTAGATTGCTTTGGGAAGTATAGACATTTTAACAATGTTGATTCTTCCCATCCATGAGCATGGTATGTTCTTCCATTTGTTAATATCCTCTGCTATTTCCTTTCTGAGGATTTCATAGTTTTCTTTATAGAGGTCCTTCACCTCCTTCGTTAGGTATATTCCTAGGTATTTCATTTTCTTTGAGACTATGGTGAAGGGAGTTGTGTCCTTAATTAGCTTCTCAACTTGACTGTTATTGGTGTATACAAAGGCTACTGACCTGTGGACATTGATTTTATATCCTGAAACATTACTGTATTTTTTGATGACTTCTAGGAGTCTTGTGGTTGAGTCTTTGGGGTTCTCTAAGTATAAGATCATGTCGTCAGCAAAGAGGGAGAGTGTGACCTCCTCTGCTCCCATTTGGATTCCCTTTATTTCCTTGTCTTGCCTAATTGTATTGGCTAGAACTTCCAGCACTACATTGAATAGTAAAGGTGACAGAGGACAACCTTGTCTGGTTCCAGTTCTAAGAGGAAAAGCTTTCAGTTTTACTCCATTCAGTAAAATATTGGCTGTGGGTTTGTCATAGATAGCTTCAATCAGTTTTAGAAATGTGCCACCTATGCCTATACTCTTCAGTGTTCTAATTAGAAAAGGATGCTGGATTTTATCAAATGCTTTTTCTGCATCTATTGAGAGGATCATGTGATCTTTATTTTTGCCTCTGTTAATATGGTGGATAACGTTTATGGACTTGCATATGTTAAACCAGCCTTGCATCCCTGGGATGAAGCCTACTTGATCATGATGAATGACTTTTTTGATGATAAGCTGTAATCTATTGGCTAGGATTTTGTTGAGAATTTTTGCATCTATATTCATGAGTGAGATTGGTCTGAAATTCTCCTTTTTGTTTGGGTCTTTTCCTGGTTTTGGTATCAGGGTGATGTTTGCTTCATAGAATGTGTTGGGGAAGATTCCTTCTTCCTCAATTTTTTGGAATAATTTCTGCAGTACAGGAATAAGCTCTTCCTTGAAGGTTTGATAGAATTCTGGAGTGAAGCCATCTGGACCAGGGCATTTTTTGGTTGGAAGACTTTTTATTGTTTCTTTGATCTCAGTGCTTGAAATTGGTCTGTTCAGGAGCTCTATTTCTTCCTGGCCGAGTCTAGGGAGAGGGTGTGATTCCAAATATTGATCCATTTCCTTCACATTGTCAAATTTCTGGGCGTAGAGTTTCTGGTAGTATTCAGAGATGATCTCTTGTATCTCTGTGGGATCAGTTGTTATTTCCCTTTTATCATTTCTGATTGAGGTTACTAGAGATTTTACTTTTCTATTCCTCATTAGTCTGGCCAATGGTTTATCTATTTTATATTTTTTTTCTTTTTTTTTTTTTTTGTAGAGACAGAGTTTCACTTTATGGCCCTCGGTAGAGTGCCGTGGCCCCACACAGCTCACAGCAACCTCCAACTCCTGGGCCTAAGTGATTCTCTTGCCTCAGCCTCCCGAGTAGCCGGGACTACAGGCGCCCGCCACAACGCCCGGCTATTTTTTGGTTGCAGTTATTTATTTTTTCAAAAAACCAACTCCTTGTTTCATTAATTTTCTGAATGATTCTTTTGTTTTCAATTTCATTGATCTCTGATTTGATTTTGGATATTTCTTTTCTTCTACTGAGTTTAGGCTTAGAGTGTTCTTCTTTTTCCAATTCCATAAGATCTCTTGTGAGATTGTTGATGCGCTCTCTTTCTGTTTTTCGAATGTAGGCATCTAAAGCGATGAATTTTCCTCTCAAAACTGCTTTTGCAGTTTCCCACAGGTTTTGGTAGCTTGTGTCTTCATTGTTGTTATACTCAAGGAAGTTAATGATTTCCTGTTTTATTTCTTCCTGCACCCATCTGTTATTCAACAGAAGATTGTTTAATTACCATGCCTTTGGGTGGGGTCGAGCATTTTTGTTAGAGTTGAGTTCCACCTTTAGTGCCTTATGGTATGAGAAGATACAAGGTAAAATTTCAATTCTTTTGATTCTGTTGATATTTGTTTTGTGTCCCAGGATATGATCAAATTTGGAGAATGTTCCATGGGGTGATGAGAAGAATGTATATTCTTTATCTTTGGGATGGAGTATTCTACATGCATCTATCAGGCACAGTTGTTCTAGGGTCTCATTTAAATCTCTTATATCTTTGTTTAATTTCTGTTTAGAGGATCTGTCCAGCTCTGTAAGAGGAGTGTTAAAATCCCCTGTTGTTATGGTATTATCAGATATCATATTGCTCAGACTAAGGTCTGTTTCAAGAATCTGTGAGCATTTAAATTGGGTGCATAAATATTTAGAATTGAAATGTCTTCTTGTTGTACTTTTCCCTTGACCAATATAAAGTGACCATCTTTGTCTTTTTTGACTTTAGTTGCTTTAAATCCACATGTATCTGAAAATAAGATTGCAACTCCTCTTTTCTTCTGAATTCCATTTGCCTGAAAAATTGTCTTCCAACCCTTGACTCGGACCTTTAATTTGTCTTTTGAAGCCAGCTGTGTTTCTTGCAGACAGCAAATGGATGGCTTGTGTTTTTTAATCCAGTCAGCCAATCTATGTCTCTTCAGTGGGAATTCAAGCCATTAACATTTATTGAGATAATTGATAAGTGTGGTAGTATTCTATTCGTCTTATTTGGTGAGAGTCCATTGCTTAGTTTTATCTTTTGCATCAGTGTGGAGGTTAGGTTCTGTCCTTTAATTTCTGAGTTCTTACTTTGCTGCTGACCCATTGTGGTGGTCAGTGTGCAGAACAGGTTGAAGTATTTCCTGTAGAGCTGGTCCTGTTGTGGCGAATTTCCTCAATGTTTGTATATCCGTAAATGATTTGATTTCTCCATCAATTTTGAAGCTTAGCTTAGCAGGGTACAGAATTCTGGGCTGAAAATTTAATCTACCTTTAAGTAGATTAAAGGTAGATGACCATTGTCTTCTTGCTTGGAAAGTTTCATTAGAGAAGTCTGCGGTCACTCTGATGGATTTGCCCCTGTAGGTCAACTGGCGCTTACTCCTGGCAGCTTGCAGAATCTTTTCTTTTGTCTTGACTTTGGACAGGTTCATCACAATGTGTCTTGGAGAAGCTCGGTTAGAGTTGAGGCGACCTGGGGTCCGATATCCCTCTGAAAGCAGTGTGTCAGAATCTTTGGTGATATTTGGGAAATTTTCTTTTATAATATTCTCTAGTATGGCTTCCATTCCTCTGGGGCATTCTTGTTCCCCTTCTGGAATTCCTATAACTCGTATGTTGGAACGCTTCATAAAGTCCCATAATTCTGACAGTGACCGTTCTGCTTTCTCTCTCTTCTTTTCTGCCTCTTTTACTATTTGAGTTATCTCAAGAACTTTGTGTTCTACCTCTGAAATTCTTTCTTCCGCATGGTCTAACCTGTTGCTGATACTTTCCATTGCATCTTTAAGTTCCCTAATTGACTGTTTCAGTTCCTTCAGCTCTGCTATATCCTTTTTATATTCTTCATATCATTCATCTCTTATTTGATTCTGTTTTTGGATTTCCTTTTGGTTATTTTCCACTTTATTAGCAGTTTCCTTTGTTGTTTCCATCATTTCTTTCATTGTTTTCAACATGTGTATTCTAAATTCCCTTTCTGTCATTCCTAACATTTCTTTATAGGTGGAATCCTCTGCAGTAGCTACCTCCTGGTCCCTTGGCAGGGTTGTTCTGGACTGGTTCTTCATGTTGCCTGGAGTTTTCTGCTGATTCTTCCTCATGAGTGATTTCTTTTATCTGTTTTCTTGCCCTAATTTTCCTTTCACTTCCTCTTGCTCTTTAAGTTCTCGCGCCTGTGGAAGTTGTGGGCGGGTTTAGACGATTGAACACACATGACCACTTGCCGGTTTTCCACTGTTTTAGTCCTCCTCTTGGGGTCCAGAAGTCTCTTGCTTGACTCCCTGTATCCTCGCAGGGGTGATGATAGGCAGATCCCACCAGCCAGAGATGCCTGGAGTCCTATCTCCCCAGACTGACGGTGCCCAGATGCAAGGAAGCTGTTACTCGGCCTCCATCCTCTTCTTTCTTCGATGCGCTAGGTCTTATTTTCAGGGGACATCTTATCTTTCCTGTAAGTAGGTCTTATTTTCGGAGGATGTCTTATTTTCGGGGAAACAGGGTGGTACCACAGGCTGAAACTATGGTGTCTTTTTATTTCTGACAAAATGCTTATAAAACTGTTGCTTGTGAAATTTTGGTGGGTAGCCTGAATGCCCTTGGGGCCTGTAGGAGACATTAGGAGGAACATTTGGAAAGTTAGTGTGTGTTGGATGCATCTTGGCACTTGCACAAAACACCTACATCAAGGAAAAGATCTCAGGCCAGTTTGCAAGCAGTGAGGTCACAGAGCAGAACTCCCCTAAAGGAGCGCTCTTTGCCTGTGTGGAATGTTGCTGTCCCCTAGCCCAATCAACGACACAGAGGTAGCACTGCAGACGGAATGATTTATTTATTTATTTTTTTTTTTTTACTTTTTTTTTTTTTTTTATTGTTGGGGATTCATTGAGGGTACAATAAGCCAGTTACACTGATTGCAATTGTTAGGTAAAGTCCCTCTTGCAATCATGTCTTGCCCCCATAAAGTGTGACACACACTAAGGCCCCACCCTCCTCCCTCCATCCCTCTTTCTGCTTCCCCCCCCATAAACTTAATTGTCATTAATTGTCCTTATATCAAGATTGAGTACATAGGATTCATGCTTCTCCATTCTTGTGATGCTTTACTAAGAATAATGTCTTCCAATTCCATCCAGGTTAATACGAAGGATGTAAAGTCTCCATTTTTTTTAATAGCTGAATAGTATTCCATGGTATACATATACCACAGCTTGTTAATCCATTCCTGGGTTGGTGGGCATTTAGGCTGTTTCCACATTTTGGCAATGGTAAATTGAGCTGCCATAAACAGTCTAGTACAAGTGTCCTTATGATAAAAGGATTTTTTTCCTTCTGGGTAGATGCCCAGTAATGGGATTGCAGGATCGAATGGGAGGTCTAGGTTGAGTGCTTTGAGGTTTCTCCATACTTCCTTCCAGAAAGGTTGTACTAGTTTGCAGTCCCACCAGCAGTGTAAAAGTGTTCCCTTCTCTCCACATCCACGCCAGCATCTGCAGTTTTGAGATTTTGTGATGTGGGCCATTCTCACTGGGGTTAGATGATATCTGAGGGTTGTTTTGATTTGCATTTCTCTAATATATAGAGATGATGAACATTTTTTCATATGTTTGTTAGCCATTCGTCTGTCATCTTTAGAGAAAGTTCTATTCATGTCTCTTGCCCATTGATATAAGGGATTGTTGGCTTTTTTCATGTGGATTAATTTGAGTTCTCTATAGATCCTGGTTATCAAGCTTTTGTCTGATTGAAAATATGCAAATATCCTTTCCCATTGTGTAGGTTGTCTCTTTGCTTTGGTTATTGTGTCCTTAGCTGTACAGAAGCTTTTCAGTTTAATGAAGTCCCATTTGTTTATTTTTGATGTTGTTGAAATTGCCATGGCAGTCTTCTTCATGAAGTCTTCCCCCAGGCCAATATCTTCCAGTGTTTTTCCTATGCTTTCTTTGAGGATTTTTATTGTTTCATGCCTTAAATTTAAGTCCTTTATCCATCTTGAATCAATTTTTGTGAGTGGGGAAAGGTGTGGGTCCAGTTTCAGTCTTTTACATGTAGACATCCAGTTCTCCCAACACCATTTATTGAATAGGGAGTGTTTCCCCCAAGGTAAGTTCTTGTTTGGTTTATCAAAGATTAGGTGGTTGTAAGATGTTAGTTTCATTTCTTGGTGTTCAATTCGATTCCAAGTGTCTATGTCTCTGTTTTTGTGCCAGTACCATGCTGTCTTGAGCACTATGGCTTTGTAGTACAGACTAAAATCTGGTATGCTGACGCCCCCAGCTTTATTTTTGTTACTAAGAACTGCCTTAGCTATACGGGGTTTTTTCCGGTTCCATACAAAACGCAGAATCATTTTTTCCAAATCTTGAAAGTACGATGTAGGTACTTTGATAGGAATGGCATTGAATAGGTAGATAGCTTTGGGAAGTATAGACATTTTAACAATGTTGATTCTTCCCATCCATGAGCATGGTATGTTCTTCCATTTGTTAATATCCTCTGCTATTTCCTTTCTGAGGATTTCATAGTTTTCTTTATAGAGGTCCTTCACCTCCTTCGTTAGGTATATTCCTAGGTATTTCATTTTCTTTGAAACTATGGTGAAGGGAGTTGTGTCCTTAATTAGCTTCTCATCTTGACTGTTATTGGTGTATACAAAGGCTACTGACTTGTGGACATTGATTTTATATCCTGAAACATTACTGTATTTTTTGATGACTTCTAGGAGTCTTGTGGTTGAGTCTTTGGGGTTCTCTAAGTATAAGATCATGTCGTCAGCAAAGAGGGAGAGTTTGACCTCCTCTGCTCCCATTTGGATTCCCTTTATTTCCTTGTCTTGCCTAATTGTATTGGCTAGAACTTCCAGCACTACATTGAATAGTAAAGGTGACAGAGGACAACCTTGTCTGGTTCCAGTTCTAAGAGGAAAAGCTTTCAGTTTTACTCCATTCAGTAAAATATTGGCTGTGGGTTTGTCATAGATAGCTTCAATCAGTTTTAGAAATGTGCCACCTATGCCTATACTCTTCAGAGTTCTAATTAGAAAAGGATGCTGGATTTTATCAAATGCTTTTTCTGCATCTATTGAGAGGATCATGTGATCTTTATTTTTGCCTCTGTTAATATGGTGGATAACGTTTATAGACTTGCGTATGTTAAACCAGCCATGCATCCCTGGGATGAAGCCTACTTGATCATGATGAATGACTTTTTTGATGATAAGCTGTAATCTATTGGCTAGGATTTTGTTGAGAATTTTTGCGTCTATGTTCATGAGTGAGATTGGTCTGAAATTCTCCTTTTTGTTTGGGTCTTTTCCTGGTTTTGGTATCAGGGTGATGTTTGCTTCATAGAATGTGTTGGGGAAGATTCCTTCTTCCTCAGTTTTTTGGAATAATTTCTGCAGTACAGGAATAAGCTCTTCCTTGAAGGTTTGATAGAATTCTGGAGTGAAGCCATCTGGACCAGGGCATTTTTTAGTTGGAAGCTTTTTTATTGTTTCTTTGATCTCAGTGCTTAAATTGGTCTGTTCAGGAGGTCTATTTCTTCCTGGCTAAGTCTAGGGAGAGGGTGTGATTCCAAATATTGATCCATTTCCTTCACATTGTCAAATTTCTGGGCATAGAGTTTCTGGTAGTATTCAGAGATGATCTCTTGTATCTCTGTGGGATCAGTTGTTATTTCCCCTTTATCGTTTCTGATTGAGGTTATTAGAGATTTTACTTTTCTATTTCTAGTTAGTCTGGCTAATGGTTTATCTATTTTATTTATTTTTTCAAAAAACCAACTCCTTGTTTCATTAATTTTCTGAATGATTCTTTTGTTTTCAATTTCATTGATCTCTGATTTGATTTTGGATATTTCTTTTCTTCTACTGAGTTTAGGCTTAGATTGTTCTTCTTTTTCCAATTCCATAAGATCTCTTGTGAGATTGTTGATGTGCTCTCTTTCTGTTTTTCGAATGTAGGCATCTAAAGCGATGAATTTTCCTCTCAAAACTGCTTTTGCAGTATCCCACAGGTTTTGGTAGCTTGTGTCTTCATTGTTGTTATGCTCAAGGAAGTTAATGATTTCCTGTTTTATTTCTTCCTTCACCCATCTGTTATTCAACAGAAGATTGTTTAATTTCCATGCCTTTGGGTGGGCTTGAGCATTTTTGTTAGAGTTGAGTTCCACCTTTAGTGCCTTATGGTCTGAAAAGATACAAGGTAAAATTTCAATTCTTCTGATTCTGTTGATATTTGTTTTGTATCCCAGGATATGATCAATTTTGGAGAATGTTCCATGGGGTGATGAGAAGAATGTATATTCTTTATCTTTGGGGTGGAGTGTTCTATATGCATCTATCAAGCATAGTTGTTCTAGGGTCTCATTTAAATCTCTTACATCTTTGTTTAATTTCTGTTTAGAGGATCTGTCCAGCTCTGTAAGAGGTGTGTTAAAGTCCCCTGTTATGATGGTATTATCAGATATCATATTGCTCAGACTGAGTAAGGTCTGCTTCAGGAATCTGGGAGCATTTAAATTGGGTGCATAAATATTTAGAATTGAAATGTCTTCTTGTTGTAGTTTTCCCTTGACCAATATAAAGTGACCATCTTTGTCTGTTTTGACTTTAGTTGCTTTAAATCCACATGTATCTGAAAATAAGATTGCAACTCCTCTTTTCTTCTGAATTCCGTTTGCCTGAAAAATTGTCTTCCAACCCTTGACTCGGAGCTTTAATTTGTCTTTTGAGGCCAGGTGTGTTTCTTGCAGACAGCAAATGGATGGCTTGTGTTTTTTAATCCAGTCAGCCAATCTATGTCTCTTCAGTGGGGAATTCAAGCCATTAACATTTATTGAGATAATTGATAAGTGTGGTAGTATTCTATTCGTCTTATTTGGTGAGAGTCCATTGCTTAATTTTATCTTTTGCATCAGTGTGGAGGTTAGGTTTTGTCCTTTGATTTCTGAGTTCTTACTTTGCTGCTGATCCATTGTGGTGGTCAGTGTGCAGAACAGGTTGAAGTATTTCCTGTAGAGCTGGTCTTGTTGTGGCGAATTTCCTCAATGTTTGTATATCCGTAAATGATTTGATTTCTCCGTCAATTCTGAAGCTTAGCTTAGCAGGGTACAGAATTCTGGGCTGAAAATTGTTCTGTTTAAGTAGATTAAAGGTAGATGACCATTGTCTTCTTGCTTGGAAAGTTTCATTAGAGAAGTCTGCGGTCACTCTGATGGATTTGCCCCTGTAGGTCAACTGGCGCTTACTCCTGGCAGCTTGCAGAATCTTTTCTTTTGTCTTGACTTTGGACAGGTTCATCACAATGTGTCTTGGAGAAGCTCGGTTAGAGTTGAGGCGACCTGGGGTCCGATATCCCTCTGAAAGCAGTGTGTCAGACTCTTTGGTGATGTTTGGGAAATTTTCTTTTATAATATTCTCTAGTATGGCTTCCATTCCTCTGGGGCATTCGTGTTCCCCTTCTGGAATTCCTATAACTCGTATGTTGGAACGCTTCATAAAGTCCCATAATTCTGACAGTGAACGTTCTGCTTTCTCTCTCTTCTTTTCTGCCTCTTTTACTGTCTGTGTTATCTCAAGAACTTTGTCTTCTACCTCTGAAATTCTTTCTTCTGCATGGTCTAACCTGTTGCTGATACTTTCCATTGTATCTTTAAGTTCCCTAATTGACTGTTTCAGTTCCTTCAGGTCTGCTATATCCTTTTTATATTCTTCATATCGTTCATCTCTTATTTGATTCTGTTTTTGGATTTCCTTTTGGTTATTTTCCACTTTATTAGCAATTTCCTTCATTGTTTCCATCATTTCTTTCATTGTTTTCAACATGTGTATTCTAAATTCCCTTTCTGTCATTCCTAACATTTCTATACTGGTGGAATCATCTGCAGTAGCTACCTCATGGTCCCTTGGTGGGGTTGTTCTAGACTGGTTCTTCATGTTGCCTGGAGTTTTCTGCTGATTCTTCCTCATGAGTGATTTCTTTTATCTGTTTCCTTGCCCTAATTTTCCTTTCACTTCCTCTTGCTCTTTAAGTTCTTGTGCCTGTGGACTGAGGGTTATAGGACCAGAAGGGTGAGAAGGTTGAAGAGCAAAAAAAGGGGATGAAAGAAAGGAGGACCGAGTGATAAGAAAAAAAGAAAGATAGAGAAAGGAGAGGGGGTGGGTATAAGGAATATTGACAAAAAGAAGAGAGGCACAGAAAGAGGGAGACAGGGCAATATAGGTGTACAGTAGGGTACTTTGACACAACCTTAAAAAACCCCACCTTCTGGGGGTGCCCAGTTGCGTGGTTCCCTTGAGGTCAGCAGCTCTTTGCTAACCTGATCAGACACAGTACCCCACCTCCACCAAGTAGAGAGGAAAGACAAAAATGCTATAAATCAAACCAAAAGAAGCAAACAGAAAACTTTACGGGGATAAAATTGGGTGAAAAACCAAATTATATCGGTAGAAACACTAGCAAAAATGAAGTTGAAGTTATTATAAAAGGCAGCAATGGGAAATTATAATTAAACTAGGAAAATTGAGAAAGAAAAAGGGATCTGTGTGGAAAAGATTGAAATTAAAAAAACAAAAGAACATCAGCAACGTCAAAATAAACAAACAAAAAAAACAACCAAACCAAAAAAAAAAAAAGAAGAAAAAAATACACAACCAAAACCAAAGCAGTTTGTATATGTTATTGAATATTGTCTGGGCAACACGTGGTCTTCTGGGGTATGAGATGTTAGTCACAGTTCTGATACGACTGGAGGCTGCTGATTTCTCAAACCCCAGCAGGTAGACACCCTAAATCTCTCTTCAGCCTACTTAAAAGGCACTTTGAACTTGTAAACTTGCTGAGCAGAAGCTTTCCCAGCTTTCTCGCTGGAATCGCTGCTGAAGTGGCTATGCACTTACTCAGTGTGCCAAAACCGATCTCACTCTGCCCCTGAGGGTTAGGGCTGCAAGGCGGCTCAGACCCCACCCTTAGGCTACTTGGTTGCTGGGTTACCAGCTCCCACCCGTTTCTAGCTCTGCGACCCTGAGGGCAGAGCTTGCCGGGGCAGATCACTGACAATGGATCCGTGTGACCCACCGCCAAACACTATCAGCTCCGTCTGGCTCAGCGGCTCAGACTGGGGCCCTAGACAATGGCCAAAGTTCTCCGCACTCCCGCTCAGGCCTTCCCCAAGGCAGTTCAACTCAGTGCCAAGTCCAAAGACATCAAAACAGTTCACAGGTAAGGCCTTTCTGTTTTGCAGTCTCGCTGCTACTGAACTTACAGTTGTGGGCGGGTTTAGACGGATTGAACACACGCGACCACTTGCCGGCTTTCCACGGTTTTAGTCCACCTCTTGGGGTCCAGAAGTCTCTCGCTGACTCCCTGTATCCTCATAGGAGTGATGATAGGCAGTTCCCACCAGCCAGAGATGCCTGGAGTCCTATCTCCCCAGACTCACGGTGCCCAGATGCAAGGAAGCTGTTACTCGGCTGTCATCTTGCTCCGCCTCCCGGAATGATTTATTTATTAAGGGAAGACTGAGGGCTCGCTCAGGCCCACAGCAATTGCCCATCTTTATTCACTGCATTATATATTGAAACTTGGTTATATATCCAAACTTGGTTATTCAGATAAGAATAACCAAGAATAAAGAACAAAAGCACTAGTTGAGACTGCCATGAAAAATTTCTCCTCAGCATAAATGTTACAAGCACGTATACATCATTTCTAAGTCTGGAGCATTTAACTTAAAGATAAACTACAAGGACACCAGGCTGTCTGTTCTGTTCTCCCACCTCCCTAAAAGGTTAAATGAAACTTTTGTGTAATTTGAAGTTAGGGAACGAAGAGCAACAATTAAGCCTCAGACAGGTGCTAAATCTCCAGCTACAATTTGGCGGGGACCTCAGGGATACATTTCTCAAGGCTTTTTCAGCAAGCAGGGAGGAATTAACCCCCAAGTCTTGCTTATGACCGAGAATGGAATTTTCCCTTCCCAGGGCCTTGTACCTCAAGAAGCACATATGAGACAAAGCCACCTTTTTGGGGCTCTGAAAACTGTGCCCCTTCCTTGGAAAAATCTGCCTTGGCTAAAAGGAAAGTTATTGGTGCCTCCCAAGATTTAGAGGCATAAGCTTCTGTTCTTCAAAGCACACTGAGGAACATACATGAAATGACCTTGAAGGGATGGGCTTAGCAGGACAGTGCACACAAGCACTTCTCAGGCATACCCACCACACAGCCAACCCAAAGGGAAACTGGTTAAATGCATTATCATCTCAGGCTTACCTAATACTTTGAATGGTCTCAAGGAGGTGTCCATTAATTAGTAGCCAGGATTCATAAAGCCCAAGATCTAATCCATAGCTTTCGGTCCCCTGAACTATGCCCAGACAAGATCTCTGAGTATGGCTATGAAATATAAATTAGTATTGCCTGAGGTTTCAGTCAATAAGAAGCAGAGCAGGCTCAGTGCCCATAGTTCAGTGATTAGGATGCCAGCCACATATACCAAAGCTAGCAGGTTCCGGCCTGGCCCAGGCTGCTAACAACAGTAACAACTGCAATAAAAAAAAAAAAAAATAGCCGGGCATTATGTTGGACTGTAGTCCCAGCTACTTGGGAGGCTGAGGCAAGAGAATCGCTTAAGCCCAAGAGTTTGAGGTTGATGTGAGCTGTGACACCATGGCACTCCACTGAGGGTGATGTAATGACACTCTGTCTAAAAAAAAAAAAAAGAGGTAGAGCAGGAACTTTATCCACGTGCAGCTGACAACAAAGTTCACATCCTGACAGTCATCTAGGCTGCCCCGTAGAGTTGCATAGATGGTACTAGTCAGTCAGGATGGGCTAGAAATTACTACAGGTAAGAAATGGCCCTGAATGGAATCTGATCCTCTCTCTACTATAAGACATTGTTTTCAGAGATCTCTAAAAGGGCAAGGTCTCTTATTTTCTGATTAAAATTTTTACTGTTGGGGTGGAGGCAAGATGGCTGACTGGAGCCAGCTTTCCACAGAGGCTCCCGTCCAGAAGGAGAGTTAAAGGACAGAATTTTAGCAAGTAACCTTATGGTTTGGAGCTGAGCCAAGAGAGAAGGTTGAAGAATGCACATCAACCCTGCTGAGGCAAGCTGCGACCCCCAAGGATACAAACAAAAGGTACAAAATGCATCGCCAAGCAGAGAGTTAAAGGACAGAATTTTAGCAAGTAACCTGATGGTTTGGAGCTGAGCCAAGAGAGTAGGTTGAAGAATGCACATCAACCCTGCTGAGGTGATCTGCAACCCCAAGGATACAAACAAAA
This sequence comes from Nycticebus coucang, assembly GCF_027406575.1. Lineage (NCBI taxonomy): Eukaryota > Metazoa > Chordata > Mammalia > Primates > Lorisidae > Nycticebus > Nycticebus coucang. The sequence continues at coordinate 96,056,426 of NC_069791.1, read as the reverse complement.
GGTACAAAATCCATCGCCAAGCAGACAAGAGTCCCCTTCCCCATGAGAACAGCTCGCAGTATACTTTCTACAAACAAACAAGTGAGCAGAGTTCAAACGTCCTCCCATTTTATCCCACAGGAGAGACCCTCTAAAAACTGGACTTCCTTCCCCTACTAGGGTGCCATGGCAATCTCCTGCCAGGCATAAAACTGTATAAAACTGTATATATTCTCTATCTGCAATTCTGAACTCCCAGCACTCCCCTCCACTCTCACCCTGAGGTCTGGAAGCTTGTCCACCATGGAGTCCAGATTCTTGGGCATTTTCTTGAGAGGTGTAGACAGGGTGTGGGCTGTTGCAGGTCTGTGCTGATTCTGTGGCACAGAAGAGGGTGGACTGAAGAACCAGGAAAGGGAGAGGCGGTGCCCCCTGGCACAGAGCAGCAGCAGCAGCAGTGGGAACAATAGGACTCACACCCCTGGGGATGTTTTGGAAGGACACTCCCTGTCTCTCTGGGCAACCAGAGAAAGCCGGGCATCATCTCCTGTGGCAGACACTGGTGGAATAGATCTGGGACGGTAATGCAGACCCTGTGAACAAAGGGTATGTCTGAGGCGGTACCTGCCTGGGCGGAGCGCAGTGGGATGGAGAAGACACGTGTGCAGAGATGGCATACTCCCAGGGCGGGGCTGTGCCAGGACTGCTTTATTGAGCCTAAGAAATACCCAGCCCTCAGGGGATCATAGCTGAGACAAAGGTAGGTGGGAAACCGAAAGCTGAGTGTAAGCTGTAACTGCAACCCCGACACAGACTGTAGGGGAAACAGAAAGACCAGCTCTGGGCAGTGGCACAAACCAGGGCTAAGTCGCAGTTTCTGTGAACTCAAATGGTGCCTGGTCTGCATGGGAATTTGTGACAAATTCTGAGCAAATATCAATCAGGGGCAGGGCTGGAACTCAGTGAACCACCCCAGATTCCATTAACCATGCAAGGTTGTCAGGCCTCACCTTCCTCTGCCGGATGGTGGCAGAGTGTGGAGGTCTGGCTAAGGAGACATAAGATCTCTCTGTGACTCAGGCAGGCTCAAAGCCCTAGAGCAGGGGTCCTCGAACTGCAGCCCACTGGCCATATGAGGCAGTATGATTGTATTTGTTCCCATTTTGTTTTTTTACTTCAAAATAAGATATGTGCAGTGTGCATAGGAATTTGTTCATAGTTTTTTTTGTTTGTTTGTTTTTAACTATAGTCCGGCCCTCCAACAGTCTGAGGGACACTGAACTGGCCCCCTGTTTAAAACGTTTGAGGACACCTGCCCTAGAGCATCTGCTCATTGGAGGGAACTGGGTCATAGCCTTGCCAGGTTACCAGTGACTGGGTGTGACAAAGGTGCAAGGTGGAGAAGGAGGTAACAAACTTCCCAGACTAATTCATGTGACTCCACAAAGCACCAGAATGAGTCATACTTGAGCTGCCAGCAGATACCTGCTATCTAGTTGCTAGAGACCTTTTGAACACCCTCACTTGAGACCAGGTGCTGACTGGAACAATTGATTTGGATCTCTCGGACTGGACCAATCACCCGAGGACTATCCAAAGTTGTACCTGGGTGTGTGGTTGTGGGAAGGTTTGATTTTCCTTTTCCAGTTGTTGCCCATGGCGGGTGTGTGTGACTTAATTACTGGTATTTTTCCACAACTGAAACTTCAATCCAGAGTAACTAATTTACTAGGGTAGGACAGAGACCAGCTGAAAATAATACAGAGCCACTTAGCCCCACCACACCAAGTAAGTTACCATTGTCTCAGTCTGTAGCACTGTATGGGACCTTTCCAAAGCTCTGGGGGAAACGGTACAGACACCAGACACAGCTCTTGGGCAAAGGGCTGGTTAATCACTACTCCAGGAACCCCCCAACCCAACTTAACCTTATCTGATCATCTAGCCAAATGGTGTAAAATAATCATGGGGTGGAATCAGCAGAAAAACTCCAGTAACATGAATAACCAGAGTAGATCAAGTCCACCAAGGAATGATACGGTGGACACAACTGAAGATCCTATTCATAGACATATGGCTGAGATGTCAGAAATCGAATTCTTATTTGGATTGCAAATAAGATAGTAGAATGGAGGTTAAGTTGTAATTAGAAATTCAAGGAGCAATTCAAAAGTTGTCTCAAGAATTCAATGAATTCAAAGACAAAATGACCAAATATTTTTTTTTCTTTTTGTAGAGACAGAGTCTCACTTTATGGCCCTCGGTAGAGTGCCGTGGCGTTACACAGCTCACAGCAACCTCCAACTCCTGGGCCTAGGCGATTCTCCTGCCTCAGCCTCCCGAGTAGCTGGGACTACAGGCGCCCGCCACAACGTCCGGCTATTTTTTGTTGTTGTTGCAGTTTGGCTGGGGCCGGGTTTGAACCCACCACCCTCGGCATATGGGGCCAGCGCCCTGCTCACTGAGCCACAGGCGCCGCCCAAAATGACCAAATATTTTGAGACACTGAGACAAGAATTTTCAGCCCTCAAAGATATGAGAAATACAGTAGAATCCTTCAGTAACAGAATGGAGCAAGCAGAGGAAAGGATTTATGGCTTTGAAGACAACACTTTTGAACGCTCCCAAGCACTCAAAGAGGAGGATAAATGGAGAGCAAAAATGGATCATTCTGTCAGAGAGCTTTGGGATAATTCGAAGAAAACTAATATTCACCTTATAGTAATTCTTGAATGTGACAAAATTGCTTCACAAAGCACAGAGGCCCTTTTTCATGAGATTATGAAGAAGAACTTTCCAGACATGCCAAGAAATTCTGAAATTCAGATAGCAGACAGTTTCATAACCCCAGCATGACTCAAACCCAAAAAGACAACCCCTAGACACATCATAATTAACTTCACTAAACTTAATATGAAGGAGAAAATTCTGAAAGCATCCAGATGTAAGAAAACGATAACCTATAATGGAAAGAATATTAGAATGACTGCAGATCTCTCTGCTGAAACCTTTCAAACTAGAAAAGGGTGGTCATTGACTTTTAATCTCCTAAAACAAAATAACTTTCAACCTAGAATCCTGTATCCACCTAAATTGAGTTACATTTATGATGGAGAAATTAAATACTTTAATGACATTCACATGTTGAAGAAATTTGTCATAATTAAACCAGCTCTCCAGGATATTCTCAAACCTATCCTCCATAATGACCACTGCAATCCTCCACCACAAAAGTAAACTCATTCAGAAACCTTTTTTTTTTTTTTTTTGCAGTTTTTCGCCTGGGCTGGGTTTGAAGCTGCCACCTTCAGTATATGCGGCCAGCACCTTACTCCGTTGAGGCACAGGCACTGCCCCTCTCAGAAACTTTTGATCAAATTACAACTTTCACAGTGGCAAAAGAATTAAAAATGTCCACTGGACTTTCGAAAAACTTGATACACAAAATTCTACCAGGATTATCAATATTCTCATTGGCCTCTAAAGAGGCACAGGTTGGCTGACTGGATACAAAAACTCAAGCCAGATATCTGCTGCATACAAAAAATCTCATCTTACCTTAAAAGATAAATATAGACTCAGGGTGAAGGGATGGTCATCTGTATTCCAGGCAAATGGAAATCAGAAAAAAGCAGGTGTTGCAATTTTATTCGCATATACAATAGGCTTTAAACCACCAAAAGTAAGGAAAGACAAGAATGGGCACTTCATATATGTTAAGGGTAATACTCAATATGATGAGATTTCAATTATTAATATTTATGCACCCAACCAGAATGCGCCTCAATTTGTTTTTTATTTATTAAATCATAGCTGTGTACATTAATGCAATCATGTAGCACCATACACAGGTTTTATAGACCGTTTGACACATTTTCATCACACTAGTTAACATAGCCTTCCTGGCATTTTCTTAGTTATTGTGTTATTTATAGTCTACGTTTACTAATTATCACATGTACTCTAACAGACATGAGCAACTTCATTTCCTCCAGCTCCATAATAGTCAGAGATTTTAACACTCCTTTGGCAGTGTTGGATAGATCCTCGAATAAGAAGCTGAGCAAAGAAATTTTAGATTTAAACGTAACCATTCAACATTTGGATTTAACAGACATCTACAGAACATTTCATCCCAACAAAATTGAATACACTTTCTTCTCAAAAGCCCACGGAACATACTCGAAAACCGATCGCATCTTAGGTCACAAGTCCAACCTCAGTAAATTTAAAGGAATGCAAATTATTCCTTGCATCTTCTCAGACCACCATGGAATAAAAGTTGAACTCACTAACAACAGGAATCTGCATACTTATACAAAAACATGGAAGCTAAATAACCTTATGCTGAATGATACCTGGGTCATGGATGAAATTAAGAAGGAGATTACCAAATTTTTGGAACAAAATGACAATGAAGACATGAATTATCAGAACCTTTGGGATACTGCAAAGGCAGTCCTAAGAGAGAAATTTATAGCACTGCAACCCTTCCTCAAGAGAAAAGAAAGACAGGAAGTTAACAACTTAATGGGACACCTCAAGCAACTGGAAAAGGAACAACATTCCAATCCCAAACCCAGCAGAAGAAAATAAATAACCAAAATTAGAGCAGAATTAAATGAAAATGAAAACAAAAGGATTATACAACAGACCAATAAATCCAAAAGTTGGTTTTTTGAAAAGGTCAACAAAACAGATAAACCTTTGCCTAACCTAACCAGCAAAAAAAAAAAGAGTAAAATCTCTAATTTCATCAATCAGAAATGGTAAGGATGAAATCACAACAGACTTCTCAGAAATTCAAAAAAGCCTTAATGAATATTACAATAAACTTTATTCTCAGAAATATGAAAATCCAAAGGAAATAGATCAATACTTGGAAGCACGCCACCTTCCAAGACTTAGCCAGAATCAAGTGGAAATGTTGAACAGGCCTATATCAAGTTCTGAAATAGCATCAACTATACAAAATCTCCCTAGAAAGAAAACCCGGGACCAGATGGCTTCACATGACAATTCTACCAGACATTTAAAGAGGAACTAGTACCTATATTACTCACCCTGTTCCAAAATACAGAAAAAGAAGAAATACTACCCAAAACATTCTATGAAGCAGACATCACCGTGATCCCCAAACGAGGAAAAGACCCAAAAAGAAAAGAAAATTATAGACCAATATCACTAATGAATATTGATGCAAAAATATTCAACAAGATCCTAATAAACAGAATCCAGGAACACATCAAACAAATTATGCACCATGACCAAGTGGGTTTTATCCTAGGGTCTCAAGGTTTTATCCCAGGGTCTCAAGGTTTTATCCCATGGTTCAATATACGTAAATCCATAAATATAATTCAGCACATAAATAAATTAAAAAACAAAGACCATATGATTCTCTCAACTGATGCAGAAAAAGCTTTTGATAACATCCAACATCCCTTCATGATCAGAACACTTAAGAAAATTGGTATAGAAGTGACTTTTCTTAAACTGATAGAAGCCATCTACAGCAAACCTACAGTCAATATCGTATTGAATGGACTTAAAATGAAATCATTTCCACTCAGATCAGGAACCAGGCAAGGTTACTTATTGCCTCCACTGCTCTTTAACATTGTAATGAAAGTTTCAGCCATCACAATTAGGGAAGAAAAGGTGATCAAGGGTATCCATATAGAGTCAGAAGAGTTCAAACTTTTGCTCTTCACAGATGATATGATAGTATATCTGGAAAACACCAGGGATTCTACTACAAAACTCTTAGACATGATCAAGGAATAAATCAGTGTCTCAGGTTACAAAATTAACATTCATAAATCGGTAGCCTTTATATATACCAACAATAGTCAAGCTGAAAAAACAGTTAAGGACTCTATTCCATTCACAGTAGTGCCAAAGAAGATGAAATATTTGGGAGTTTATCTAACAAAGGATGTGAAAGATCTCTATAAAGAGAACTATGAAACTCTAAGAAAAGAAATAGCTGAAAATGTGAACGAATGGAAAAACATACCATGCTCATGGCTGGGAAGAATCAACATTGTTAAAATGTCCATATTACCCAATGCAATATACAATTTCCATGCAATCCCTATTAAAGTTCCTCTGTCATACTTTAAAGATCTTGAAAAAATAATATTTCATTTTTGGAATCAGAAAAAACCTCAAATAGACAAGACATTACTCAGAAATAAAAACAAAGCAGGAGGACTCATGCCACCAGACTTCAGACTATACTATAAATTGATAGTGATCAAAACAGCATGGTACTGGCACAAAAAGAGAGAAGTAGATGTCTGGAACAGAATAGAGAACCAAGAGATGAATCCAGCTACTTACTGTTATTTGATCTTTGACAAGCCAATTAAAAACATTCAGTGGGGAAAAGATTCCTTATTTAACAAATGGTGCTGGGTGAACTGGCTGGCAACCTGTAGAAGACTGAAACTGGACCCTCACCTTTCACCATTAACAAAGATAGACTCACTGGATTAAAGATTTAAACTTAGGAAATGAAACTATAAAAATACTAGAAGAGAGTACAGGGAAAACCCTTGAAGAAATCGGTCTAGGTGAGTATTTTAAGAGGAGGACCCCCCGGGCAATTGAAGCAGCTTCAAAAATACACTACTGGGACCTGATCAAACTAAAAAGCTTCTGCACAGCCAAGAACACAGTAAGTAAAGCAAGCAGACAGCCCTCAGTGTGGTAGAAGATATTTGCAGGTTATGTCTCCGACAAAGGTTTAATAACCAGAGTCCACAGAGAACTCAAACGTATAAGAAAAGAACAAGTCATCCCATTGCAGGCTGGGCAAGGGACTTGAAGAGAAACTTCTCTGAAGAAGACAGGCACATGGCCTACAGACATATGAAAAAATGCTCATCATCTTTAATCAACAGAGAAATGCAAATCAAAACTACTTTGAGATACCACCTAACTCCAGTAAGATTAGCCCATATCACAAAATCCCAAGAACAGAGATGTCGGTGTGGATGTGGAGAAAAGGGAATACTTCTACACTGCTGGTGGGAATGCAAATTAATGCATTCCTTTTGGAAGAATGTTTGGAGAACCCTTAGAGATCTAAAAATAGATCTGCCATTCAATCCTATAATTCCTCTACTAGGTATATACCCAGAAGACCAAAAATCACATTATAACAAAGATCTTTGTACCAGAATGTTTATTGCAGCCCAATTCATAATTGCTAAGTCATGGAAAAAGCCCAAGTGCCCATCGATCCACAAATGAATTAATAAATTGTGGTATATGTACACCATGGAATATTATGCAGCCTTAAAGAAAGATGGAGACTTTACCTCTTTCATGTTTACATGGATGGAGCTGTAACATATTCTTCTTAGAAAAGTATCTCAAGAACGGAAGAAAAAGTCCAATGTACTCAGCCCTACTATGAAACTAATTTATGGCTTTCACATGAAAGCTATAACCCAGTTATAATCTAAGAATATGGGGAAGGGAGAGAGGGAGGGAAGGGAGGGGGAGGATGGGCAGAGGGAGGGTGATTGGTGGGATTACACTCGCGTTGCATCTTACAAGGGTACATGTGAAACTTAGTAAATGTAGAATATAAATGTCTTAACACAATAACTAAGAAAATGCCAGGAAGCCTATGTTAACCAGTGTGATGAAAATGTGTCAAATGGTCTGTAAAACCAGTGTATGGTGCCCCATGATCACATTAATGTACACAACTATGATTTAATTTAAAAAAATGAGAGAGACAAAGTTCATCAGCTTCTATGCTTGAGGATTTGGGGTCAATACCCAGAGAGCTTGGCAGCACCTGGAGTGATAGGTGCGGGAGTACCAATCTGCCTAGCAGGCATCGAGGGTGTCAGATGACTATGACAAAACCCCATTGACGACCACCTTTCCTGGGCCCTGTCTTCAGCTGAACTTCCTAAAGATCTTTTTCTGCCTGATTGCATAGACTGTTTCCAAACTGATTCAGGCCTCAAATCACTAATGTCTGCTCCATAACTCTTTAGTATTACATAACTGTACTGGACATATGACACTTTCTAACACTGCTGCAAGTGGAAAACCAATGTCTTTTACCATAAGTATAAAGAAACCATAAACCACAATCAAAGCAAAAGCACATGTATAAGGGAACAATGGTATTATATTCTACTTAGATGCTGCCACCTGCATAAACGGCCCCAGAATTGGGGTTTCCTGGTCATATACAGAGAGCCAGGTACAGGAACATTGAAGTCAGATTAGCCTAAAACTGAGAGGGAGAGACCCTGGATTCCCCTAAAGGGGATATAGACTGAGCAGAGCCAGGGAAAGTAAGGGGAAGTGCACAGCTGGGACCTCAAACAGGGGAAGAGGTCATTCCTGCAGCTCCAAAAGCACTCCACAAAGCCAGTGTCAATCCCACCAGATGTGCTGCTAATCAGTTGTGTGACTGTGGGCTGCTGTCCTTCTGTACAATGGGAATGCATGTACAACCTCCCCCTGGCCCTGGCATTCCAGAGGGCTCTTCAGTGGGCACCCAGGGAGAACAGAGCCTGGCATGACCTGCCCCACCTGAGCTCTGATGGAATGGGAAGTCTCCCAGATTCCAAACCTTGTGCTGTGGACCTGCCACTTGCAAGATCTTGGAGCTAATCCAAGGTTCTGAGGCCTGGAGGAAGAGTCTGGCCCAGGGGTAGCTCAGATTTGGAGAGGGGCGCATTTAACACAGCTTTATTCACAGACAAATGTATCACACAGCGAGTCACATAAGTATTTTATTACCTGCAACCCCAATCTGAGAGTGCACCTGGGCAACTCTGAAGGCGCAGAGGACTTGAAGGACAGATACTAATTGAATTTAAATGAAAAGAACAAAACTGTTATAATCTTGGCAGTCCTGATACCCTTCCAATCCAACCCTCTTGAGACCCCATCCTCATTCCTATCATAGTGGGGAAACTGAGGAGACCTGGAATTTGCACAGTGGACACACTGGGTTCTGGGTTTTTGTGATTACATCAAACCAAACTCCTTTCTTCACAGTTCACTCCGTCTAATCTTGCCAGTGATGGTTTTGGGCAGCTCTGGGACAAACTCCACCTGGTTGAGGATAAAACAAATTCATGGGGTCCCAGTCTTGCTGGTATTTCCTGCCAGTTCCCCATCTCTCCTCGACCCCTCCACAGTCCCCCACACATGGTGGCCTTAATGGGGTCCACTGAGTATTTCAGGTCTTTCTCCTGACCACTGAAGTTGCATGTAGCCATGTGACTTGCTTTTACCCATGAGATGGGAGTAGAAGGGGAGTGTGTCACCTCTATATACAAATATTTTCAGCCATTGGAACTGGCCACTCTGTCCTCCATCTCTTATGGGTCCTGGCAGGCGGGGTCCTGAATGGTGGCTGCTCCTCTATCCTGGTCCCAACATGAGAGGATGTGAAGTGAGGGTCCCATGAGAGCCAACGGGGACACGGAGCCCCAGCAAGAAAGGGACCTTCATTGTTATAAGTCTTCATTGTTTGGGGCTATTTGTTACCTGCAGTGATTTCTAGCCCATCTTGACCAGCTCACACCACCTATGTTACTTTCTAAGGGGCAGCCTAGCCAACCATCAGGACATGAACTTAGCTGTCAGCCACTCATGGGTTAAGTTCCTGCTCTGCCTCTTATTGACTGAAACCTCAGGCAATATACTGTGAGTCCCTGAGCCTCATTTCCTGTCTGCAAAATGGGTTGGCTATAATATCTCAAGTTGTGGAAAGGATTAGGTTAAGTCACAGTGCAGAGCTTGGGGCCCAGGGCCTGCCATGCAGTAAATGCTTGATCAATGTTAGCCACATACTGACCTTTGTTATGTGTATTGATGCTGAATATTCTGACAATGCAGCAAAGTATTACAAAGGAGAAAATGTTGACTTTTTGGCCTATATCAAATTTTGCTTTTAAACAGGATAATGCTATGCATAGTTTTTCATAGCCTGTGTTCTTCTCGTAATAATACATTGTTGAGGTATTTTTATCTTAAAAAAATTTGCATCATTTTAAATGACAGGATAATATTCAATTAAATGGGTAATTTAGTAATTTCCCTATTGCTGAACATTTTTGTAGGGTGCACATAGCATTTAGAACAAATGAAGCAGAAAAAATATAAAAATATATTACATGTTATAAGATAAATATCATTTTTTAAGTATGTTTGGTACTGTCTGAATTTTTTCTGTAGCTTAACATGCCAGCGATAATTCCTTTTGCGTTTCAGATACAGGACAGTGGTTGCCATCCAAATCAGACAGCTGCTCTGTCCTATCCCTAAGCCATATCGCTGCTTCTACAGAAGACAAAGTCAGTGCTGCTGGCTGCCTAAGCTCCCCCTGCACAGCCACCCTATGAGATATGGGGCAGCCAAGCACCATAAACCTCTCAAAGACACCCTACCCCATCCATATGCCTTCACTCACCTTCCTCGGGTACTTGTACGGGGCTGTCGTCACCTTCACGTGCTGCTGCAGCTCTTCGGTGAGCTAGTCCCGATCATGAGACAGAAATTGAGGGCTCAGGACAAGAAATGCCTTCACCACCTGCAGAAGAGGAGCAGCCCCTCTCAGGGAAAGCTTAAAATGTAAATGTTCACTGAATGAGTGGAAAGGTGAACTGACATTTGTACCCCATAGTGGTTAAGAATATGTGGGCTAAATAGAGAAAGCAAGGATGAGCTGCTAATACTTCCGATTTTCATTCTGTGCCTGTACTTTCAAGTAATTGAAAAATTACTTCACCTCCCCTTAGCCTCATTTTTCTTCTCCGTGAAATGGGGACAATAAAGATTCCTTTTTCTCAGAGTTCCTGTAAAAATTCCATGAGATTATACATATAAAACATCAAACTAGTTTAAGTTTTTTATTATTCCTAACATGATTATCATTATCATTTTTTCTATTATTATATATACTTTTCTTAACCCAAGGGGAATTTAATAATTACTGAAAATTTATTATTTTTAAGTTATATATCTCCTTGTAGTTGCACAAGGCACATAGAAGGTGCTCAATAAACACTGAACGCATGCTGCTCTTGCACCACATTGAGTGTCGTATTCCAGTTGTGTAATGTGGCAAGGTACTTAACCTCGATACGATTTTCTCTCCTCAGCTGTACTGAGAGTATATAAGAGTTCCCAGAATACCGGGTTTATGAGAGTTAAATGATTTGGCTGTCATCATTTTCATCCATAATCATTCTCAAAGCCACAGGCAGTGCCACAGCGTCCCCTGCTGACCATACCATGCAAGTGCACATGCACATGCACCCCCCCCCCCCCAACTGCTTTCCACCCAGGAAAGGTCCAGGGCTCTGTGGGCAAGGCCTGGAGGGAAGGTCTCCGGCGCCTGTCTTCCCCGCGCCCACGTGCAGACACAATGATCTCCGTGTTCTCACCTCCCCTCGCGTCGGGTCTGGGCTGCTCACCCCTGCTGACTCCGCCACTGCTGGGTGCTCCGCCAACGCGTTCTCCACCTCTGTCGGCCCGATGCGGTACCTGGAGGGTTAACTGTTCTGAGCAGACGCCAGGGCCGGCGAGGGTTAAATCAGCCCTCAATCTCCCTCTTTGGACGTTCACATCTTCCCTTGGTACAGAGGGTGAAGGTCCGAGGGAGTCAGAGGCCAGTGGCTTGCCTGTGTCATGCACCCCAAATGTGAAGACGTGAACAATGTGTGCTAAAAATACACAGGTACTTCCCAAGGGCCTCTGGCCTCACTCCCTCACCAAGGGAGGAGAGCAAATGCTTGGTCCTCCCAGAGTTCCTGGCAGCTTCCACAGTGTGAAATTTCTGAGACGCCTCAAACTGTCTATTCCCCCTTTGTACCATTGTTTTATTTTATTTTAATTTTTTGGCTTTTATTGTATATTTCAGATGTATAATGTATTTTTTATCAGTCCACATCATGCATTGTTATGTTTTGATGTCCAGAGCAAAATTATTAGATTACTACAGTAAATCAAATTAACATATCCATCATCTCACACAATTACCCTTTTCTGAAGTAAAGACACTTAAAATCTACTCTCAGTAAATTTCTGGCATATATAGCATGTTTAGCAATTTAGAAAATCACCTCAATTTCTCCAAAATATCCAAGAAAAATTGTTACTCTGGTGTAATGTGTCTTTTTTTCTTTTTTGAGTCACATAGGAGTTAAGGACAAGGGCTCAGAGCAGGGCACCCCGGTTCAAGTCTGGATTCTACTCTAGCCTGTCTTTAAGACTTTAGGCAAATTTCTTCATTGGTCAGTGATCTTGTTTCCTCATCAGTAAAATAAGGATAATAATTATATCTCCATTCTAGTGTTGAGAGGTCAGTTTATATGAGGCACTAAGAGGAGTTCTCACATAGGAAGTGCTACATGAAGGTTAGATACCAAGAGGTATGCTTCTCCTATGACATCTTGTGCCACAAACAAAATGCAAGCTCCCCTGACTTTAGGGATCAAACCAGTCTCACTTCCCAATCCTATTCCCTCATCTTTAGATTGCATTATGTCTTATTATGGTTCCTCTTCCAGACCTCTTAGATTTCATTCTTCTGGATACAGGGGTTTGGGGAGGTCCACAGATACCTGGGATTGGGACACTACAGACATGGCTCTCTTCAGAATTAGTCTGAGGGTCCCATCACCAACACACAAAGGAATCTCTGGGCAAGAAAGATCCTACAAGGCATTCAAGGGTGACAAGAGCCCACCCAGGGTCAGCCACCCCTACCCAGAGGCATTAATGATGTCATCATTCCTGCCCTTGATCCAGATGTAGCCATCTACATTAATAGTTGCTTTGTCCCGGGTGTTGTAAAAGTCCCCACATTCCACTTCTGTCTTTTATGAGTCACTCTGCAAAGAGAACAGAGCCCCTTTGTTAAAGGCAGTGAGTTTAGAAATTATGAGCCAGAACCTCAGGTTTACATCTGAGTGTGAATTCTGTCTCTGGCTCTACTGAGCAAGTTTTACAATCATTTTGAATCTATTTTAATTACATGTAAGCACTCAATGAATGCTACCGCTCAATTAGTGAATGCTATTAAACCAATTTTAATGACATTTTAAAAAATAGCAACTCACTTTTTTGTGTGGCAATCAGCTAGAATAAAATTTCTATTATAACATGAACTTTATTTTATTCACTGCTATAAGCTCAGCATTTTCAGTGCCTAGGCAGATAAGAAGAGTCAACACCTGATGACTTGGGAGAGGAATATTATGCAGCCTTAAAGAAAGATGGAGACTTTACCTCGTTCATGTTTACATGGATGGAGCTGGAACATATTCTTCTTAGTAAAGTATCTCAAGAATGGAAGAAAAAGTACCCAATGTACTCAGCCCTACTACGAAACTAATTTTTGGCTTTCATATGAAAGCTATAACCCAGTTATAACCTAAGAATTTGGGGAATGGGGAGAGGAAGGGGAGGATGGGCAGAGGGAGGGTGATAGGTGGGATTATGCCTGCAGTGCATCTTACAAGGGTACATGTGAAACTCAGTAAATGTAGAATATAAATGTCTTAACACAATAACTAAGAAAATGCCAGGAAGGCTATGTTAACCACTGTGATGAAAATGTGTCAAACTGTTTATAAAACCAATGTATGGTGCCCCATGATCACATTAATGTACACGGCTATGATTTAAAATTAACTAAAAAAAAAAAAAAAGAAGAGTCAACAAACTGAATGAATCTTCTCCCCAATCCCCAAGATACTATCTTATTTGATCCTCCCAGAAAGCCTATGAGGTTGGTATTATTTTAAGTAAAGTTTTCATTTTAAGATAATTATAGATTTGCATGCAGTTATAAAAAATAATACAGACTGACACCATTTACACTTTACTTATTTTTCCAAAATGGTAACATCTTGGGAAAGTATAGTTCAATATCACAACAAGGATACTGAAATTAATACTACCTACTAATCTTACTCCCACTTCCTGTTTTGCGTGTGTGTGTGCATTCGTGTGTATGTGTGTTGAGTTTATCTAGTTGTATACCATTTTATGATTCAGCTCTAGGTCTGGGTATTCACATAATAATCGAGATACAGAAAGTCCCATCATCAGGAGAATCTCTGATGTTGCCATTTTATAATTGCATCCACCTCTCTTTTCTTCCCCTTTTTACCTCTTTCTCCATCCATAATACTTTCGGGGTAAGGAACCTGCAGCCTTGGAGCTACATGTGGCCTTCTGAATCCTTGAGTGTAGCATTTTGGCTGAATCCAAATTTTACAGTACAAATCTGTTTTAAAAAGTTATTTGCTCTGTGAAATTTGGATTCAGTCAAGGAGCTGCACTTGGGGATTTGGAGGGCCCCGGGCAGCCCCAAGTCCACGGGTTTCCCACCCCTGCTGGAGATCTGTTCTTCATTCTTACCATTTTATTGTTTCAAGAATATTATGTAAATGGAATAATATAGTATGTAATTTGGGAGACTTTTTCCACAGCATAATTCTCCAGAAATTTATCCAGGTTGTTGTGATAATCCAATAGTTTGATCCTTTTTACTGCTGAACAGTATTCCACATTGTGGATGTATCTCAGCTTTTGTTTAGCCAGTCACCCACTGAAGGACAACTGCATTGTTTCCAGTTTGGGGATATTATGAGTAAAGCTACCATCTATATTTATGTACATGTTTTTGTGTGAAGCTGACATTTTTTGTAGCTCATTTTACGTAAGAGAACCTTGTGCTCAAGGAGACACAGTAACTTGTTCAAAGTCACTCAGCTAGTCAGTAAATGGGCTAATATTTGAATTTAATTCTTGCTTCACAGGCTATTCATTTGATCCCCTAAGGAATTCCTCTTGTTGAACATAAAATGACTTTAAGAAAATCATTTTAAAATCATTGCATCACATTCCTTTTTTGATTCACTTCCAATTATTCTAATCATATCACTGTTGAGTTGGTGCTGACATATTTTTAAATCTCTGGAAGTACCAAGAGGGAAACAGGCCTCAGGATCAAGCCTTCAGTGGAAACAGGATTTAGCTAGAATTTAAGAAAATTGTTTTTTTTTTTGATTATATGGTTATATTTGTCTTCTATTTTTGACAAATGATAGAAGAAAGCATATGTTCCATTGCCTCCTATTTACCATGCTTTGGATATTGCCCCCCAAAATTGTGAACATCTAAAACAAGTCCAGCTGGCTAATTCTAAATATAACTTTTCACCATAAAAAAAGAAGATGTAACAATCATATACGTACAAGCAACAACTATCTGAGCCCAAAAATATATGAAGCAAACATTAACAGAATTGAAGAGAGAAACACACAATTCAATAGTAACAGAGACCTGGGCGGCGCCTGTGGCTCAGTGAGTAGGGCGCGGGCCCCATATGCCGAGGGTGGTGAGTTCAAACCAGCCCCGGCCACACTGCAACAACAACAAAAAATAGCTGGGCATTGTGGAGGGCGCCTGTAGTCCCAGCTACTCGGGAGGCTGAGGCAAGAGAATCGCGTAAGCCCAAGAGTTAGAGGTTGCTGTGAGCCGTGTGACGCCGCAGCACTCTACCCGAGGGCAGTATGGTGAGACTCTGTCTCTACAAAAAAAAAAAAAATAGTAACAGAGACTTCAATAAAGTACATCCAATAATGGCTAGAAAAACCACACATAAAACCAATGAGAAAACAGACTTGAAAATACTAGAAATCAAATGGACCTAGCAGACATATGCAGAACACTCTACACAATCACAAGAGAATACACATTTTTCTCAAGTGCACATGGAACATTCTCCAGGATGGATTATATATTATGCCACAAAAGAAGTAGTAATAAATTTTAAAATATTTAAATTATACAAATGACATAAAATGAAACTAGAAATTAATAATAAAAGAAAAACTAAAAAAATCAAAAATATGTGAAAAATTAAACAGCATACTCTTAACCAACTAACAGGTCAAAATAACAATGGAAATTCGAAATTATCTTGAGATAAATGAGGGAAAAAGCACAACATGTCAAAACTTACAGATTGTAGCAAATTCGGTGCTGATATGGAAAACTACACACGTCTTAGTCTGTTCAAACTGCTATAATAAAATACCATAAACTGGTATTTATTCACCAAGAAACAACATAAATTTAAGCTTGGAATTCTAAGACCAGGTAACCAACAATTTCAGTGGCAACAACCCACTTCCTGGTTCATAGATGTCTCTCTTCCTGTTGTGTCCTTACATAGTAAAAGGAAGAAGAAAACTCTCTGGGATCTTTCTTATGAGAGCACTAATAACATTCATGAGGGCTTCACCCTTATGACATAATCATCTCCCCAATCCCCTACCTTATAATATCATTACATTGGGGGTTAGGATTACAACATAGAAATTTTGGAGGGACACAAACCTTTAGTCTTTATCATATACATTAAAAAGAAGATCGCAAATCAATAAGTACAGCAAACTAAACCAATATCTAGCAGAATAAGGAAATAAATATTAGAGCTTATATAAATAAAATAATGGATAAAAAGTAGAAAAACAAAATCAAAAGATTTCTTTGAAAAGACAAACAAAAATCTATAAACCTTCAGCTAGATTGATTAAAGAAAAAAGAAAGATTAAAATTACTAAAATTAGAAGTGCAAGATAGGCTATCCCTAGAAATTTTAGAGAAATAAGAAGGATTACAAGAGAGTACTATCAATAATTGAAAGTCAAAATATTAAATAACTTAAATAAAACACATAATCTAGCAAAAATGAATCACAAAGACATAGAAATCCTGATAGATTTATAGCTAGTAAGAAGATCAGATTAGCAATCCAAACCTCTCAACAAAGAAAAGACCTGGACCAGCTGGTTTCATTGATAAATTCCAACAAACCCCTAAAGATTAATTAACACCAATTCTTTTAAAACTCTTCCAAAAACTCAAGGAGGAGGAAAAGCTTTCTAACTCAATCTGTGAACCTGGCATTAACCCGACACTAAAGCCAGACAGACACTATAGAGTAATATCCCTTATGAATATTGAGGTAAAAATCTCAACAAAATACTGGCAAATGAAATGCAGAAACATATTGAAAGGATTATAGACCACAGCCAAGTTGGATTTGTTCCTCTTTCAACACAAAAAAGTTAACCAATGTAATAAAGCATATTAATAGAATGAAAAGAAAAATACACATGATTTTATCCATTGATGCAGAAAAGTATTTGACAAAATTCAATACCTTTTCATGATTAAAACACAAACTAAACTAGGAAACTTCTTCAACATGATGAGGCCACATATAAAAAACCCACAACTAATATTCTCAATGGTGAAAGACTTTAGGATTTTCTCCAAAGATTAGAAACAAGCCAAGGGTGACTATTTTTTACCAGTTCTATCCAACTTAGTATTGGAAGTTCTGGCCAAATCAATTAGATAAGCAAGAGAGGGAAATGACATCTGACTTGAAAAGGAAGAAGTAAAATTACCTCTATTTGTAGATGGCATGATCTTATACTACATACCCTAACCCTGAGAATTCTACACACAAAATAAAAATTGTTAGAGCTAATAAATAAATTCACCATAGCTGCAGGAAACAGAATCAATACACACCAAAAAAAAATCAGTTATGTTTCTTTTTTTATTTTTTTTCCATTTTTCTTTATTAGAGGTGGGGTCTCATTATGTTGCCCAAGCTGGTTTCGAGTATCTGGGCTCAAGCAATCCTCCATCCTTTATCTTCCAGGGTGCTTGGATTACAGGTATATGTCCACCATGTCTGGACAAATATCAGTTGCATTTCTATACACTTACAAGTAATAATCCAAAAAGGAAATTAAGAAAACAATTACATTTACAATAGCATCCAAAAAGTACAATGCAGGTGTGGCACCCATAGCTCAGTGGTTAGGGTGCTGGCCACATGGAAGCAGGCAGGTTCGAACCCAGCCTGGACCTGAACGATAATGACAACTGCAACAAAAAAAAATAGTGGGGCATTGTGGCGGGAGCCTGTAGTCCCAGCTACCTGGGAGGCTAAAGCAAGAGAATTACTTAATCACTTAAGCCCAAGAGTCTGAGGTTGCTATGAGCTGTGACTCCATAGCACTCTAGCAAGAGCAACAAAGTGAGACTCTGTCTCAAAAAAAAAAAAAGTATAATGCAGTACTAGTGACAAATTTAATCAAGGAAGCAAAGGACTGTACACTGACAGCTACCTAACATGGCTGAAAGAAGAATAAATAATGTCTTGGCTATTTGAGGTTTTTTCTGTTTCCATATAAAACAAAGTACTAATTTTTCAAGGTCTTTAAAATATGACATAGGTGCTTTAATAGGGATCGCGTTAAATCTGTAAATTGCTTTAGGTAGTATAGACATTTTAATCATGTTGATTCTTCCCAGCCATGAGCATGGTATATTTTTCCATTTGTTAACATCTTCAGCTATTTCTTTTCTCAGAGTTTCAAAGTTCTCTTTAAGAGATCTTTCATGTCCTTAGTTAGATACACTCCCAGATGTTTCATCTTCTTTGGCACTACAGTGAACGGAATAGAGGCCTTGACTGTTTTTTCAGCTTGAATATTGTTGGTGTATATAAAGGCTACAAATTTATGAGTGTTAATTTTGTATCCTGAGACGTTACTATATTCCTTGATCACTTCTAGGAGTTTTGTAGTTGATTCCCTGGGGTTTTCCAGATATATAATCATATCGTCTGAGAAGAGTGACAGTTTGATCTCCTCTGGTCCTATTTGGATTCCCTTGATTGTCTTCTCTTGCCTGATTGGGGTGGCTAAGACTTCCATTACAATGTTAAAAAGCAGTGGAGACAGTGGGTATCTTTGCCTGGTTCCTGATCTGAGTGGAAATGTTTTCAATTTTACTCCATTCACTATGATATTGGCTGTGGGTTTGCTGTAGATGGCTTCTATCAGTTTAAGAAATGTTCCTTCTATACCTATTTTCTTAAGCGTTCTGATCAAGAAAGGATGCTGGATATTGTCAAAATCTTTTTCTGCATCAATTGAGAGAATCATATGGTTTTTGTTTTTTAATTTGTTCATGTGTTGTATTATATTTATGGATTTATGTACATTGAACCATCCTTGGGACCCTGGGATGAAACCCACCTGGTCATGGTGTATAATTTGTTTGATGTGTTGTTGGATTCTGTTTGCTAGGATTTTATTGAATATTTTTGCATCATTAGAGATATTGGTCTATAATTTTCTTTTCTTGTTGGGTCTTTTCCTGGTTTGGGTATCAGAGTGATATTTGCTTCATAGAATGTGTTGGGAAGTATTCCTTCATTTTCTATGTTTTGGAAAAGATTAATATAGGTACTAGTTCCTCTTTAAAGGTTTGGTAGAATTCTGATGTGAAGCCATCTGGTCCTGGGCTTTTCATTTTGGAAAGATTTCTTACAGTTGATGCTATTTCAGAATTGTTATAGGCTTGTTCAACATTTCTACTTCTTTCTAGCTAAGTCTAGGAAGGTGGTGTGTTTCCAAGTATTTATCTATTTCCTTCAGATTTTCATACTTCTGAGAATAGACTTTTATGAAATATTCATTAAGAATTTGTTGAATTTCTGAGGAGTCTGTTGTTATTTGGCCTTTATCATTTCTTTCTTTTTTTTAATTAAATCATAGCTGTGTACATTGATATGATCATGGGGCATCATTCACTAGCTTCACAGACCGTTATTTACCAAGTTTCACATATACCCTTGTAAGATGCACCACTGGTGTAATCCCACCAACCCCCTTCCCTCTACCCTCTCCCTCCTCCCTTTCCCCCTTCCCCCTATTCTTAGGTTGTAACTGGGTTATAGCTTTCATGTGAAAACCCTACATTAGGGGGGAGGAGACAAGATGGCTGACTGAAGCCAGCTTTCCACAGAGGCTCCCGTCCAGTAGGAGAGTTAAAGGACAAAAATTCAGCAAGTAACCTGGTGGATTTCAGCTGCAATAAGAGAGAAGGTTGAAGAACGCACGTCAACCCCGCTGAGGCGAGCTGCGACCACAAGGATACAAACAAAAGGTACAAAGTCCATCACCAAGAGGACGGGAGTCCCCTCCCTCATGAGAACGGCTCAGAGTGCCCCACAAACAACCGGGAAGAGTTCAAAGGTCCTCCCACTACACTCCACGGGAGAGACCCTCTAAAAACTGGACCTACCTCCCCTAATAGGGTGCCACGGCATCCTCCTGCCAGGCATAAAACTGTATAAACTGTATATAGTCTCTACCTGGAATTCTGAGCTCCCAGCACTCCCCTTCACTCACACTGAGGTCTGGAGGCCAGTCCCGGTGGACAGAGAGGGGACCGCACTGGAGTGGCAGTTCTCTGAGGCACAGTGCGACAGCCGTCTTTTGGTGACAATACAGCCAGGCATAAAACTGTGTAAAGCTGTGTGTGTGTGTTCTCTGCCCGCAACCCCAGGCTCCCAGCACTCCCTGCGCTCCCCTCTGCTCTGGCTCCAAGGTCTGGAGGCCTGTCCCCCAGGGGTCCAGACTCTTGGGCAATTGCTCGAGGGGTGTAGACAGTGCTGGGCTGCAACAGGTCGGTGCAGACTCTGGGGTACGGGAGCGGAGAGAGGATGGTTGGCCGGAAGGAAGCTACACCAGAGCAGCGGTTGCCTGAGCAATAAAACAGCAGCCCTCTTTTGCTAGCAATATGGCTCACTACTGAATATTCTGAAGCCACACCCTCTGTCTCCCTGGGCAACCAGAGACTCTGAGTATAGGATTTGCCTGAGGCAACTCCAACTTGCAAACCGGCGAAACTCCCAGGGCGGGGCTGACCCAGAGGTCCACTTTACTAAACCTAAGACACACCTGGCCCTCAGGGGATCGTCAGCCTATAGACAATACAAGAGCAAAGACAAGCTGATGTGGAACTCAATTCAGCTTCTCTTCTGCAGGGGAACCGCAGAGTTGTTCTGTTCTGTTCTGTCAGTAACATTAATCAGGGCGAGACTGAACCTGAGTGAAAACCTCCCCTTCATCAAGCACCCGAGGTTGTCAGGCCTCACCTCCTCCTGCTAGAGAGAGGCAGATCACAGCGGCCTGGCAGACTTCCTTGTGATTCAGGCAGGTACAAACTCCTGGAGTACTGATTCACAACAGGTAACTGGGTCAGCCAACTGCAGGGCTATCAGTGACTGGGTGTGAGAGTGGTGCAAAGTGGGGAAGGAGGCAGCAACCTTCCCAGACTGATCTATTGGCTGGGTGGCTCCTCCTGACTCCACACAGCACTGGAGCAAGCCACACCAAAGTAGTCACCAGACCCCTGTGATCCAGTTCCCAGAGACCTCTTAAACTCTCTCACCCAAGACAAGTGCAGATTGAGAGAATTGATTCGGACTTTTTGAACTGAACCAATCACCTGAGGACAAATCAGGTGGTGCCCTGGGTGCACGGTTGTAGGAAGGTTTGATTTTCCTTTTCCAATTGTTGCCTGTGGTGGGCAGGGTGACTTAATTGATGATATTTCTCCACCGCTGAGACTTCAATCCAGAGTGTCTGTTTCACTAGGGTGGAACAGAAACCAGCTGAAAACAAGACAGAACAACTTAGCCCCACCACACCAGACAGGGCCCCAGTCTCTCAGGCCACAACACCGTACAGGCCCGCAACAAAGCCCCAGGGGAAAAAATAAAAGGAAGTAAAACAACCATGGGGCGGAATCAGCGGAAAAACTCTGGTAACATGAATAACCAGAATAGATCAACCCCGCCCCCCAAGGAAAGATATGGCAGATGTAATTGAAGATCCCATTCATAAACAACTGGCTGAGATGTCAGAAATCGAATTCAGAATTTGGATTGCAGACAAGATTAATAAAGTGGAATTAGGAGTTTGAGGAGAAATTCAAAAGTTGTCTCAAGAATTTAATGAATTTAAAGACAAAATCACCAAAGACTTAGACACACTGAAGCAAGAATTTGCAGCCCTCAAAGATATGAAAAATACAGTAGAATCCCTCAGCAACAGAATAGAGCAAGCAGAAGAAAGGATTTCTGACATTGAAGATAAAGCCTTTGAACGCTCCCAAACTCTCAAAGAAGAAGAGAAATGGAGAGCAAAAATGGATCATTCTCTCAGAGAGCTCTGGGATAATTCGAAGAAGGTGAATATCCGAATCATAGGAGTTCCAGAAACAGATGAAGTGGCCTCGCTGGGCACAGAGGCCCTTCTGCATGAAATTATGAAAGAGAATTTTCCAGACATGCCTAGAGATTCTGAAATTCAGATAGCGGACAGCTTCAGAACCCCAGCATGACTCAACCCCAATAAGACATCCCCCAGGCATATCATAATTAACTTCACTAAAGTTAATATGAAGGAGAAAATCCTCAAAGCTGCCAGGAGAAAGAAAACCATTACCTTCAAAGGGAAGAATATTAGAATGACAGCAGATCTCTCTGCTGAAACTTTTCAAGCTAGAAGAGGGTGGTCATCGACTTTTAATTTCCTAAAACAAAATAACTTTCAACCCCAGTTCCTGTATCCAGCTAAACTGAGTTTCAGTTATGATGGAGAAATTGAATACTTTAACGACATTCATATGTTGAAGAAATTTGCCATAACCAAACCAGCTCTTCAGGATATTCTCAGACCTATCCTCCATAATGACCAACCCAATCCATACCACAAAAGTAAACTCACTCAGAAACTTTTGATCAAACTCCAACTGCCACACTGGCGAAAGGATTAAAAATGCCCACTGGACTTTTGAAAAACTCGATACCCCAAATTTCACCAGACTTATCAATATTCTCCATTAAAGTGAACGGCTTAAACTGTCCTCTAACAAGGCATTGGTTACCTGACTGGATACAAAAACTCAGGCCAGATATTTGTTGCATACAAGAGTCACATCTTAACTTAAAAGACAAATACAGACTCAGGGTGAAAGGATGGTCATCCATATTTCAGGCAAATGGTAATCAGAAAAAAGCAGGTGTTGCAATTTTATTTGCAGATACAATAGGCTTTAAACCAACAAAAGTAAGGAAGGACAAGAATGGTCACTTCATATTTGTTAAGGGTAATACTCAATATGATGAGATTTCAATTATTAATATCTATGCACCCAACCAGAATGTACCTCAATTTATAAGAGAAACTCTAACAGACATGAGCAACTTCCTCCAGCTCCATAATAGTCAGAGATTTCAACACTCCTTTGGCAGTGTTGGCTGGATCCTCCAACAAGAAGCTGAGCAAAGAAATTTTAGATTTAAACCTAACCATCCTACATTTGGATTTAACAGACATCTACAGAACATTTCATCCCAAAAAAACTGAATACACATACTTCTCATCAGCCCACAGAACTTACTCCAAAATCGATCACATCTTAGGTCACAAGTCTAACCTCAGTAAATTTAAAGGAATACAAATTATTCCATGCATCTTCTTGGACCACAATGGAATAAAACTTGAGCTGAGTAACAACAGGAATCTGCATGCTCATACAAAAACATGGAAGTTAAATAACCTTATGCTGAATGATAGCTGGGTCAGAGATGAGATTAAGAAAGAAATCTCCAATTTTTTGGAACAAAATGACAATGAAGACACGAACTATCAGAACCTCTGGGACACTGCAAAGGCCGTTCTAAGAGGGAAATTAATAGCACTGCAAGCCTTCCTCAAGATAACGGAAAGAGAGGAAGTTAACAACTTAATGGGACATCTCAAGCAACTGGAAAAGGAAGAACATTTCAACCCCAAACCCAGTAGAAGAAAAGAAATAACCAAAACTAGAGCAGAATTAAATGAAATTGAAAACAAAAGAATAATACAACAGATCAATAAACCGAAAAGCTGGTTTTTGGAAACGTCAATAAAATAGATAAACCTTTGGCCAACCTAATCAGGAAAAAAAAGAGTAAAATCTCTAATCTCATCAATCAGATACGACAAAGACGAAATAACAACAGACTCCTCAGAAATCCAAAAAATGTTGAACAGGCCCATATCAAGTTCGGAAATAGCATCAACCATACAAAACCTCCCTAAAAAAAAAGCCCGGGACCAGGTGATTTCACATCAGAATTCTACCAAACCTTTAAAGAGGAATTAGTACCTATATTACTCAACCTGTTCCAAAAGGTAGAAAAAGAAGGAAGACTACCCAACACGTTCTATGAAGCAAACATCACCCTGATCCCCAAACCAGGAAAAGACCCAACAAGAAAAGAAAATTATAGACTGATATCACTAATGAAATAGATGCAAAAATATTCAACAAGATCCTAACAAACAGAATGCAGCAACATATCAAACAAATTATACATCATGACCAAGTCGGTTTTATCCCAGGGTCTCAAGGCTGGTTCAATATACATAAATCTATAAATGTAATTCAGCACATAAACAAATTAAAAACCAAAGACCTTATGATTCTCTCAATCAATGCATAAAAAGCTTTTGATAATATCCAGCATCCCTTCATGATCAGAACACTTAAGAAAATCGGTATAGAAGGGACATTTCTTTTTTTTTTTTTTTTTTTTCCGTAGAGACAGAGTCTCACTGTACCGCCCTCGGGTAGAGTGCCGTGGTGTCACACGGCTCACAGCAACCTCTAACTCTTGGGCTTACACAATTCTCTTGCCTCAGCCTCCTGAGCAGCTGGGACTACAGGTGCCCGCCACAACGCCCAGCTATTTTTCTGGGGCAGTTTGGCCGGGGCTGGGTCCGAACCCGCCACCCTCGGCATATGGGGCTGGCGCCCTACTCACTGAGCCAGAGGCGCCGCCCAGAAGGGACATTTCTTAAACTGATAGAGGCCATCTACAGCAAACCCACAGCCAATATCGTATTGAATGGAGTTAAATTGAAATCATTTCCACTCAGATCAGGAACCAGACAAGGCTGCCCATTGTCTCCACTGCTCTTTAACATTGTAATGGAAGTTTTAGCTATCGCAAGTAGGGAAGAAAAAGCAATCAAGGGTATCAACGTAGGGTCAGAAGGGATCAAACTTTTGCTCTTTGCAGATGATACGATTGTATATCTGGAAAACACTAGGGACTCTACTACAAAACTCTTAGAAGTGATCAAGGAATACAGCAGCATCTCAGGTTACAAAATCAACACTCATAAATCGGTAGCCTTTATATATACCAACAATAACCAAGTTGAAAAAACAGTTAAGGACTCTATCCCATTCACAGTAGTGCCAAAGAAGATGAAATATTTGGGAATTTATCTAACAAAGGACGTGAAAGGTCTCTATAAAGAGAACTATGAAACTCTAAGAAAAGAAATAGCTGAAAATGTTAACAAATGGAAAAACATACCATGCTCAATGGGAAGAATCAACATTGTTAAAATGTCTATACTACCCAAAGCAATATATAATTTCAACGCAATCCCTATTAAAGCTCCACTGTCATGCTTTAAAGATCTTGAAAAAACAATACTTCATTTTATATGGAATCAGAAAAAACCTCGAATAGCCAAGACATTACTCAGAAATAAAAACAAAGCAGGAGGAATTACGCTACCAGACCTCAGACTATACTACAAATCGATAGTGATCAAAACAGCATGGTATTGGCACAAAAACAGAGAAGTAGATGTCTGGAACAGAATAGAGAACCAAGAGATGAACCCAGCTACTTACTGTTATTTGATCTTTGACAAGCCAATGAAAAACATTCAGTGGGGAAAAGATTCCCTATTTAACAAATGGTGCTGGGTCAACTGGCTGGCAACCTACAGAAGACTGAAACTGGACCCACACCTTTCACCATTAACTAAGATAGACTCTCACTGGATTAAAGATTTAAACTTAAAAAATATATATATAAAAAAAAAATTAAAAAAAAAAGATTTAAACTTAAGACATGAAACTATAAAAATAGTAGAGGAGAGTGCAGGGAAAACCCTTGAAGAAATTGGTCTGAGCGAGTATTTTATGAGGAGGACCCCCGTGCAATTGAAGCAGCTTCAAAAATACACTACTGTGACTTGATCAAACTAAAAAGCTTCTGCACAGCCAAGAACACAGTAATAAAGCAAGCAAACAGCCCTCAGAATGGGAGAAGATATTTGCAGGTCATGTCTCCGACACAGGTTTAATAACCAGAATCCACAAAGAACTCAAAACGCATTAGCAAGAAAAGAACAAGGGATCCCATCGCAGGCTGGGCAAGGGATTTGAAGAGAAACTTCTCTGAAGAAGACAGGTGCGTGGCCTTCAGACATATGAAAAAATGCTCATCATCTTTAATCATCAGAGAAATGCAAATCTAAACTACTTTGAGATACCATCTAACTCTAGTGAGACTAGCCTATACCACAAAAATCCCAAGACCAGAGATGTTGGCGCGGGAATGCTTTTGCACTGCTGATGGGAATGCAAATTAATACATTCCTTTTGGAAAGAGATATGGAGAACACTTAGAGATCTAAAAATAGATCTGCCATTCAATCCTGTAATCCCTCTACTGGGCATATACCCAATAGACCAAAAATCACATTATAACAAAGATATTTGTACCAGAATGCTTATTGCAGCCCTATTCATAATTGCTAATCATGGAAAAAGCCCAAGTGCCCATTGATCCACAAATGGATTAATAAATTGTGGTATATGTACACCATGGAATTTTATGCACCCTTAAAGAAAGATGGAGACTTTACCTCTTTCATGTTTACAAGGATGAAGCTGGAACATATTCTTCTTAGTAAAGTATCTCAGAATGGAAGAAAAAGTATCCAATGTACTCAGCCCTACTATGAAACTAATTTAGGGCTTTCACATGAAAGCTATAACCCAGTTACAACCTAAGAATAAGGGGAAGGGGGAAAGGGAGGGGAGAGAGGGGGAGAGAGGGTAGAGAGTAAGGGAATTGGTGGGATTCCACCAGCGGTGCATCTTACAAGGGTATATGTGAAACTTGGAAAATATGGAATGTAAGTGTCTTGGCACAGTAACTGAGAGAATGCCGGGAAGGCTATGTTAACCAGTGTGATGAAAGTGTGTCAAACGGTCTGTGAAGCTAGTAAATGATGCCCCATGATCATATCAATGTACACAGCTATGATTTAATAAAAAAAAAAAAAAGTGAAATGTTGCCCAAGGGCATTCCCTAACAGAGTGGCCTCAGTCTCTGCACCAGCCTGCTAAGGATTTGTAAGAACAGGGGGTCTAAATCAGGGGGTGGGTGGGTGTCACTCATCACCAATGATGCCTTTTGAGCCTTCAAAGAACAGTTAACCTGGTGGTATATGGCAATGCAGAAAGTCAAAAGAAGTAACCCAATTGTATTCCAGATTCTGTCTTGGACACCTCTAGTTTGACTTTTGAAATCCACATCAGTATGGTAACAGTAAAGAATTTTTAAAAGCATCACTTATTCCCAGGGAAAGGGTCCAGAGAGTCGCAGTGTCCTAACAGAGGCCCTTCCCATCCCCTTGCTGCTTCTGATTCTCCCCAGGGCCTAAAAGAACCACCTTTCTCTATTGATCATGTGAAATGCCCTATACCCTGGCTCATCACACACGAAAAAAATCCAGGTGAACACAAATGACATCTAGTTTAGGCAACCAGACAGACCAGAATCAACCCTTTTGTCCATATTTAAGAAAAATTTCTTCATAATTTCCTTTCAAGATCACTCACCTACCTTAATTTCTCTCAGAGCAGGGACAAATAATCTCCAATCTCAAACTTTCTCTCAATGAGATTAAAAAGCCTTCCTCCTGTAAACAAATATCTTGGTAGAAAAGCCTCCAAGCTCATTGGTTGGGAGGTTCTTGTCAATCCTGAGCTACCTGGAAAGTTAGACACATGACAAGCTAATTCTTACAGCGTCTTAAAATTCTTGTCAATCCTCAGCTACCTAGAAAATTAGACACCTGCCACACTAATTCTTGCATCATAGTCTTTGCATTCACTGTTGTTCTTTTCCTGGAATATTCCCTCTGTCATTCTTTTTATCCTGGTGCCTGCAGGTCTGTGTCCATTAACTACTGACACATCTCTCCAAGCTTGTGTCTGCCTTCAACTCTGATCCCAGCCATCTTTTGTCCTACCAAAGAGGACCATAGAGCAGCTCCTTACAAGGAAAAACAAGTAAGTGAGGGAAGCAGGAGAGAAGAGAGGCTTTCTTACTTTGGAAATTTACACAACCATCAGCGCTCAGAGTTTAGCATTCTTTAGGAAAGTTTACCTTCAGTAGTGATACCAAACAGGAGATCATTCAGATGAGCTAACTGAGGAACAGCCAGGCCTTGCCTGCAGGTACAAATGCTGCTTTTTGGCAACAGACCTTTAAGGAAACACTGGATTAAGCCAGAGATGTTTACCAGGATTGGGATGACAGGAAGGCAGAAACCCCGTATTCCAGTCTCTGTTTAGCTAATAATCATTGTGAAGACCTTGGGTTATTCCTGTCTGTAAACTGAGGATGTTGGACAACATCAGAATTTCTCATATGTACCACTAGTCGTACTGCAGGCCAGGTAACCGTCATCCCTGGAGGATGGTTAGTAGCACCTACCCTCAGTAATGATAACCTCAAAGGTCACTAGACACTGTGAGTATCTTATCAGATGCAATATTCTCCCAGGTGAAATTCACAGGACTAGAAGATCTCTTCACTTCTGAAACTTATTAGTCACAGGGCGTTTTTGTTGTTATCTGTACAGAATTTTAAAAATATCTTTTTGGCTGAGTACATTGGGTACTTTTTCTTCCATTCTTTGGATACCTTGCTAAGAATATTTTCCAGCTCCATCCATGTAGATATGAAGGAAGTATAGTTTCCATCTTTCTTTACGGCTGCATAATATTCCATGGTGTACATATACCACACTTTATTAATCCATTCATGAGTCGATGAGCACTTGGGTTTTTTCCATGCCTTAGCAATTATGAATTGGGATGCAATAAACATTCTGGTACAAATATCTTTGGTATAGTGTGATTTTTGGTCTTCTGGATATATACCTAGTAGAGGAATTATAGGATCGAATGGCAGATCTATTTTTAGATCTCTAAGTATTCTCCAAACATCTTTCCAAAAGGACCGTATTAGTTTGCATTCCCACCAGCAGTGCAGAAGTGTTCCCTTTTCTCCACATCCATGCCAACATCTCTGGTTTTGAGATTTTGTGATGTGGGCTAATCCTACTGGAGTTAGATGATATCACAAAGTAGTTTTGATTTGCATTGGAAGGCTATGTTAACCAGTTCGGTGAAAATATTTCAGACTGTATATAGAACCAGAACATTGTACCTCATGATTGCATTATTGTACAAAGCTATGATTTAATAAAAAAAAATATCTTTTTGGTTGACCTCAGAGCACAATGTTGAGAATCAACTAAATAAATGGCTTAGCAAAAGATTTAAAAAGGCAGAAAATAGGTAAGGTTATGATTATGGATGCCCTTGAGTGGAAAGTAGTTTGAAATTCCAATTCTGCCACCTACTAGCTCTTGGGACCAATGGCCAAGCTACATGACCTCTTTGGGCTTCCAAGTAAACAAATTTAAATGGATCAGTAATAAAATGAGATTATGTATGAAAAGTGCCTGGTATATAACAAAGGCTCAGGAAATCTTGTCCTTATTCTCTTATTAGGAACAATATCTGTAACTAGAATTGTTTGAAAATCTTAGAAATACCCAAATAGCCAAGGCAAAGTCCAACCTCAGTAGAAAAACAAATGCCAAAAAAATTTAAGGAGAGTTTGTTGGTCTCCTTAAAATGCTTTCCCAACTCATCATTATTCTCTAGGTAAAGTCCAAACTCTCTATTACGTGATACAATAACCACCACTTCCTCTGTCATTTTACAAGTTGAACCTGATGCTGAAGTAAGATTCCAGGTAAATGAGGTGACTCTCCTTCTCCAGGGCACTAATATAGAAGTTTTCCTTCCATCTGCAGATGCTAGCAGCAAGTCTAGGACACTGAATGTCGGCAACACATACACAGATGCCCTTTCCTGGTTGGACTCTGAGGAGCCTCTACAGCAGCAGTTCTCAACCTGTGGGTCACAACCCACAAGAACCGTATTAAAGGGCTGCAGCATTAGGAAGGTTGAGAACCACTGCTCTAGAGCTAATGACTGACCAGGGAAGTTAAGGACATACCATGTACTTTGTCTTCTTTTCCGCCTGACTGCCGCATGGGTCACATGCATGCTCCCAGGAAGTACCTGTCCCATTCAGCTTTGCCCTATGGCTCTAGTGTCCCCACTTGGCTGAAGTTGATGATTGACAACATAAAGGAGCAAATTTACAAACTGGCCAAAAGGCCTGACTTCCTCACAGATCAGTGTGATCCTGAGGGACTCACATGGTTTGCACAAGTACGTTTTGTGACAGGCAATAAAATCTTGAGAATCCTTAAGTCTAAAGAATTGGCTCCTGATCTTCCTGAGGATCTCTACCGTTTCATTAAGAAAGCGGTTGGTGTTCTAAAGGATCTTGAGAGGAATAGGAAGAATAAGAAAGCTAAATTCCATCTGATTCTGATAGAGAACCAAACTCATCAATTGGCTCAGTATTACAAGACCAAGCAAGTTTTCCCTCCCAACTGGAAGTATGGATCATCCACAGCCTCTGTATTGGTTGCACAAATTCATCTATGAACTCAAGTAGTAGAAAAGTTATTTAACTGAATAAAAAAGAGCAGTGGCTCTTAGTTCCCATGGTTTTAGGGTATTTTGTATTCTTTGCCCAGAGGAGGAAGCCTGGTCTCTTGTGCACGGGGGAAATGATGTGGGAGCACATCAACAACTCCTGTGTGAGAAGTGCTGTCACATGTTCCATTTCCTGCTGGCTGGACTGCGTTGTCCCCTGTAGTGACTATAGGACACAGAGCATAGATTTCTGGGATAAGGAAGAACTGAAGATGCCCAGAACAGAAATTCAACAGGGAGGACTGGAGTGCTGGGTTCTGCTTTCCCTACAGCCTCCATGCACTCTTTAGCAGTTATTTGTAGAACAGTTTGTTCCCAAAAGTTCTGGAAAAGCTTTTCCACTCTCATTTTATTGACTATATATTAATTAAAAGCAAAATGTTTCCTCAAACCACATTGTTATCGAAGTGCAAAACTAAAAGGATACTGAGCAAATCTTACATCGCAGAAAAATAAGAGCAATTACTTAATAAAAGTGATGAATGTGCCTATAAAATTAATATCTTAAGTTCAACAATGTCAAAAGGGTATAACTTAACATTATAAAATAAATCCTAAGAAGTTATTACTCTGGGACAGACTTCCTTTCATTTTGGCACTCTCTCATTAACTTTCCCTGCCTAGCTATTACAGCTATTTGAGCCTGCATGCTTTGCCATAGATGGAGATGGTCATTGGTCTATTATTTGTGTAAACTGGATATATCTTTGGCAGGACTATGTCACTGATTAGAAGAGTAAAGTTTCCCTAAACATGGATGTGCCTGCCTCTCTGGCCATAAGTCTACCCAGGATCTGGATATCATCACATGCATATAGGGAGCCTTGCTATTAGCAAATGCCAGACATCAAAATCTCAATCTGGGAGTAAGAAACTTAGTAAATTGCCTTGGTTAGTCAAAGAACCAAGGTGACAAGATTTGGTATTATGGAAAGAGAATGGCAGGCTCAGATCTGGGAGTCACTGGAGAAAAGTGAAACAGACTGAGTTGGCCACAGACTGGCCCAGCCAACCCCTACTCCCTCTGGCTAGTTGCCTTTGATCAGGGGAAGGACTCCACCTAGAGTCACAGGAACCCTACAGCCCACTCCAGGCTAACAGGGAAAAGCTGGGCAGGAGTTTTCTCTCTTGTCATATAAGTAGCCACATAATATCCTCACTTTGGCCTTTTGGCCCACAAAGTCTAAAATATTCACTGTTTTGGCCTTTACAGAAAATAAATTTGTCCATCCCTGTTTTAAATGGGTGCTTCTTATATTGTCACCAACATACAGAAATGTGCTGTAGTATTCTGTATTTATTCTACATGATATCATCTATGTAGCAAAAACCGCTATGTACAAGTAAATAAAATACCTGGAAGTGTTTTCCTGGATAAATACCCAGGGAGCCTATACTTTGGTTAGAAACTGTTGCTAAGGTCTAAGAAGCCTATATTCAGCTCAGAACTAAACGAGAGACTTTAGCAATTAATCTCAAATAATTGTCCTATTGCCAATAACCTTGCAGCAGCAGCCCCAGGTGGAATTGGAAACTATGAATACAACAGTACCTTACTTTAAAAAGCCTTCAAGTTTCCCAGTGCCTATAAGAAGTAATGGTTTTGGGCGGTGCCTGTGGCTCAAAGGAGTAGGGTGCCAGCCCCATATTCCAGAAGTGGTGTGTTCAAACCCAACCCCGGCCAAAAACTGCAAAAAAATAAAGAAGTAATGTTTTTTTATTCCCTGGACAGATTCTCATCAAGCCTCATCTTACCTCCCTAACTTCACTTTCAGACCCTATATATGTCTCTCTCTCTCCAGGCTGAGTCTCAAGCACCCCTGACTATTAATAGCATCAGGCTATCCTTTCCCAAAGGTGTCCGCAAGAAGCTATGCGCTGTTACGAGCCTTTGTGCATTTTTCTTAGTGCCCTTCCCTTCCATGGAATGTTCTTCCCCATCTTATTCATCCAATGAACACTTACTTTAGGGTCCAACTCCAACTTCCTTCATTTAGCCCACAACTGTATTCCCAAAGCATTTTAAGTAGACTTGTGTTGTGTTACACTGTGGTAGTTACTCCTGTGGCTGTCTCCCTTGATAGGTGATGAGTGCTTGGAGAACAAGGACATTATTACATTTAGCTCTCAATCTCCAGTGTTTAATGTAATGCCCCGCAACTGCAAAAAGATAATTCTTCCACTGGTCTGCTACAGGTCCTACCCCTCCTTCTTCATTTTTAAAATTCTTTTTTTTTTTGCAGTTTTTGGCTAGGGCCAGGCTTGAATCCGCCACGCCCGGTATATGGGGCCGGTGCCCTACTCCTTTGAGCCACAGGCACTACCCCATTTCTAAAATTGTATCCTCTTTATTTTTCTTTTCTAAATTTTTTGTAGAGATGGAGTTTCACTATGTTGCCCAGGCTGGTCTCAAACTCCTGGCCTCAGGTGATCCTCCTGCCTCAGCCTTCAAAAATGTTAGGATCACAGGCCATCAGCCACACTACTCAAAGCTCTTTATTTTTTGTTTTGCTTTGTCTAAATTTTTCTATCCTCTTTAGAGTTATTCCTTTCAATTACAGAACAAAGACTATAAAAGCTTTCTGATGGCAAAGTTGGCATCTTTTCATCCTTATTTATGTTTACCTTATTCCTAGCATTTAGCACAAGTCTCCAAGAATTACAGAGGAATATTTCAATGATGTAATGCCAGAAAGAACAAATCAAGAGGAAAAAAATAATAATTTCATGCAGTAATACTTAGTATTCATGCAGTAATACTAAGTCCTTTCCTTCTCCAATTATGGTTTGTTGGTGTTTTGCTCTTTTTTCTTTTTAAATTAGTTTTTAGTATTTTTAAAATTTTAATTATTATTTTCTTTTAGTGACAGAGTCTTACACTGTTACTAAGGCTGGAGTGCAGTGGCACAATGATAGTTCACTGTAACTTGGAACTCCTGGGCTCAGGCAATCCTCCTGCTTTGTGCACCCCAGTTGAGATGTGTCTGTAGTAGGGGACTACAGGCCCACTACACCACACCCAGCTAATTTTTAAATTATTTATAGAGATAAGGTTTTGTTATGTTGTTTGTTGTTGTTGACTGGTCTCAAACTCAAGCAACCCTCTGGCCTCTACCTCCCAAATGGCTGGGATTATGGGCTTAAGCCATTGCGCTTGACCTAATTTTTATTTTTTGAGACAAGGTCTCACTTTGCCCAGGCTAGGGTACAGTGGTGTCATGGCAGCTCACTGCAACCTCAAACTTGTGGGCTCAACCAATCCTCCTGACTAAAACAGCCATGTAGCTGGGCCAACAGACACATGCCACCATGTCCAGCTAATTGTTCGAATTTTTGTAGAGACAAGGTGTCACTTTTGCTCAGGCTGGTCTCAAACTTTCAACCTCAAGCAATCCTCCTGCTTCTGCCTCCCAAGTAATAAGATTACAGTCATGAGCTACTGCTCTGTACCATTTTGTCTTTTTTGGTCATTGAACGTACTTCATATTAAATCCAAGCCTTCAAATTATACAAAACCAAAATAGCCAAAATACTTTGCCCTTACAGATTATCATAGAATATACATGGGTGTATACATCTGGAGAGAGTGAATGTTTTTACACTCTCACAAAGGAAATTTGAAGAACAATGCAAGGAAATAAAACCAACCAATATACAATAAAGATGGAGATCTTTGTACATTGGTAGAGTTTAAATAAGGAGCCTAACATATTGCTCTGTCCCATTCCTTAGAGCAGGTAACTTTCTTTTAAGGACCAGGTCTCAGTCTATAGTGGAGTGTAGTGACACATCATAGTTCATTGTAGCCTACAACTGCCCCAGTCGTTCTCAACCTTCCTAATGCTGTGGCCCTTTAATACAGTTCTTGTGGGTTACGAACCACAGGTTGAGAATCTCTGGCTTAAGCAATCATCCTATTTCAGCCTCCCAAGTAGCTAGGACTACAGGTGAAAGCCACTATGCCCAGCTAATTTTTTTACGAGATACAGTCGTGCTATGTTGACCCGGCTGGTCTCAAGCTCCAAACCTCCCCAAGAGCTGGGATTACACACCACAGCAACCTGTGTCAAGTAACTTTTGAAACACTACTAGAGAAAGACCAGAAAATCCACACTCACCAATGTGCATTTTATGTATATGTGTATCATTATGATAGCACTTAACCCACAGAGAAACTGGGTCGCCAATTCTGACCTTCTCTACTTTTCTAATTGACAAGAGGTTATAAAGTTAAGTGGAATTTGTCCTCAAAAGCCTTACTCATAAATCTGATAAACAGGTTAGCACACAGGGTCTTGTGATTTCATAGAAAGTTCATGTAATAATAGGAATGGCCAAATTTTTCAAAACTTCAGAATCATTCAAGTTTCACTTCTACAATTAATTTTCACCAGTAAAATTGTTTTTACTTTTCCTCTGCAATCCTAGCACTCTGGGAGGCTGAGGAAGGTGGATTGCTTGAGCTCAGGAATTCAAGATCAGCCTGAGCAAGAGAGAGACCCCATCTCTACTGAAGACAGACAAACTAGCCAGGCATTGTGGTGCCTTTAGTCCCAGCTACTTGAGAGGCTGAGGCAAAAAGACTGCTTGAACCCAGGGGTTTGAGCAGTGAGGTTTGTTGTGAGCTATGATGCCACAGCACTCTACACAGGATAACAAAATGAGACTTAGACTCTGCCTCAAAAAAATTTAAAAAAAATTTTTTTTTTGCAGTTTTTGGCCAGGGCTGGGCTTGAACCCGCCACCTCCAGCATATGGGGCTGGTGCCCTACTCCTTTGAGCCACAGGCGATACCCAGATTTAAAAAATTTTAAACAAAAATTTTTTTTTTTGTTTTGTTTTTTTTTTTTTTTTGTAGAGACAGAGTTTCACTTTATTGCCCTCGGTAGAGTGTCGTGGCATCACACAGCTCACAGCAACCTCCAACTCCCGGGCTTAGGCGATTCTCCTACCTCAGCCTCCCGAGTAGAACAAAAATGTTTTACTTAAAAACTTTTCTCAAGGTATGAAATACCTAGGAATATACCTAACGAAGGAGGTGAAGGACCTCTATAAAGAAAACTATGAACTCCTCAGAAAGGAAATAGCAGAGGATATTAACAAATGGAAGAACATACCATGCTCATGGATGGGAAGAATCAACATTGTTAAAATGTCTATACTTCCCAAAGCAATCTACCTATTCAATGCCATTCCTATCAAAGTACCTACATCGTACTTTCAAGATTTGGAAAAAATGATTCTGCATTTTGTATGGAACCGGAAAAAACCCCGTATAGCTAAGGCAGTTCTCTGTAACAAAAATAAAGCTGGGGGCATCAGCATACCAGATTTTAGTCTGTACTACAAAGCCATAGTGGTCAAGACAGCATGGTACTGGCACAAAAACAGAGACATAGACACTTGGAATCGAATTGAACACCAAGAAATGAAACTAACATCTTACAACCACCTAATCTTTGATAAACCAAACAAGAACTTACCTTGGGGGAAAGACTCCCTATTCAATAAATGGTGTTGGGAGAACTGGATGTCTACATGTAAAAGACTGAAACTGGACCCACACCTTTCTCCACTCACAAAAATTGATTCAAGATGGATAAAGGACTTAAATTTAAGGCATGAAACAATAAAAATCCTCAAAGAAAGCATAGGAAAAACACTGGAAGATATTGGCCTGGGGGAAGACTTCATGAAGAAGACTGCCATGACAATGGCAACAACAACAAAAATAAACAAATGGGACTTCATTAAACTGAAAAGCTTCTGTACAGCTAAGGAGACAATAACCAAAGCAAAGAGACAACCTACACAATGGGAAAGGATATTTGCATATTTTCAATCAGACAAAAGCTTGATAACCAGGATCTATAGAGAACTCAAATTAATCCACATGAAAAAAGCCAACAATCCCTTATATCAATGGGCAAGAGTCATGAATAGAACTTTCTCTAAAGACGACAGACGAATGGCTAACAAACACATGAAAAAATGTTCATCATCTCTATATATTAGAGAAATGCAAATCAAAACAACCCTGAGATATCATCTAACCCCAGTGAGAATGGCCCACATCACAAAATCTCAAAACTGCAGATGCTGGCGTGGATGTGGAGAGAAGGGAACACTTTTACACTGATGGTGGGACTGCAAACTAGTACAACCTTTCTGGAAGGAAGTATGGAGAAACCTCAAAGCACTCAACCTAGACCTCCCATTCGATCCTGCAATCCCATTACTGGGCATCTACCCAGAAGGAAAAAAATCCTTTCATCATAAGGACACTTGTACTAGACTGTTTATTGCAGCTCAATTTACCATTGCCAAAATGTGGAAACAGCCTAAATGCCCACCAACCCAGGAATGGATTAACAAGCTGTGGTATATGTATACCATGGAATACTATTCAGCCATTAAAAAAAATGGAGACTTTACATCCTTCGTATTAACCTGGATGGAAGTGGAAGACATTATTCTTAGTAAAGCATCACAAAAATGGAGAAGCATGAATCCTATGTACTCAATCTTGATATGAGGACAATTAATGACAATTAAGGTTATGGGGGGGGAAGCAGAAAGAGGGATGGAGGGAGGGGGGTGGGGCCTTAGTGTGTGTCACATTTTATGGGGGCAAGACATGATTGCAAGAGGGACTTTACCTAACAATTGCAATCAGTGTAACTGGCTTATTGTACCCTCAATGAATCCCCAACAATAAAAAAAAAAAAAAGTTAAAAAAAAAAAAAAAAAAAAAACTTTTCTCAAAAGCAACCATCTCTATTGTAAACAAAACATCAATGTCACTTGATACAAGTGGATATTATTCATTGAAATAAGTTGTGAACAGGTAATAAATTCTAGCTGAGGTTAGCTGTTGCTTACCAAAGCAGTAGAGAAGGGGTAAAGATCACTAACCTCAAAACTAAGGACATTATCCCTGATAAAAACAGAAGGACTGAAAAAAGAACCGAAAAGCAAATTACTTTCCCACCTCCAGTCTCAATGCCATGTAATGCTGGGTTCCCGTATTACCTAAAATCATCTTGTTTCAAAAACCTTGCAGAAGGCTGGGCACGGTGGCTCATGCCTATAATCCTAGAACTCTGGGAGGCCTAGCACTCGGGTAGACCGCCTGAGCTGAGGAGTTCGGACCAGCCTGAGCAAGAGTGAGACTCCATCTCCACCTGCATCTATGGCAGGCACCCATAGCCCCAGCTACTTAGGAGGCTGAGGCAAGAGGATCACTTGAGCCCAAGAGTTTGAGGTTGCTGTGAGGTATGATGCCATGGCACTCTACCTAGGGTGACACTTTGTGTCAATAACAACAAAAAAAACCTTGCAGAGCCCAAATCCTCACCAACTTCCAGACCTCATACATCCCAAATGAATGGAATTACCACTCTATCTCTACTAAGCCTGGTAAAAGGAATGGATTTCACTCTTTGGCACAGTAGGCAAAACCTTAAAAGCACCCATCTACTAAGAGCACTTTAAAAAACCTACTGATGTCCAAAACAGGTCATCTCTAAAAGACAAAGCCATTTCACTTCCACTAATTTTATTTTTTTGAACAAGAGGGGTGAAGGAAGCCACCAGAACACAGATCAGGACTAACAATTAAGGACTAATAGAGGTGACTCTTCCTCCAAAGGCACTTACTTGGCAGAGGCCTGAGTAGCCACTACTGAAATGGCCGAGTCTGGTCCCTACTAGAGAGGGCGACTTTTTTTCACTTCCACTGAGTCTGGAGCACTCTCAGTGAATCTGGACTGCTGGGCCTGCCTGGCTGGAGCTGTGTCCTCAGTGACAGGTGATGGGATGTCAGGGAGCTCCTGAGATGATTTCTGGCTGGCCTGGGGTGAAGTCTCAAAACCCTGAGCAACCTGATTCTTAGGAACCTTGGGGACATTGGAAGACTGCTTTATAAAAATCTCCCAGACTAAAGAGGTGCTCGGGGTGCCCTGGTGCATTTGCAGCAGGGCCTCCAAGTTGTGGACAGGCCGTGAGTCCACAGTCTGAAAAGACTGAGTAGCTGCAAATTGCATCAGAGAGACGTGGGGGCCCTGACCCTGGGTTCCAGAAGCCTGGCCAGTTTGAGGGGCAAGAAGAAGACTCTCGAGCTGGCTCTGTAAAACCATACGCTGGTTCCGAGAGGCCAGGGTAGTGGGAAACAGAGGCTGGACTGGTGGGAACACAGACCGCCCCAGAAGGGTCGATGGTCGCTGACCAAACCACGGTAGCCGACTAAACCACGGTAGCCGACCAAACCTCGGTAGCCCAGCAGAGGGGCCTGGGGAGCCAACTGCCTCTGAACGTTTGTCATCTTCAGGCTTGGGACCCAGATCCTCTTTGCAAGAGTCTTGAAGAGCACCGCTCTCTTTGACACTTTCCCCTCCTTCTGTGTCCTTGTTTTCCTTTTCCAGCTGCTTTTCTACCAGCTCCGACGTGGTCATTTTCAGGGAAAGCTTCCTTCGAAGGGTCCTCTGGCGGCGCGGTCGCCGCCGCGGGATCCGCAAAAAGGAGGTGGTGGTTTCGCCACCCATGGAGTAGCGGTGGCTGATACTCTGGCGCAGGGCCTGCACCAAGGCGGTGTAGGACAGGTGGGCGGCCCTCTTCATGGTCTCTTCGGGAAGCAGTTCGATGTTGCCGGTGTACCAGGAGATCCACCAGAGCAGGCTGAAGAAGATGGTGATGGAACCCAGGTACACTAGCAGGTCGTAGAACAGCAGGTTGACGAAGACGCCTGTGAACAGTATCGCCACGCCCACCGCGTCGAACGTGACACCCAGCCAGAAGAAATGCCTGCAACGGCCCAGGC
The DNA here is from genome assembly GCF_027406575.1 of Nycticebus coucang. Taxonomy (NCBI): domain Eukaryota; kingdom Metazoa; phylum Chordata; class Mammalia; order Primates; family Lorisidae; genus Nycticebus; species Nycticebus coucang. The sequence continues at coordinate 96,016,951 of NC_069791.1, read as the reverse complement.
CAGACTGCTTCCTGGCCCTATTCACCGGCGCTACTGTGAGTTCCATGGGCTCCCACTGTCCCCGGCACGGGGTGCACAGAGGCGACCAGGCAGGCCGCGCGGCTTCTACAAGGCCCGGTGCGGCCTCTGGGTACCCATGGCAACGCCGGTAGGGGGGGCTTATAAGGGGCGGGGCCAGAGGGCGGCAAAGTGAGGCAGCCTGGGTCTGTCCTAAGTAGGAAAGGGTTTCCACGGAAGAGGCGCGCGTGCGCATTACGTCCTGTCACCCACGCTGCCGCCTTCTGCGCCTGCGCAGCGTCTCCTCTGGTGCCCTACTGAGTTCTCAGTGAATGCGTCCTGTCCCCTTCAGGCTCTGGAAGCGGTGAGCTAAAGGACGTCTCAGATCGCTGGACACCAGGACGTGGAAAACTGTTTTGTTCCTAAGGTCTGGAAGGAGTGTAGGCACGTTCATCTTCCCACGCCCCGGGGCCTTCCTGAGGGAGGGCGGGATCCTGAAGGAGAGCGAAAGGCAAGGCCCCTCTTCTAGGAACGTGGCCCAAGGAGCTGGGAGCGCAGCCACTTTCTGAGTTCAGTTTTTTGTTTTGGTGGAGAAATGGCGAAATTAGGCTGTGTTGTCAGATCTGGATTCCAGTCTTACGTATTTGTCCCTAGTGAGGACTGTTAACATGCTAGAGCTCGTTAATAGAGCCGAAGGTGCCGTCGCTTGGAGTTTTCCGCCCTCTCCTGTTTCTCTTTGCTGAACTGTTTGCCCAGACCCTTCATAGTTAAAAAGAGGGACGACTTTTACCCCTACTTCCAACTAAGTAAGGTAGGAAAACCGTGTGAAACACAGAAAAACTGGCTAGGACCTGAAAAATTATCTCATTTCAAGCTTTGAAGATAAGGTGCAACAAACATAAAACCTGTTTCAGACCTCGTGTCATTCAGGTTATATTAATGGACAGTTATAAGCACGTTACCAACCCTTGTTTGCTCAATTGCTAAAAGTGGATTTTTTTTTAAAAATAAACTTTTACATTTTAGAATAGATACTAGGGTTATAGAAAAGGTCTGGGCCAAGGGCAGCCACTCACACCTGTAATTCCAGCGCTTTGGGAGGCCAAAGCAAGAGAATCGCTGGAGCCCAGGAGGAGTTCAAGACCCACACACACACACTTGGACAATATTGTGAGACATACACACACACACACACACATCTCTACCAAAGAAAAAGTTAAGAAGCAGAAGATTGTACCAAGGGTTCCCCTATACTTCCTTTGTTTGTCTTAATGCATTACACAGCTCTTTATTTCCTTTTTGTAAGAGTTTTATGGGTTCAGCAAACAGTATTTTGTGAACTACTTGAGCTAATGTTAAAGACCACTTCTGAACCCAGGTGGTACCCTTGAAAGTATGCTCAGGTGTACCTCATGGCACATTATAAAAATGTGGTCCAACTTCTAAAATGTCAGTTTTCTTTGACAGTAGGTTTTTAAAAAACAAAATTATAAAACAAATACAGAGGATGCCAAAATAATGTTTATGAAAGGAAAAAACTATTAAAATTGTAATACTTAAGTCACCTTTGACTTCTACAATTATAAGAGATACAGTATAAAAGATAACAAACATTAGTATATACATATTATTACAGTTTTTTCCTGAAAGTATGTATGCATTTTTTGGACACTATATATATTCAGAATAGAGTCTAAAATCAGAAAGCAGAATCTTTGAACTAAATACACCATGTACACAAGTCCATGTTTTTTGTTTTCTTTTATTTTGTTTGAGTCAGGGTCTTGCTCTATCACCGAGGCTAGAGTGCAGTGGTGCAATCATAGGTCACTGAACTCCTGGGCTCAAGGAATCCTCTCACCTCAATTTCCCAAGTAGCTGGGACTACAGGTAGGTTCCACTACATCTGTCTAATTTTTCTAATTTTGCAGAGATGGAGTCTTACTTTGTTGCCCACCATCTCACACCCTGGTCTCAAGTGATTCTACCACCTCAGCCTATCAAAGTGGTGGGATTGTGAACATGAGCCACAGCACCCAGCCAAGTCTCAGTATATTTAAACATGGTATATCTTCCAGGAATCTTAATATCTCAGTGGTAAAAAACTTGAAATTTTCTTTTTTTTTTTTATTGTTGGGGATTCATTGAGGGTACAATAAGCCAGGTTACACTGATTGCAATTGTTAGGTAAAGTCCCTCTTGCAATCGTGTCTTACCCCCATAAAGTGTGACACACACCAAGGCTTGAAATTTTCTTATATGGAGTATTTACTTTATTAAATAGTTATATATTTGACTGCTTTACCATATCAAAATAAGCCTGGAGACATGGAATAGTATATAAAATACATATACATCTAATGTAATAGACAATATATTATATCCAGGGTGGTGCTTTTTTCTTTTTTTAATTTATTTTTATTGTTAAATCATAGCTGTGTACATTAGTGCAATCAAGGGGTACAATGTGCAGGTTTCATATACAATCTGAAATATTCTCATCAAACTGTTCAACGTAGCCTTCATGGGATTTTCTTAGTTACTGTATGTAGGCATTTGTATTCTGCATTTAGTAGGTTTCACCTGTACCCATTCTAGGATGCACCGTAGATGTGGCCCCACCCATTACCCTCCCTCCACCAATACCTCCCCCCTCCCTTCCCCTTCCTTGGCACTTTCCCCATAGTCTTGTGCTATAGTTGGGTTATAGCCTTCGTGTGAAAGCTATAATTTAGCTTCATAGTAGAGCTGAGTACATTGGATACTTTTTCTTCCATTCCTGAGATACTTTGCTAAGAAGAATATGTTCCAGCTCCATCCATGTAAACATGAAAGAGGTAAAGCCTCCATCTTTCTTTAAGGCTGCATAATATTCCATGGTATACATGTACCACAATTTGCTAGTTCATTCGTGGGTTGATGGACACTTGGGCTTCTTCCATGACTTAGCAATTATGAATTGGGCTGCAGTAAACATTCTGGTACAAATATCTTTGTTATATTGTGACTTTTGGTCTTCTGGGTATAAACCTAGTAAAGGAATTATAGGATCGAATGGCAGGTCTGTTTTTAGGTCTCTAAGTATTCTCCAAACATCCTTCCAGAAGGAACATATTAGTGTGCATTCCCATCAGCAGTGTAGAAGTGTGCCCTTTTCTCCACATCCACACCAACATCTCTGGTTTTGGGATTTTGTTATGTGGGCTACTCTTACTGGGGTTAGGCGATATCTCAAAGTAGTTTTGATTTGCATTTCTCTGATGATTAAGGATGATGAGCTTTTTTCCATGTGTTTGTAGATTGTGTGTCTGTCTTCTTTAGAGAAGTTTCTCTTCAAGTCCCTTGCCCACCCTGAGATGGGGTCACATGTCCTTTTCTTGCTAATAAATTTGAGTTCTCTGTGGATTCTGGTTATTAGACCTTTATCGGAAGTATAACCTGCAAATATTTTCTCCCATTCTGAGGGCTGTCTGCTTGTTTTACTTACAATGGTCTTGGCTGTGCAGAAGCTTTTTAGTTTGATCAGGTCCCAGTAGTGTATTTTTGATACTGCTTCAATTGCCTGGGGAGTCCTCCTCATAAAATATTCACCCAGGCCAATTCCTTCAAGAGTTTTCCCTGCACTTTCTTCAAGTATTTTTATAGTTTCATGTCTTAAGTTTAAATCTTTTATCCAGTGAGAGTCTATCTTAGTTAATGGTGAAAGGTGTGGGTCCAGTTTCAATCTTCTACAGGTCGCCAGCCACTTTACCAAGCACCATTTGTTAAATAGGGAATCTTTTCCCCACTGGATGTTTTTAATTGGCTTGTCAAAGATCAAATAATGGTAAGTAGCTGGATTCATTTCTTGGTTCTCTATTCTGTTCCAGACATCTACTTGCCTGTTTTTGTGCCAGTACCATGCTGTTTTGATCACTATGGATTTATAGTACAGTCTCAGGTCTGGTAGCGTGATTCCTCCAGCTTTGTTTTTATTTCTGAGTAATGTTTTGGCTATTTGAGGTTTTTTCTGATTCCATACAAAATGAAGTATTATTTTTTCAAGATTTTTAAAATATGACAATGGAGCTTTAATAGGAATTGCATTAAAATTATATATTGCTTTGGGTAGTATGGACATTTTAACAATGTTGATTCTTCCCAGCCATGAGCATGGTATGTTTTTCCATTTGTTAACATCTTCAGCTATTTCTTTTCTTAAAGTTTCATAGTTCTCCTTATGGAGATCTTTCACATCCTTTGTTAGGTATACTCCCAAACGTTTCATCCTCTTTGGCAGTACTGTGAAAGGAATAGAGTCCTTGGCTGTTTTTCGGATTGGCTATTGTTGGTATATATAAAGGCTACCAATTTATGGGTGTTGATTTTGTAGCCTGAGACATTGCTGTATTCCTTGATCACTTCTAAAAGTTTTGTAGTAGAATCCCTAGTGTTTTCCAGATATACGATCGTATCATCTGCAAAGAGTGAAAGTTTGATCTCTTCTGACCCTATGAGGATACCCTTAATCGCCTTTTCTTCCCTAATTGCAATGGCTAAAACTTCCATTACAATGTTAAAGAGCAATGGAGACAATGGGCAGCCTAGCCTGGTTCCTGATCTAAGTGGAAATGATTTCAATTTAACTCCATTCAATACGATATTGGCTGTGGGTTTGCTGTGGATGGCCTCTATCAGTTTAAGAAATGTCCCTTCTATACCAATTTTCTTTTTTAAATCATAGCTGTGTACGTTAATGCGATCATGGGGCACCATATACTGGTTTTATAGACCATTTGACACATTTTCATCACACTGGTTAACATAGCCTTAGTTATTAAGACATTTATATTCTACATTTACTAAGTTCCACATGTACCCTTGTAAGATACACCACAGGTGTAATCCCACCAATCACCCTCCCTCCACCCATCCTCCCCACTTCCTCCCCTCCCTCTCCCCCTTCCCCGTATTCTTAGGTTATAACTGAGTTATAGCTTTCATATGAAAGCCATAAATTAGTTTCATATTAGGGCTGAGTACATGGGATACTCTTTCTTCTATTCTTGAGATACTTTACTAAGAAGAATATGTTCCAGCTCCATCCATGTAAACATGAAAGAGGTAAAGTCTCCATCTTTCTTTAAGGCTGCATAATATTCCATGCTGTACATATACCACAATTTATTAATCCATTTGTGGATCGATGGGCACTTGGGCTTTTTCCATGACTTAGCAATTATGAATTGGGCTGCAATAAACATTCTGGTACAAATATCTTTGTTATAATGTGGTTTTTGGTCTTCTGGCTATATACCTAGTAGAGGAGTTATAGGATGGGCAGATCTATTTTTAGATCTCTAAGTATTCTCCAAACATCTTTCCAAAAGGAATGTATTAATTTGCATTCCCACCAGCAGTGTAGAAGTGTTCCCTTTTCTCCACATCCACACCAACATCTCTGGTCCTAGGATTTTGTGATGTGGGATAATCTTACTGGAGTTAGATGATATCTCAAAGCAGGTTTGATTTGCATTTCTCTGATGATTGAGGGTGATGAGCATTTTTTCATATGTCTGTAGGCCATGCGCCTGTCTTCTTCAGAGAAGTTTCTCTTCAAGTCTCTTGCCCAGCCTGCGATGGGATCACTTGTTCTTTTCTTGCTTATACGTTTGAGTTCTCTGTGGATTCTGGTTATTAAACCTTTGTCGGAGACATAACCTGTAAATATCTTCTCCCATTCTGAGGGCTGTTTGCTTGCTTTAGTTACTGTGTTCGTGGCTGTGCAGAAGCTTTTTAGTTTGATCAGGTCCCAGTAGTGTATTTTTGAAGCTACTTCAATTCCCAGGTGGTCCTCCTCATAAAATACTTGCCCAGACCGATTTCTTCAAGAGTTTTCCCTGCACTCTCGTCTAATATTTTTATAGTTTCATGTCTTAAGTTTAAATCTTTAATCCAGTGAGAGTCTATCTTAGTTAATGGTGAAAGGTGTGGGTCCAGTTTCAGTCTTCTGCAGGTTGCCAGCCTGTTCACTCAGCACCATTTATTAAATAAGGAATCTTTTCCCCACTGAATGTTTTTCATTGGCTTGTCAAAGATAAATAACGGTAAGTAGCTGGATTCATCTCTTGGTTCTCTATTCTTTTCCATACATTTACCTCTCTGTTTTTGTGCCAGTACCATGCTGTTTTGATCACTATCGATTTATAGTATAGTCTGAGGTCCAGTAGCGTGATTCCTCCTGCTTTGTTTTTTTTTCTGAGTAATGTCTTAGCTATTCAAGGTTTTTTCTGATTCCATACAAAATTAAGTATTATTTTTTCAAGATCTTTAATGTATGACATTGGATCTTTAATAGAGATTGCATTAAAATTGTATATTGCTTTGGGTAGTATGAACATTTTAACAATGTTGATTCTTCCCAGCCATGAGCATAGTATGTTTTTCCATTTGTTAACATTTTCAGGTATTTCTTTTCTTAGAGTTTCATAGTTCTCTTTATAGAGATCTTTCACTTCCTGTGTTAGATAAACTCCCAAATATTTCATCTTCTTTGGCACTACTGTGAATGGAATACAGTCCGTAACTGTTTTTTCAGGTTGACTATTGCTGGTATATAAAAAGACTACCCATCGGGCGGCGCCTGTGGCTCAGTCGGTAAGGCGCTGGCCCCATATACCGAGGGTGGTGGGTTCAAACCCGGCCCCAGCCAAACTGCAACCAAAAAATAGCCGGGTGTTGTGGCAGGCGCCTGTAGTCCCAGCTACTCGGGAGGCTGAGGCAAGAGAATCGCTTAAGCCCAGGAGTTGGAGGTTGCTGTGAGCTGTGTGATGCCACGGCACTCTACTGAAGGCCATAAAGTGAGACTCTGTCTCTACAAAAAAAAAAAAAAAAAAAGACTACCCATTTATGAATGTCGATTTTATAACCTGAGACGCTTCTGTATTCATTGATCACTTCTAAGAGTTTTGTAGTAGAATCCATGGTGTTTTCCAGATATACAATCAGATCGTCTGTGAAGAGCGAAAGTTTGATCCCTTCTGACCCTATGTGGATACCCTTGATCGCTTTTTCTTCCCTAATTGCAATAGCTAAAACTTTCATTACAATGTTAAAGAGCAATGGAGACAATGGGCAACCTTGCCTGGTTGGAGCTTATTATCCCCTTGCCCTGCCCTGCCAGAGGTAAATAGCATTAGACATAGGAGGTAGGCACTGAATGGCAAGGATACAGGTGTCCTTGTATTCAAAGATGAACCTGGTGACTTTGTATTTGCAACAAAATGCTTACAAAAACTGTTACCTGTGATATTTTGTGGGGGACCCTGAATATTCTTGAAGCCTGTTTCTGTAGGACATATTAAATAAGAACATTGGGAAAGTTAGTGTGTATGTTGATTGCATTTTGGCACATTCACAAAAACAAACAAAAAAAAAACCTTACATCAAGGAAAAGATCTCAGACCAGTTTGCAAGCAGTGAAGTCACAGAGCACAGCTCTGCTAAAGGAGCGTTCTTGTGGGGAAAAATCTACTTTGGCTGAGAGTAGAGTTATTGGTGCCTCCCAAGATTTAAAGAGGCAAGAGCTTCTGTTCTCCAAACTACACTGAGAAAAGTACAAGATGTGACTTTGAAGCGATGGCCTTAGCAGGACAGTGCACACAAGCACTTCCCAGGCACATCTACCACACAGCTAACCCAAGGTAAACCGGTTAAGTGCATTACCATTCCATCTTAACCTGCTATTGTGAATGTTCTCAAAGGAGCTTCTATTAATTAGTAGTCAGGATCCATAAAGCCAGAATCTAGTATAAAGAAGACCACAGCTTTCAGTCCCCCAAGATGACTGGACAAAAAATCTAGTATGGCTATGGAATTTAACAGATGTAAATAGACCAGAAACCTGAATATTTGTGGGGATTTCATTGCAAAAGAAAACTCAAGTCTGGCCTTCTATGACCCCAATTCTGCACCAACACAAACTAGGCTGCAAAAAAGCATGCTGTCCTCAAAAGGGGCACATTCTCCAGTGACCATTTCAGATGTGGCCACAGAGGATATTAAACATGAAGGAATTTTGAAAGGCAAGAGAAGTATAGAAATATCAAGAGAGTGGAATCCCTCACAGAAGGCCTGCCCAGTGGGCTGAGAACCCAAACACTGCCAGGATGGGGAGATTTCCCAATTCCTGCCCAGCAGGATTTGATCATTGCAATGGACCCCATCAACTGAGTGTTGCTCATTCTTCTCTTTCCAGTCTTAAGAGTTTTTAATGTGATTTTATGGTTCCTGCTCTAGGATTATATTTATATTATAGTAGGTTGTTTGGAGAGTAGAGATAATCTATGTTTAGTTTATAGTTTGCCAGATGACAGGGAGTTTTTACTTGGTAGACAGAACTGAGCAAAATTCTAAAGTTCTAAAATTCTAATTTTGAATTATATGTAACAATTCTATAAGCCTTTGAGATTATAATTCTTGGGGATGAGGATATTTTGTGCATGGGAAAAATGTGTAATATAAAATATTCAAATGTGTAATTATGGATATTTGGTAGGGATAGACGACAGGAACTTTTATCTCAATAGTCACAGTTTACTCTCATAGAAATAAAATACCAAATTCTTAGCTCAGCACCCAGCCTCTCAGAATAAAAATCACAGTTCTCAGGCCTTTTTTTTGGCCAGAGCTGGGTTTGAACCCACCACCTCCGGCATATGGGACCAGCACCCTACTCCTTTGAGCCACAGGTGCTGCCCCTCAGGCTCTTTTGTAGCTAGTATAGCCACATGACTAAATTTGGGTCACTAGAATATAAGCAGAAGCACTGTATAAAAATTTCTAGTTTTAGGCTATAAACATGCCTCCACTCCCAGCACTCACTGACTGGAATGTGGACAGAGTGTTTACTCATCTCAGAAATATCCTGAAAAAAGTGGAGTAAACTAGGTCCCTGAGAGGGTGGAGCTGCTAAGCCAGCTATGGTCTGCATATGCCTAGACTATTAAGTAAGGGAGAAACATGTGTATTGTGTTGTGTTTTTGTGGAAGCAACCAGACCTATAGCTACCAGACCTATATTTAACCATATGCCACTATAAGGAATTTGTTCACATTAAGGTGTTCACATTAAACGTACTGACAGGATTTGAAGTAGATGATTTGTTGCAATACTCTAATTCTAATGCTATGTGATGATATCCCTGAATCATCTAATTGAAATCACTAATCTTGATTTTCTGGAACTTGAATAAGTCAGCCCATCCTCCAAAGTAGTCATAATTTTCTCTCTCCTGTGACTAGAAACAGGGCTGGAAACTGTAATGAAGAACACTAGCCTTGAAGTCATTCATCACATGGGCGCACAAGTAAGATGAAAATACCACTCCAAAAAAAAAAAAAAAAAAAGAAAGAAAATAAATAGGGCAGCGCCTGTGACTCAAAGGAGTAGGGCGCTGGCCCCATATGCTGGAGGTGGTGGGTTCAAACCCAGCCCTGGCCAAAAACTGCAAAAAAAAAAAAAAGAAAGAAAGAAAATACCACTCCAGTGGGGTTTCACTCTAGTACAATGCAGATGATGCCAAACCAACATGCATGGACATGCCACCAGGGTGTGTCATGGCCACCATGGGAGGGAACACACAGAGGCACAAGAGGACCACCCTCCCAATGGGGATGCATCTCAACAGTTCATGCTTCACTCATCTTTCTGCACATCATCCCAAAGACAACCAATTTTAAATGTGTTTGTTTTCAGTAAACCAGCTATGACAACTCATACTAATAAACAAACTAGAACCCATATGAATAAATTTTGAATTTTTTTTGAATTTTTTTCCTATTTTATATTTAATACAAGTGCCTGACTGTGCTCAATTGTTATGCCATGCGTTAAAAACTGGCCAAGCAAACGATGTATTAATCATTAGCAAATGGAACTTCAAGGAGCCCTTATCATTAACGTAGTACAAGTATTTATATTGTAACACTGACCTGTAGCTTGATCTTTAGGGGACAGGACCATCAACCAATACATGTGTGTGTGGACAGAAGATACTTTTGACATTGAGTTTTGTCCGTATAGAAAGAGAATGAATAAATGAACTTTTTTATTTTTTATGCAAAAAGTAAGTGAAAGATTCAATTTGGTTTTTCTGGGGGTTGGGGAAGGAGTTGAAAGTAGGCGGTCACTTTGCAGTCATCACCTGTACCAATTCTTCATAGTTGACTGTCCGTCTCCATCAATATCTGCTTCTCTGATTATTTCATCTACTTCTTCACCTGTAAATTTTTCTCCTAAGCTTGTCTGGACCTGACCTAGGTTTGCAGCACTGATGTGACCCCTGCTCTTCTTGTCACAGACTCCCTAATGCCTGGTGGATTTCTTCTTCAATCTCTGTACTTTTCATTTTCTACCCTCATAGTGAAACCTTCTGGGAAGTCAGTGGGGCCGTCACCATCAGCGTCCCCTTCGTTGGTCACATCCTGCAATTCAGCAGCTGTTGGGTTCTGACCCGGTCACCTCATGACAACTCCAATTTCCTTTGCTGTGATGGTGCCATCACCTTCCTTATCGGGAGACACTTTCTTAAATTCAGCAATCTGTTCTTCCGTCCCCGCCCGACTGCAGGTAACGGGGTAACGGTGCTGCGTCCATGGGACCCCCACCCGGCACCGCTTGGAACTATCCCTGATCCTCTAGTAATCCTTATAATATGTAGAATTTCTCTATTATACACATTTTTCATATACTTTAAAAAGTTGGCATTATGTGTTTGCCTAATTCAGAATGAAAATAAATACTGGGGGCGGCGCCTGTGGCTCAGTCGGTAAGGCGCCGGCCCCATATACCGAGGGTGGCGGGTTCAAACCCGGCCCCGGCCAAACTGCAACCAAAAAATAGCCGGGTGTTGTGGCAGGCGCCTGTAGTCCCAGCTACCTGGGAGGCTGAGGCAAGAGGATCGCTTAAGCCCCAGGAGTTGGAGGTTGCTGTGAGCTGTGTGAGGCCACGGCACTCTACCAAGGGCCATAAAGTGAGACTGTCTCTAAAAAAAAAAAAAAAAAAAAGAAAGAAAAGAAATACTGAAAGAAAAAAATTATCTGAGAAACTTGGCCTTAAGTATAGCCCACACTTTATTTATACTGGTAATAATTACAGTTATAGCAGCCTAGCTATCATACCCATATTTGTAAACATATCTTTCCACCTACACACACACACATATATAACTTGTATGTTTAATTTGAAATTTTTAATATATTTTCTCACCCTTTCATAAAAGTTTAGCGTATTGTTGGATATTTTCAAAGAATTTTATCTAGACTTTTCATAAATATGAAAAAGAAAACTTGGACTTTTCCCTGCATTGTAAGTTTGTAACTTATTTATTTTTCTCAATTATATTACTCTATAAATTTATAACTTAAATTCTATAAAATTTTTTAATTTTTTTCGATATTTAGTTCAAAAAGCTCTTTGAAACTCTTCTTACATTGTATATAAGATGTTTTTTTCAGATGTTTTTCTACATCTTGATTGAGGTGTAAGGGATATAGAATAAACAGAGCCTATATAAATTTCACAATTTATTGAATTTTGACATATGTATACTGCCATGAAAACAAGGTAATTAACATATTCCAAACTCTTCAAAGTTTCCTCTTGTTTCTATGTAACATAGGATTATAGGCGTGAGCCACCATAGTCGGCCTGTGCCATATAGTTTTAAAAGTGAGGGGTGAAAAAGTAATGTTTCACTTCTTTTCTGAAAAAACAGGTTGTCTCTGAAGGTTAAAAGATATCTGTCTCTTGAAACAACCACATGAGCTACAGTCACGGCTGTATCTGCAAGCACTGGAAGCACCCAGAAGGCCAGGGTAATGCTGGAGGCATGCATCACCACAGGATCAACTGTGACAAATATCACCAGGTTATTTTGGGAAAGTTAGTATGAGGCATTACCACTTAAAGAGGAACCAGAGCTATTGCCCAACTGTCAACCTTGATAAATTGCAGGCATTGGTCAGTGAGCAAATACAGACACAGGTAAATGCTGCCAAAAACAAGACTGGAGCTGCTCCCATCACTGATATAGTACAATCAGGCTATTACAAAGTTTTGGAGAAGGGAAAACTCCAAAGCACCCAGGCATTTTGAAGGCCAAATTCTTCAGCAGAAGAGCTAAAGAGAAGATTGAGGGTGTTAGGGGGGCTTGAAGCCACATGGAGAGGAGGTTCATTAAATGCTTTTTCCTTGTGGAAAAAAAATGTTATAGCATGAGTCATCATGTGCCTTAAAATAAATTTTGTGGTTAGGCACAGGAATCCCATCCAAGGTGAAAAGATCCTGAAGTGCATGAGTTTAAGAACAGCTTGGGTGACATGGTAAGACCCTGTCTCCAAAAAAATTTTTTTTAAAAAAATAGCTGGACATGGTGGCATGGACGTGAAGTCCTAGGTATTTAGAAGGCTGAGGAGGGAAGGTTGCTTGAGCCCAGGAATTTGAGTCCAATCTGGACAACACAATAAAACTCCATTTCTAGAAAAAAATATTTATCTCCAGAGACACTTCAGCACAGTAAAGTATCTAGGGCTGCAAGAAGGAAGCCCCTTACTATTGACTGGCCACCCAGATGGTCCTACAACCACAGCAACATTTCCCTCAGATGGTATATCCGTCTACCACAAAGGCAATGCAAAGATATTGTTACCTTTCATGCATATAGACCTCTTAATCTGTACTGCAGGCAGTACCTGGGTTACAAACATCTGATTGACTTATAACTTGCACTTACAAACAGAGACTCTTACAGGTAATAGGCAAATGTACCCATTCCAACTTACATACAAATTCATGTTGTCTCTCTTATATTGATATAGAGGGGACTTTTGTTGGCAGATTATTTCTTCCACAAAAACAAGTAGTTTCTTTTATAACACAATCCTATAAAAATAGCAATTGAGATTTTCTAATCAATTATCCTTAATGTCAAAAGAAAAAAAAAAGCCCCACCCCAGAGGTAGTACAATGTTTATTATATTAAATGTATATGGATTTTCTATTCTACCACAGGTCTACAGGCTTATTTATATTGAAACAATCACATATGTAACTATTTCATAAAAGTAAATATTCCATATAAAAATTTTTCAAGTTTTTTATCACTAAGAAACTAAGATTCCTTGAAGATATACCATGTTTAAATACATTGAGGCTTGGCAGGGTGCTGTGGATCATGTCTATATCCCAGTAATTTGGGAAGCCCAGATGGAAGAATCACTTGAAGCCAGAAAATTGAGACCAGCATGGGCAACATAACAAGACACTGTCTCTACAAAAATTAGAAAAATTAGCCAGATGTGGTGCCACCTGCCTATAGTCCCAGCTACTTGGGAAATTGAGGTGAGGTGATCCCTTGAGCCCAGGAATTGAGGCTGTAGTGAGCTATGACTGCACCGCAACACTCCAGCCTGGGTGACAGAGCAAGACCCTATTGCTAAAGAGTAAATAAATAAAACACACTGAGACTTGTGTCACTGTGGCACAATAACCAGCATTCCTGAGTATCCTAGGGGGAAAATTCTGCCCCCCCCCCCATCTTCTGCCATACAGGAACAAATTTATATCCTGGGCATTTAGTTAAAAGCTTCCTTTTTCTGATTTTAGACTCCATTCTGAAAATAGATATTTGTTTTACAACATATTTTTTAGGCCTGGTGTGGTGGCTCGTGCCTGTAATCGCAGCACTTTGGGAGGCCGAGGTGGGTGGATTGCTTGAGTTGAAGAATTCAGACCAGCCTGTAAGAACTAGATCTGTCTCTAAAAATAGTGGGACATTATGGCAGGTGCCTGTAGTCCCAGCTACTGAGGAGGATGAGGCAAGTGGGTCACTTGAGCCCAAGAGTTTGAGGTTGCTGTGAGCTATGAAGACACCATGGCAACCTACCCAGGGCACATTCATAAAATACATTTTGTGGTCAGGCACAGGATTCCCAGCCAAGGTGGAAGGATCACTTAAGCCCAGGAGTTTAAGAACAGCCTGGGCAACATAGTAAGACTGTCTCTAGAAAAGATTGAAAAATAGCTGAACATGGTGGCATGTACCAGGTCCTAGGTACTTAGAAAATATATATATGCAATTATATCTACTATGAAGAAAATAACATGGTAGGAAGTTGGACCATGTTTTCATAGTGTGGCATTAGGCACACCTGAGCATACTTAAAGGTACAACCTGGGTTCAGAAGTGGTCTGATTAGTTCAAGTTCATTAAGACAAAGGAGGGATAGGGGAACCCCTTTGTGCTATCTTCACAACTTTTTTGGTAGAGATGGGGAGGTTTACTATGTCGCCATGGCTGGTCTTGAACTCCTTAGCTCCAGTGATCCTCCTACCTTTGTTGTAGGAAGACCAGGTCCAACGCACAGAACAAACACCCAAACACTGTGTTTTAAAGAGAAAGGGCTTTCTTCCAGCTATCTGAGAAGCAAAATACAGAGTCCCCAAATGGCTGCTCCTCGGCTAGCTCTGTCTTCTCCCTTTTATCTCCAGTCAAAAAGTTCCAGCCCACTGGTACCTTTCTCATAGGTCAGTTTGAATCAAGTTGGTGAAGTGGGCTCCAGACTTTTACAGAACAGGGGCTTTTCCCCAGCTTAAACAAGTGTAAGTTTCTAGGTTGCAGGAAGTTAAATTTCTTCAAATTCCTAAGAGTGGAGTCACCATGGGGGAGGACCTTGCAGCTGTGTCCTTGGCGTCTCTTGAGAAGACCTCAGTTCTCTTAGACCTCACTTTTTCTGGGTATTCTCTCACTTTGGCATCCTAAAGTGCTGGGATTACAGGCAGCAGCACTTGCCCTACAACTTCTCTATAAACCTAAATCTATTCTCCACTTTAAAGTTAATAAAAAAAAAAAATTCCACCTTTGTCGACTGAGCAACCAAGGGCCAGCACTTGGTTATAACTTTCCATTAATATAACCTGAATGACACCAGATCTGAAACAGGTTTTAACTTTCTTGCACTCTATTCTCAAAGTTTGAAATGAGCTCATATTAAGGGTATTTACTTTAAAGGTTCCAGCCAACTTTTCAATTATTCATCCTATTTTCCTACTTACTTGGCCGTAGTAGGAAAAGTCCTTCTTTTTAGCTTCGCTATGAAGGAAGGGTCTGGGCAAACAGTTCAGCAAAGAAAAACGGAAGAAACTGGAGAGGGTGGAAAACTCGAAGGGAAGTCACTTCCTGGTCTGCTATTAACGAGCTCTAACATGTTAACAGTCCTCACTAGGGACAAATACATAAGACTGGAATCCAGATCTGACAACAGAGCCTAATTTCGCCATTTCTCCACCAAAACAAAAAACTGAACTCAGAAAGTGGCTGCGCTCCCAGCTCTGTGGGCCACGTTCCTAGAAGACGGGCCTTGCCTTTCGCTCTCCTTCAGGATCCCGCCCTCCCTCAGGAAAGCCCAGAGGTGTGGAGTGATGAGTGCGGCTACAGAGCATGTGGAACGCGGAAACAAAATCTGTTCCCCTGGCCCGGATCCAGCAGGCCCAGAAGTCACTTAGCTCACCACTCCCACATCCTGGGACAAGCTGCGCCCTGAGGGTGGGGTAGGGAGCGCTACGCAGGCGCAGAAGGCAGCTGTGCGGTTGACGGGACGCAGTGCGCACGCGCGCCTCTCAGGACGGACGCCCTTTCTCCTTAGGGCAGATCCGAGGCATCTTCGCTCTACCGCCCTCTCGCCCCGCCCCCTATAAGCCCCCCTACCAGCGTTGCCATGGGTACCCAGAGGCCACACGCGGCCTTGTAGTAACCGCGGGGCCTGCCCGGTCGCCTCTGTGCACCCCGTGGTGGGGACAGTGGGAGCCATGGAACTCTAAGTAGCGCCCGTGAATGCGACTGGGAAGCGGTCAGGCCTGGGCCGTTGCAGGCATTTCTTCTGGCTGGGTGTCATCTTCGACGCGATAGGCGTGGCGGTACTATTCACCGGCGTCTTTGCAAACCTGCTGTTCTACGACATGCTAGTGTACCTGGGTTCCATCATCATCTTCTTCAGCCTGCTCTGGTGGATCTCCTGGTACACCGGCAACATCGAACTGCTTCCCGAAGAGACCATGAAGAGGGCCTCCCGCGTGCCCTCCACCGCCTTGGTGCAGGCCCTGCGCCAGAGCGTCAGCCACCGCTTCTCTTTGACCGTCAGCCAAGTCTCCAGCACCTTTGTGCGGATCCATCGGCGGCGGCGGCACCGCCAGAGGACCCTTCAAAGTATGCCTTCCATGAAAATGACCGTGTCGGGCCTGGTGGAAAAACAGCTGGAAAAGGAGAGCAAGGACACAGAAGGAGGAGAAAGTGTCAAAGAGAGCGGTGCCCTTCAAGACTCTTGCAAAGAGGATCTGGGTCCCAAGCCTGAAGATGACAAACGTTCAGAGGCCGTTGTCTCCCCAGACCTCTATGCTGGGCCGCCGTGGTTTGGTCAGCGACCATCGACCCATCTGGTGCCGCCTGTGTTCCCACCAACCCAGCCTCTGCCTCCCACTGCCCTGGCCTCTCAGAGCCTGCCTGTAGTTTCTTTGGTCTCTGTTAGTCAGCCTCTAGCCATTTCTAGGAGCCAGCCTGTAGTTTCGGTGGCCCCTAGGACCCAGCCTCCAGCTACCCTTGCCCTGACGCAGCAGCGTGCAGTGCCCTTGGGCTCTGAGAGCCAGCCTGTGGTTTTACAGAGCCAGCTCGAGAATCTTCCTCGGGCCCCTCAAACTGAAGCTCACCCTGGTCAGGCTTCTGGAACCCAGAGTCTGGCCCCCCACATCTCTCTGATGCAGTTTGCAGCTGCCCAGTCTTTTCAGACTGTGGACTCACGGCCTGTCCACAACTTGGAGGCCCTGCTGCAAATGCACCAGGGCACCCCGAGCACCTCTTTGATCCCAGAGATTTTTATAAAGCAGTCTTCCTATGACCCCCAGGTTCCTAAGAATAAGGTTGCTCAGGTTTTTGAGACTCCACCACAGCCCAGCCAGAAACCATCTCAGGAGCTCCCTGACATCCCATCACCTGTCATTGACGCCACACCTCCAGACAGACAGACCCAGCAGTCCGACTCCACTGAGAGTGCTCCAGCCTCAGTGGAAGTGAAGAAAAGTCATCCTCTCTAGTAGGGACCAGACTCAGCCATTTGAGTAGCTGCTCAGGCCTCTGCCAAGTAAGTGCCTTTGGAGGAAGAGTCAACCTATATTAGTGCTTGTTAGTCCTGACCTGTGTTCTGGTGGTTTCCTTGACCCCTCTTGACCAAAAAAATAAAGTTAGTGGAAGCGAAGTGGCCTTGTCCTTTAGAAATAACCTATTTTAGACATTAGCAGGTTTTTTGAAACCCGTGTTCTGATTGGATGCTTTTAAGGTTTTGCCTACTGTGCCATGAAATCCATCCCTTTTAGTTAGCCTTAGTAGAGAGAGGGTGGTAATTCCATTCTTTGGGGAAGTATAAGGTCTGGGAATGAGTGGAGGATTCCGGCTCTGCAAGGTTTTTGAAATAAGATGATTTTAGGTAGTACAGGAACCAGCATTACATGGCATTGAGACCTGGGGTGGGAAAATAATTCGCTTTTCAGTTCTTTTTCAGTTCTTCTGATTTTTATCAGGAATAATTTTCTTAGTTTGAGGTTAGTTATCCTTACTACCTCTCTGCTGCTTTGTTAGAATTTAAGAGCATTTATGTTTACAAACATTTAAATGTATAACATCTACTTATGCCAAATGATACTGATTTTCTGTTTACAATAGAGATGGTTGCTTTTTGGAATACATTTAAGTAAAAAACTTCTACTTGAGTCAATTTACAGGTAAAAATTAATTGTACAAGTGAAAACTTGAATGATTCTTAAATTTGGAAAACATTCCGCTATTCCTATTATCACATGAACTTTCTACTAAATCACAACATCCTTCATGCTAACCTGTTTAGTGAATTTATGAGTAAGACTGTTGAGGACAAATTCCACTTAACCCCCCAACCTCTTGTCAATTAGAAAAGTACTAAAGGTTGGAATTGGTGACCTTGCTTCTGTCATAATGATACATATATAATATCAATATATCATTGCATACAAGGTTCTACAATGCACATTGGTGAGTATGGATTTCCTAGCCTTTCTCCAGTACTATTTCAGAAGTTATGTGCTGTGGGTTGGTGTGATGCATACCTACAGTCCCAGCCCTTTAAAAGGCCAGAAGTTTGAGACTAGCCTGGGCACCACAGCAAGATCCAGTCTCTCAAAAATAAAAAAAAAATGTAGCTGGGCACAGTGGCTCTCGCGCTGCAGTCTCAGCTACTTGGGAAGCTGACACAGGAGGATCACTTGAGCCCAAGAGTTGTAGGTTACAGTGAGCTATAATGTGCCACTACAGTCTAGCCTGGGCTATAAAGTGAGACCCTGTCTTAAAAAAAAAGTTACCTGCTTCAAGGGGTGGGGCAGAGCAATAAGTTAGTCTCCTTCTTGTTTAACTCTACCAACATACTGTCTAGGTCATTGTCTTTATTGCAAGCTGATTGGTTTTATTTCCTTACAATTTTCTTCAAATTTCCTTTAAGAGAATATACACTCTTTTCTTCAGATGTAAACACACATGTATAACCTATGGATAATATGTAGGGACAAAGTATTTTTGGTTATTTTTGGTTTCATACAGTTTGAAGGCTTGTTTATTTATATTAAATAAAATATATTTAATGATTTATGTTTATTTCTATTTTTTAAAAAGCTAAAAACGCTGGGTGCGGTGGCGCATGACTTTAATCCTAGACTTTTGTGAAGCCAAGGCAGGAGGATCATTTGAGGTCAGAAATTCTAGACCAGCCTGAGCAAGAGTGAGAGACTCTTCCTCTTCAAAAAATAGAAAAATTAGCAGTGCATGGTGGTGCATGCCTTTAGGCCTAGCTTCTCAGGAGACTGAGGCGAGAAGATCACTTGAGCCCGATGGGCATGGTGGCTCATGCCTGTAATCCTAGCACTCTGGGAGGCCAAGGTGGGTGGATTGTTTGAGCTCAGGAGTTCAAGACTAGCCTGAGAAAAGTGAGACCCCGTCTCTTCTAAAAATAGAAAAACTGAGGCAAGAGGATCCCATGAGCCCCAGTTGAAGGTTGCTGTGAGCTATGATGCCACAGCACTCTATCCAGGGCAACAGCTTGAGACTTTGTCTCAAAAAACAAAAACAAAAAACAATCACTTGAGCCTAAGAATTTGAGGTTGAAGATGCCATGGCACCCTAGCTCAAGCAATAGAGTGAGAGATCTTGTCTCAAAAATTAAAAATTAGGCCAGGTACAGTGGCTCAAAACCAGTAATCCCAGAGCTTTGGGAGGCTGAGACAGCATTGCTTGAGGCCAGGAGTTGGAGACTGGGTAACATGGCGAGTCTTCATCTCTACAAAAAATTCAAAAAATTTTTGGAGGCACACAGCTGTAGTCCCTAGCTACTGGGGAGGCTGAGGTAGGATAACCTGAGCCCAGGAGTTCAAGGTTATAAATGAATTGATTGTGCCACTGTACTCCCAGCCTAAGCAACAGGGTGAGACTCTTTGTCAAAAATAAATAAATAACAATTTTAAAAAATGAAAAAGCAAAACACCAACGAACTGTAAAAAAGGAAAGGACTTGGTGTTACTGCATAAAATCATTTTTCCCCTGGATTCTATTGTTTCAGGTAATTTACAGGATTGAAACAATTCTCTACCTAATTCTTAGAGACTTGTGTTAAATGCCAGGAATAAGATAAGAATGAATAAATATGAAAGGATGCGGATCTTGCCATCAGAAACTTTTGTAGTCTTTGTTCTCTAAATGAAAGGAATAACTCTAAAGAGGCTAAAAAAAATCAGAGAAAGGCAGAAAAAAAAGAGCTGGGAGAGGTAGCTGATGCTTATAATCCTAGCTCTGTGGGAGGCTGAGATGGGAGGATCACTTGAGGTGGGGAGTTTGAGATAAGCCTAGGCAACATACAAAAAATTCCTGCAAAAAATTTAGAAAAAGAAAAATAAAGAGGACAGAATTTTAGAAATGAATATGGAGAGGTAGGCTCTGTAGCAGACCAGTGGAAAAATTATCTTTTCAAAACATCAAGGAATTACATTAAGCACTAGAAGTTCAGAGCTAAATATAACATCCCTGTTCTCCAAGCACTTATCAAGGAAGACAGTCACAAGCTTATCTTCCACAGTATAACATAATAGAAGTCTACCTAAAGTGCTTTGGGAGTATAGGTATGGCTTAAGTGAAAGATGTTTGAGTTGGACCCTAAAGTAGGTATTCAGTGGGTAAAGAAGATGGGGAAGGGGTGGCGCCTGTGGCTCAAAGGAGTAGGGCGCCGGCCCCATATGCCGGAGGTGGCGGGTTCAAACCCAGCCCTGGTCAAAAACTGCAGAAAAAAAAGAAGATGGGGAAGAACATTCCATGGAAAAGGAAGAGTACCAAGAAAAATGCCCAGAAGCTTATAACAGTTCATGGCGGGTTCAGGACAGCTTTGCAAAAGGATAGCCTGATGCTATTTATAGTCAGGGGTGCTTGAGACTCAGGCTGGAGAGAGAGAGGCATATGTAGTATCTGAAGGTGAAGTTAGGGAGGTAAAATTGGGCTTGATGGTGGAGAGTCTTTCCAGGGAATAAAAAGATCATTGTTACAAGGCACTGGGAAACTTTTGAAGGCTTTTAAAACAAGGTAGAGTTGTGTTTATAGTTTCTAATTCCACTTGTGGCCTCTGCTATGAAGTAATGGCAATAGGCCAGTTGTTTGAGAGTAACTGCTACAATCTATCTCATTTAAGTTCTGAACTGAAATCAGACCTCTTAAACCTTAGCAGCAATTTATAATCAAATGAAGGCTCCATGGGTATTTAGCCAAGAAAACACTTTCAGATTATTTGTTTACTTGCACATAACACTTTTTTGCTACATAGATCCCATGTAGAATAAATAACAAATACTACATCACATTTCTGTAAGTACTTAGCTAGAACAGGGATTGAGTGATTTTTTTTTTCTGTAAAGGCCAGAACAGTAAATATTTTAGACTTTGTGGGCCAAAAGTCTATATTATGGAGGATATTATGTGGCTACTTATCAGATAAGAGAGAAAATTCTTGCCCTGCAAAGGTCCTGCTGTTGCCTGTTGGCCTGAAGTAGGCTGTACAGTTTCTTTGACTCCAGTTGCATTGGATGGAGTCATTGGCCTGATCAAAGGCAACTAGCCAGAGGGAAAGGGGGCTTGGCTGGGCAGATCTATAGCTAACTCGTTCTCTTTCACTTTGAAATGGTCTCTGTCACCCAGTGACTCCCCAGTCTGGGCCCACCATTTTTATGAAATAACAGGACTTCTCAATTTGGTTCTCTGGCCCTCCAAGGTGATTTGCTAAGTCTCTAACTCACAGACTAAGATTCCACCTTTTGGTGCCTGATGTTTGCCAATAGGAGAATCTCCCATATGTCGGTAGAGATGTCCAGATCCTTGCCAGAGAGCCAAGCAATAGGAGCACTGCAGGGAGCAGGGGTGGAAATTGCACCCTCAGTTTGGTCTTTGAGGCTCAAGTACCTAGCCCACAGCAATACAAACATGCAGGGTGGAACTGGTGCTACTGGCATCTGGTGGTAGTGGCCAGAGATGCCACTAAACATCCTACAATGCACAGGAGAGCACCCACAACACAGAATTATCTGGCCCAAAATGTTAATAGTGTTAGACTGAGAAACCCTCATCTATAATAATCAAAAATTACTCCATAGTTCATGTGATACTTTAAACATTTTAATTTGATCCTTAGGTGGCATCTTAGCCCTTATATAGTAATTGTATCTTCTCTACATGAGAATCTTTTTCATTTGTGTTTTGTTTTTGTATCCCCAGTTTGTACATCTATGTACAACACACATGTGGGGCATTCAGAAGAGTAATAACTGACCTTTATTGAATGCTTATAATTCACATGTTCTCCACATCTTCCTAAGTGATTTACAGATATTCCTCACAACAATCAGAGTTGGACACCATTATAATCTTTAATTCAGGGATTTGATATTGAGAAGTTAAGTAATTTTTCCAATCTCACACAAACGGAGGAGCTGGAATAGATGTGCAATTAATGGATGATATGTTAGAAGGTATATATTACAAAATTTCCTTTCATATTAAAGTTATTCATGATCCTTGAGCTGTAATACTCCAGATTAATCTGTGGGTTACTTTTTTTTTTTGAGACAGGGCCTCAAGCTGTCACCCTGTGGTATCACAGTTAACAGCAACCTCCAACTCCTGGGCTCAAGCAATTCTCCTGCCTCCGTCTCCCAAGTAGCTGGGACTACAGGCGCCTGCCATAATGCCCAGCTACTTTTTGGTTGCAGCGTTATTGTTGTTTGGCGGGCCCGGGCTGGATTCGAACACGCCAGCTCAGGTGTATGTGGCTGGCATCTTAGCTTCTTGATTGAAAGTTTTACTAGCAGAGAGAGTAAGAATCAGCAACTCTTCACTTTTCTTGTTCTGCTTCAGATTATTTATTTAGAAATATCATCTCAAATAAAAATTGCCTTTTTTTTTTTTTCAGAACTCACCAGTGTTTCTACAGATTTAACTGTCAACTTTATTAAAGCACAAATACTTATCTTCATCTTATTTTGGAAACCTCTTCTGGAGTACTGACCTCTCTCAGACCAGCAGACTTACTAGACTGCCTTTGCCAACTATACCTGTTTCAGTAGTAAGGACAGTTTTCCAGCTTCTGATAGTAAAGTTATTTGTTGCCAGAATTTTAAGCCATAATAAACTGCGCCATTCCAAACGAACCTTCTTTTAAACTAAGTTGGTTATGAAGGCATTCCAGCATTTAAACTGGAAAATAATGTCTTACGTAGTCTGGGTAAACATGTATGTAAGTAAAATTCCCACAGAAATGGTTATTGAGAAATGCAGTTCTTTTTATTTAAGGCTATTTTGTGACTTCATTATGAAATAGATATCAGAAGATTTAACACAACCAGTGCATTGTAATATGCTATAACTTACATGTATATGCTCACAACTTCTGGTTTCTCATTTTCCCAAGGATTTAAAATCTGATTGAGTACATATTTTAATGATAATCTAATAAAATTCATTTAGGCCTGCCTCTTCTTATGCTTTATCTTTATATTGGTGTTTTGTATAAGAATGCTCTAATATAGGCATAGTTTCCTTTTGAAATTTTCAGTTACAGGCAAAAGTGGATGTTTAAATGATATAGTACTTTGGATAGAAACTTCCAAAAATTCTAGTTGTTTTTATAGTTCTCTTTTCTCTGTCCCATGCTTCAATATTTATGTATTTATAATTACAGTAACTCAAGCTGGAAGACTTCATACATTGCAGATGCTTGGTAAAAGAATTAAGAGGACTTTATTCTAAGTGATAGAAGCCAATCACAGAAAGACAACTGATATATGTTTCCATTTACCAGTACATGAGATACCTACAGTAATCAGATTCACAGGGACAAAGTAGAATGTTGATTGCCAGGGTTGTAGGGAGGGTGAAATGGGGACTTATTTAATGGGTATAGAATTTGAGTTTTGCAAAATGAAAAAGTTCCAGACGTGATTGCTGGTAATACTTGCAAAACAATGTGAATGTACTGAATTATACACTTAAAATGGTTAAGATGGTACATTTTATGTATATTTTACCACAAAAATTGAATTAAACTGGCAATTTATAAGCCATATTACATCTATAAAATTTCTTTTGAAGTAATAAATATATACAATAGTTGAGCTTCTATATGCAGAGGGTGCAAAAAAATGAATACACACTTTAAGAGATCTTCTTGGAAGTAAAATCTATCAATACTCAGTATATACCAATAACAAAAGATGAATACAAGTCATGTTTGAGCACCTTTTGTAATTGCAGAAGTCAAACTTGAGTATTACAATTTTAATGTAGTTTTTTCTTTTCTTAAAATGTTAATACATTTTGGAGGGACCCTCTATATATGTATATAGAAGGAATCAGGTGAGCACAGTTATTTTAATAACTCTAGAAATACAGTTAAAAACTTAGAAAAAATATCTATTTTAATGTACTACAGAACAAAAGACATTGTAGAAGGCGGGTTGTGTGCATTTTCAGGAGCCTACAGAAAAGCCTTTTATCATGCAATGGCTAATCAATACTAGTATGATTAGACTGATGATTAGTATGGTCAATACTAAAATCAATAATAGTATGACTGGATTTTATATTGGGTAAATAGAGGTAGCTCTTAAGAACTTCAGGAGCTACCTATAGTGTACCTAGAAGCAGGAAATGGTCACCTTGAAAGAAAATACAAACTGTTGTCAACTTAGTGAATATAAATGTTTATGTATTTTAAAAACTACACATTTCTGATTTATTTTTTCCAAGTTTTAAAATAAATGTTTTTGTATAAATATATAAAATGTAATTCTTTGATTATGTATTTCCACATTAGGAAATTCAAAAAGCAGGTCTGGTACTATGACTCACACCTGTAATCCTTGCACTCTGGGGGGCTGAGTCAGGAGGACTGCTTGAGGTCAGGAGTTTGAGATCAGCTTAAGCAAGAGCAAGACTTTGAGACCCCGTCTCTACAAAAAATTAGAAAAAATTAGCCACATTGGTGGCACCTGCCTGTGGTCCCATCTACTTGGGAGGCTAGGGAAGGAGAATCACTTGAGCCCAGAAGTTGGAAGGTGCAGTGAGGTATGATTGAGACCACTGTACTTTAGCCCAAGCAGCAAAGTAAGACTAAAAAAAAAAAGCACAAAACGGCACACAGTGAAATCTCCCTATAACCCTACTTCTGTCTCTTGGCACAGTTCTACTGACAGATGTTAAATGCTGTTAGTTTCTTGTCCATCCCTTCATTTATGTATTTATATGTGATGAACATATATCACATAATATGTATGTGTTCATTATCTATATCCTATATACCATATATAAAGTGTTTATATATTCCCAGTGTTTCTTCATACACTGTGCCGCACCTTGCTTTTTTCACTTAATATATATCTTGGAGAGCTTTCCATTCTGGAAGTTAAAGAGTTTTCTTATTCCTTTTTTTTTTTTTTTGTGACAGAGTCTCACTATGTTACCTTCAGTAGAGTGCTGTGACATCACAGCTCACAGCAAACTCAAACTCTTGGGCTTAAGCAATTCTCTTGCCTCAGCCTCCCAAGTAGCTGGGACTATAGGCACCTGCCACAATGCCTGACTATTTTTTTGTTGTAGTTATCACTGTTGTTTAGCAGGCCCAGGCCCTGGTGTACATGGCTGGTGCCCTAACCACTGAGCTATAGGCGCCGAGCCAGTTTTCTTATTCTTTTTCATGAACACATAGTATTACATTTAGTGGATGTATCATAATTAATGTAACCTGTTTCCTATTGATGAATATTTTGATTGTTTACGATCTAATGTATCTGAAAATTCACTAATGATTGACCATTGACTTTAAGATGCCTGAAGGCCATGTAGTCCCATCCTCTCCAGCCACCCACCCAAAAAAAATCTAACAAAAATCATAAATGACTGCCTAAAATCACACAGCTAGTGCACAGGTTGAAATAAAATCTCACAGTCTTGAGTTTGAGTCCTTTTCCCACCAGATCAATGGGTGATTATCATTTTAGTATATTACAAATAACCACTTTAAAAATAATCAGCTTAGAAGTTTAAACTTGAAATGAAAAAGGATAATTTTACTTTTTCTCCTAAAAGTGTTCTCCAGAAGAATAGGGTCAATGAAAAAAAAAAGAAAGAGGGTGGCGCCTGTGGCTCAGTGAGTAGGGCGCTGGCCCCATATACCGGGGTGGTGGGTTCAAACCCAGCCCCTGCTGAACTGCAACCAAAAAATAGCTGGGCGTTGTGGCAGGTGCCTGTAGTCCCAGCTGCTTGGGAGGCTGAGGCAGGAGAATCGCTGAAGCCCAAGAGCTAGAGGTTGCTGTGAGCCCTGTGACATCATGGCACTCTACTGAGGGCAGTACAGTGAGACTCTGTCTCTACAAAAAAAAAAAAAATTAAAAAAAAAAAAGAAAGAAAATAAAAGTGAAATAGTACTAAAGGCTACACAGTGAGAAGTATTCCTCCTATTGCCTCACCTCCCAGTCCTCTATACCCGCTATCCAGAGATAGTCATAATATTAGTGTCACATGTATCCATCCATCCAGTCTATGCATAGCCCAATATATGTGTGTGTACTTTAAAAAATATATAAATGGTAGGATACTATATATACATATTGTTCTCTACCTTCCCCTTTTTGTTCCCTTTTCAAGTTTCTCTGAAGTCTCACTCTGTTGCCCAGGCTACAGTGCCGTGGTGTCAGCCTAGCTCACAGCAACCTCAAACTCTTGGACTCAAGAATTCCTCCTGCCTCATCCTCCCAAGTAGCTGGACTACAGGAGCCCGACATTTAGTAGAGGTGGGGGCCTCTTGCTCAGGCTTGTCTCTAACTCCTGAGCTCGAACAATTCTCCCACTCCACTGTCCCCAAAAGTGTTAGAATTACAGGTGTGAAGCACCACACCTAGCCTCTCTAAAATTGTTAATGTACAAGATAAAGTCTGATTTAACAAGTTTGTAAGTTCCCTGTAATCTGGAATCATATCTCCCTTACTTCTTTTGTTTCTCCTATAGGACGTTTAAAATACATTTAATTATGTTGGATTTAATTTTATTCTTCTACTAATTAAGGTCATACTTGACAACAGTCTGAATAAGAATTGATCTATGTTGGGCGGCACCTGTGGCTCAGTGAGTAGGGCGCCGGCCCCATATACCGAGAGTGGTGGGTTCAAACCCAGCCCCGGACAAACTGCAACCAAAAAATAGCTGGGCGTTGTGGCGGGCGCCTGTAGCCCCAGCTGCTTGGGAGGCTGAGGCAAGAGAATCACATAAGCCCAAGAACTGGAGGTTGCTGTGAGCCGTGTGACGCCACAGCACTCTACCGAGGGCAGTAAAGTGAGACTCTGTCTCTACAAAAAAAAAAAAAAAAAAAAAGAATTGATCTATGTTTTTATTCAACACTATTCAAAGTGTTTCATTTAATTTTTCTGCCATAGTTAAAGCTCAATTGTGAACAGGCTAGGGATAGTGACAGTGTAATACAAAATGACAAAGCTCAGTCTCATTTTTACCTTTGATTACCTAAGACTTGAAAAGGAGTTATTGAAGTGATAAAATGGATATTTATTTAGTCATACGAAGTGCTAGCTACTACAGGGAACATAAAGATGATTCTGTCTTTGCAGAAGTCACTTCCTTTTTGTTTTTGCTATTGTACAGAAAGAAATTAGTGATCTAAATAAATAGTTCAGGGATTGCTTGAACTCAGGAGTTCAAGACCAGCCTGAACAAGAGCAAGACCCCACAAAAAAAAACAATAAATAAATAAACTAGTCCATAACGAGATAAATAAGCCCTGAAAAACAAGTGTTTGCTGCATTTTTTCAGTTTTCTTTTTGTTTTGTTTTGTTTTGAGACAGAGTCTTGCTCTGTCACACTGACTAGAGTGCACTGGTTATCATCATAGCTCACAGTAACCTCAAACTCTGGGGCACAAGTGATCCTCCTACCTCAGCCTCCCAAGCAGGGAGGAACACAGGCACATACCAGCATGCCCAGCTAATTTTTCTATTTTATTGTAGAGATGGGGTTCTCACTTGTGCTCAGGTCTCAAGCTCTTGGCCTTAAAGGATCCTCCTGCCTCAGCCTCCCAAAGTGCTAAAATTATAGGCATAAGCCACCACACATCTTATCTTTAAAAGCTTGATTTTGCTGGATGAAAAAAGGCACAGGGGCAATGACTTCTGATAAAGTGATGTGGTACTTGTACTTTTGGAAAAGTTGAAATGAGCAGTAATTAAGAGCTTAACTCATTATTTCAGATGTAGGCTGGTTTGCTTGGTCTGAGAAAAATTACATTTCTGGTTCTTGTTTCTGAATTGGGCTAAGAGAGTTGAGCTGCTAGTGAAACTGAACTCGATCAGGGCTGAGCTGCTAGTGAAAGTGAACCAGGTCAAGGAACACTGCTCTAAAACCTATACAACAATAGAAACGTGCTATTTCTATTACAACATTCTTCCTCCTGAATGTGCTTTAATATCATACAGTATGTTTTTAAGATACCATTATAATCAATGGGGAAATGGATTATACAACTAATACCATTCTAAGGCTTTCTTTCTCTTCTATTATAGAAGCAAATTTCTAGTTAAATCCTTTAGAATGGAGAAAAGTTTCCTTTATAATTATCAGATTATACAATGCTGAGTTGCTGTTGTTAAAAATGTATTCTTTCTTCTGAAACTTAACATTCACTCACCTTATATTTCTGTATTCTTTGTGTCGTTCTTTGAAAAAGAACTAATATAGAACAATCAGAATATGAAGAAGGAAAAGGAATGAATGAATGAGTGAATGAATATTTGCATTCTAAGAGAATTCCCAGATTTATTTCGGGATTCCCATTTTGGCTATTTTCTCAATTGATCCCCTTCATCGCAGCTTCTACCACTCTCCTCCAAATAACTATCACCTCCACCCTGGACTGTTAATCTAAAATACTAACAGGTATCCTCTTTTCTACTCTTGCCCTGAGACCTTTGCACCTACTGTACTTTTCTCTCTGCCTTTAGAACGCTCTCCCCTTACAACCTCCTGACTGCCCTAAGGCGATAAACTCTGCCCATTATAGAACTCCATAGCATCATGTCCTGCCTGGGACAGGTGCAGGAAAGCTGAGGATTGCTTGAGGTCAGGAGTTTGAGACCAGCCTGGGAAACATAGCACTACTCTGTCTCTTTTGAAGGAAAGTTGTAAATTTACCTGTTTTTGCCACCATATGACAAGCTTCATAAGTACAAGGACCATTTATTATTTTCTGACCAAAGATCCTCAATGTTTAGCACAGGGCTTGGTATCTAGGTGTTCAATAAATATTTGCAGAATGGGTGAATACAGATGTTTAATGTTAGATTGAAATAAAGCATGAAGACAAAGATAAATGTGAGGTTGATAGTCCTTACCTACTAAAGACAAGTTAAAAAAAAACCAGATAAACCAGTTTTCTGAAATTATGCCAATAAAGCAATAGAAAATGTTATCGATTCGTAATTTCAGTCAAATACATTTGCCTTCTAAGGAATTTGGTGGAAAATAAAGAGACTTTTCTTTGTAGCATCCTTTTGGTAAAAAAATGAAAAATGGCCAGGCACATTGGCTTATGCCTATAATCCCAACACTTTTGAAGGGTGAGGAGTTTGAGGCTGTAATGAGCCGTGATCACTACAGAGCAAGATCTTGTCTCAAAAAAGTAAAAAACAAAAAAAAAAAATCTTTTTAAATCTGAAAAAATATTCCAAATAGGAATTAAAGAATATGAGACTCTTGTAGAGTACCATAGTACCACCATTGTTTTCCTGCAGAATAAAATGAGAAGTGATTTGCCTTTGTTCTCCCAAGAATATTAAAGCAAAAATGGAAATTTTATGGCTTTTTAAGATATAATTTTGTAAATTGTACTTTACTTTTTTGTTCTCTAATTGTTTAAATGTGTTTTGTGTTTATACTAGTGGTTCTTTTTTTTTTTTGTAGAGACAGAGTCTCACTTTATGGCCCTCGGTTGAGTGCCGTGGCCTCACACAGCTCACAGCAACCTCCAACTCCTGGGCTTAAGTGATTCTCTTGCCTCAGCCTCCCGAGTAGCTGGGACTACAGGTGCCCGCCACAACGCCCGGCTATTTTTTTGGTTGCATTTTGGCTGGGGCCGGGTTTGAACCTGTCACCCTCGGTATATGGGGCCGGTGCCTTACCGACTGAGCCACAGGCGCCGCCCAACATCTCTTTTTTTTTTTTTGTGGTTTTTTGGCCGGGGCTGGGTTTGAACCCGCCACCTCTGGCATATGGGACTGGCACCCTACTCCTTGAGCCACAGGCGCCACACTATACTAGTGGTTCTTAATTTGGATGATTTCGTCTCCCAGAGACATTTGGCAAAGTCTGGAGGTATTTTTGCTTGCTACTGTGGTGAGGTGGGGAGTGCTATCCACTGTCATTTAGTGGATAGAGGCTAGGGACACTGCTAAATATCCTATGAGGTACAGAACAGTCTTCTTCCCCTTACAATCAAGGATTATCTGCCTGGCCCAGAATACCAATAATTCCAAGGCTGAGAAACTACTTTATACTTGTCTGTGCTATTAGGATGAGAATGGCTCAAAAATAATTGAGAGGGAGAATATGTGTTTATATATATATAGGTATACATGTATGTGTATTACTAAAGATATAGTTGAGATCTCACATTTTTGTTTTGATAAATGTGGAATTTTTATAAAGAAAATAATTGTCGATTCTTTGGAAAGGAGAAAGGAATAAATGGGACATCTACTATTGTTTTTACTATTTAGAAATTTTTGATTTGGTTCCTCTCTACCATTTCCAAAATACTGCCCTTCCCCTCCACAGCAAAGATTCACAGGAGGCCATCTGACCTCACACTTCTAGCCAATGCTGATTAGATTTCAGAAGGGCACCTTACCCAAATCTGACCAATGAGAAATTCTTTTCTGGGATCTTACAATATTCTCATACCCTTAGAAGAAATTCTCCTTTTCTGCTTAAGCTAACTCAAGTTAGTTGCTGATACTAACAAGCTTTAGCCAGAACTATTCTAGGAATGGTTGTAAAATTTATCTCTAGGGAATGACTGCTCTTTTGAAAAAATAGTTTAATGGGTCTTCTGGGTATGTGAAAGTAAAGCAAGAATTCATTCTGGAACAAAGAAGCTCAGAATAATTACAAACAACATAATGTGCAGTGATGTAAAAGGACAGCTACATTGTGGGCAAGGTTGTGCCTTTATAGGTAGCATGTTAACTGTTTGCTTTTTTGTTGTTTTTGTTTTTGGAAATGAGGGTCTTTATTTTCTTTGACTAGGGCTGAAGACAAGAGGAAGATGGGACACTGGAAAAAGCAAGACTGAAAAAAGGAAGCTTTTATCCTGGCAAGATGAGTTGGCCCCTGGAACAAGTTAATTTAGTAGAGGATCCCCAAGGAAGGGATATGACTAAGGATTTCCTTGGTTTTTTTGGGGGGGGGATTCTTTTTGTGACAGAGTCTTACTATGTTGCCCTCGGTAGAGTGCCATGGTGTCACAGCTCACAGCAATCTCAAACTCTTGGGCTTAAGAGATTTTTGTGCCTCAGCCTCCCAAGTAGCTGGGACTACAGGCGCCTGCCACAACATCTGGCTATTTTTGTTGCAGTTGTCATTGTTGTTTAGCCAGACAGGGCTGGGTTTGAACCCGCCAGCCTTAGTGTATGAGGCTGGTGCTGTAACCACCGTGCTACAGGTGCTGAGCCAGATTAAGGAATCTTAACAGTTACTTATGCTATTTAGTTCTAAGGATTTTCTTTTGTATTATGCTTGAGGTTCTATTTACATTTTTTTTTTTTTTTTTTGAGACAGTCTTTCTGTTGCTCAGGCTAGAGTGTCACAGCATCAGCCTGGCTTACAGCAGCCTCGAACTTGGGCTCAAACTATCCACCTCCCACCTACACCTCTCACAGTACTAAGATAACAGGCATGAGTCACCACCCACGGCCCTCACTTAAATTTTTATTTTTTTTGAGCAAAGTCTTACTTTGTCACCAGGCCTCAGCCTCGGTAGAGTGTTGTGGCATCTTAGCTCACAGCAACCTCAAACTCTCTGGCTCAAGCCAGTCTCTTGCCTCAGCCTCCCAAGTAGCTGGGACTACAGGCGCCTGCCACAATGCCCGGCTATTTTTAGAGATGGGGTCTCACTCTTGTTCAGGCTGGTCTCAAACCTGTGAGCTCAGGCAATCCACCTACCTTGGCCTCTCAGAGTGCTAGGCCTACCTGAATTTTTTAACAAAAGCAGATTAAGTTCAGTGTCATGTGACTGTAGTCCTAGCTACTCAGTAAACTCAGGTGGGAGGATCACTTGAGCTCAGGTGTGTCCAGCCTGCACAACATATGGAAGCTCTGCCTTTGAATAAAGGAATGAATAAACAAACAAATTAACAAAACAAAACATGGCAGCCTAGCTGTGCTTTGGGAAAATAAGGAATTGCAGTCAAGCTTAAGGAAAAGATAATACTGAGAGTGTATATTGGCAAAGCCACTTTTCTCTGACCATGCCTCGTATACTCTCCAAGTCAACAATTTTTTCCTTTTTTTTTTTTTTTCAGTTTTTGGCCAGGGCTGGGTTTGAAACTGCCATCTCCAGCATATGGGGCCAGGATCCTATTCCTTTGAGCCACAGGCGCTGTCCTCAGCCAACAATTCTTTAGAAAAATGCTTGCACATGGGCTTCAGGACACTACACAAGAGTATTCGTAGCAGCAATTTACATATGGGGGGAGGATGAGAAAAAGGAATCAATTTAAATGTTTGTGATAGAAAAATGATTAGCCGGGCGTTGTGGCGGGCGCCTGTAGTCCCAGCTACTCGGGAGGATGAGGCAAGAGAATCGCTTAAGCCCAGGAGTTAGAGGTTGCTGTGAGCTGTGTGCGCCTGTCGTCCCAGCTACTCGGGAGGCTGAGGCAAAAGAATCGCTTGAGCCCAGGAGTTGGAGGTTGCTGTGAGCTGTGTGAGGCCACGGCACTCGACGGAGGGCCATAAAGTGAGACTCTGTCTCTACAAAAAAAAAAAGAAAGAAAAATGATAAATAAGCCATGGTATACTCCTATAATGTAATGTTATATGGCAGAAACAATAAGCCACAACTACATACCAACAGGGGTGGATTTTAGAACCATAACGTTGATTGAAAACAAGCAGTGGTATAACAGAATAGAAATGATTTTCTAAAATTTTAAAATAAAAGTAAATAGCACATTGTTTAGGAAGACGTATTTGGTAATTACATAAGGAGAAGTTAAAATTATTTTTTAAAAATCAGGATAGTGATTAGTTTTAGGAGGAAAGCAGGGAGACGGTGTGGTCTGTGAGGAGCACCCAGGAAGCTCCTATGGCAGTGGTTCTCAACGTTCCTAATTCCGTGACCCTTTAATACAGTTCCTCATGTTGTGGTGACCCCCAACCATAAAATTATTTTTGATGCTATTTCATAACTAATTTTGCTACTGTTATGAATTGTAATGTAAATATCTAATATGCAGGATGGTCTTGGGTGACCCCTGCAAAAGGGGTGGCAACCCACAGATTGAGAACGGCTGCCTATAGTACAGGTTACCATTCTGTTTCTTAAATTGGATGGTACATTACCAGGTGTTCATTTTTGACATTAACATACTCTTTTGTATATATCATATCAGACTTTTTTCAAAATTTTCAAATCACTTGGCAGTATATTAACACTTTTACTAATGTGAATTGTGCTCATAAATTTGTTTTTTGTTTGTTTAGGGGTTTTTTGCTTTGTTTTGGGGTAGAGGGGAAGAGGATGCCACTTAAACAACTATCTTGAAGCATCCTTGCGAGCTAAGGTGCACTTATTTCCTCTGCTTTTGGGGGGACATTTATGACTTCTGCTCAACATTCTTCAGGAACTCCCAACTTTCCCCAGGAACTCTGTGAGGACCAGGAGACAGGACAAAGACCAACACTGATTTTACACTGTTGCAAAACAGAAGATGTTTTATGTTTAACAAATTGTTGCAGGGGGCTTTACCTATTTTTGACAGTTCTCTGCAATTTCCAAAAGTTGCAACATTTTCCCCTCCTAAAACTAGGGAGAGGGGCAGTTCTTTCTCCCCCTCTGCATTCCTGCAGCCCTCACGCCTTGGCCTCTGCTGTTCCCTGTGCTTGGATGACCCGTCCACACTTTGTAGGTCTGGCAGACTCCTGCTTCTCCTTTAAAAAATTTAAGTTCAAGTGTGCACTAGAATGCCTGGACAATTTTCTAAACAAATTATTTTGTAGAGATGGGAATCTCACTATACTTCCCAGGATGAAGAAAAATAAAATAAAAAATAAAAAATTTAAGTTCAACGTTAACTCCTCTTGGGAACTGTCTCTTTCTGCTGGGATTTCTCACCCTAGCATCATCATAGCCCTGAGGCAGTTGGGTAGGTAACCTTGTGGAGCTTGTTTCCACGAGGATAAGATTATTTGGGGTGTCTCTGAGGATACTACAAGTGAGTATATCATAGAGCATAGGCCTGAGTGACGCGGCCCCGATTCGAATCCCCATTCCTCTCTTATCAGACAGGACTTCTATTTCTTCAGTTCAACTGAGGGAGGCTTTTAATACTCAGGGGAATCCGGCCACTACCTTGCACTTCTTGGGCCTTTTCATCCCTATTTTGGGATCCTCAGGGACGGACAAAGCCGGCCATCGCTATTCTTTTAGCTTGGAGTTGAAGGCGTCCCCAGCGTACCAGCCTCTTCGAACGCGACTAGTAACCCACACCTTCACATAGGCGGGGTCGGCTGCAGGGCCCGCTGGGGACCGGCCGGCGACAGCTTTGGCGGCGCTCTAGCCCGCCGAGCGCACAATGCCTCCGCACGGAGGCGCCCTGATTGGCTGGAGGCCGTCGCTCTACTTGCGTGCTTCCGGGACGGAGGCAGGGCGGGGCTTGGAAGGAGCACAACTTCCGGCGCCAGGCGCAGTGGTGGCGTTACTTCGGCCCAATGGCGGCCCCGCTGCTTCACGTGCGGCTCCCCGGGGATGCGTCCGCTCCAGCCTCTGCGGTCAAGACACTAGGCACGTCGAGGACTGGGTAAGATTCAGGCCGCTTCCTTCTGTGCGTCTGGGACCAAAGCCCAGGACCTGGTTAGGGGAGCAGGTTGAAAGATCTGGGAGAAAGGTAATAAGAGTGTCGTAGGAGGAGGGAGCATGGGGTCGCAGGAGTGAGCCCATTCCCCGTATTATGAGTGGGTAAAGGAAATGAAAGGTGTCTGGAAAAGTGAGTCTAGACTGAGTTCGACACCCTTTCCTCCCCCACTGGATTCCTTCGTAGTGTCTCAGGCCTGAATACTGCCTTTGCTCTTTGATTTCTCTTCCTTCCCGCTTTTTAGTCTAGATTTAGAACGGGTTCCCCGACTGTTTGGATCATTATTAGCTGGATGTTGTCCCTGATGGCAAATTGAATCTTAAAATGTTTGAAATTTGTCTCGACGTATATATTCGTTTAACAGTCTTTATCATGCTAACCCCCACAGAACACTTTGAGTTTAACTTCCAGAGTCATCAGTAGGATGCTGTGGGTTTTTTTACTAACTTACACTGTTTAAATCAAGTAAACCTTAGCAGAATATAATTCACAATACAGGGTGACCATACAGTTTGTGTGCAATCTTAAATTGCGTGCAGTTTTAAAGTGCACACAAACTTTATGGCCACTCTATATTTATTGATCTCATAGTTACTGTGTTAGACGCCAGGACAGTAATTTATTGAGACTAAAGTCCCTGCTTTCAGCAGAACTTAGTCTAAGAAGGAAAGACAGTAAACAGGTCAGTAAATAAATGAACAGGATGATTTCAGATACTGCTAAGTGCTGTGAAGAAGTATGACAGGATAATGGGAAGTGGAAGGGAGTGGATGGGTACTTTAGATTGCTGATGTCAAAAGTCTCTGACGTTTGAGCTTCAGCCTGAGTGGAGACAAGAACCCAACTATGTACAGATGTAGGGAAAGAGTGTTTCTGATAGAATGAACAGCCAGTGAAATGAGAACCAGCTTGGCAAGTTTGTATAACAGAAAGGACACTGACTGTAGTATTTTAAGATGAAGTCAGAGAGGTAGGCAGGGGCTGGGTTAATGTAGGGCTTTGAAGACCATACTAAGGTGTTTGGGTCTTATTCTAAGCGCAGTGGGAAGACAATTGTAAAAGATCATTAAGTTTGGATTGTTGGAAGATGAACAGTGCAACGAAGGAGACCAGTTCAGGGGCCTTGGCAACAAGAAGTCCCAGTAAACAGTGTTCATCCTATAAGTGTTGGCTGTTAAAATTTTCATTATTATTCTTTGTCATGGACGTAATAGCTTGGTATCTCGGTTCTACAGGATGTCAGATATGCTTGTGTTAGAGGATATTTTTTTCCATTCCCCCCCAAGGAAAACTGTTCGGTTTGGTGGAACTGTGACAGAAGTCTTGCTGAAGTACAAAAAGGTAAGAGGAGATAATGTGTGAGGCTTGATTTTTGTCTGATCAGTGTTAAGACCAAATTCTACCACTGAAAGATTACCAGACACACATGCAAAAAACAAAGGAATGACTTTATTCAAGCATGCTTGGGCCATACCTCCAGCAGGACTCTGCTCAGAGGGGACGACCCCAAGGTAGAAATGATGATGATTGGCGTGATGCATTTTGGGGTGCAACAAAACAGGGGGGAAATTTCCCGGGGGAAACCGGGACCAAGTTGAGGGGTTGGTTGACGTAGGAACTGAGGTAACTTAGGAGGTTTGGGATTGGCTGGCTCTACCTGGGACTGGCCCTACCTGGAGGCTGTGAGAATAAAGGAGTTCATGTTGGATTGGCTGACTCTATCTGGAACTGACCACCCTGAGGCTGTGAGACTCAGGAGGGCGGGCCCTCCCTGGTTGTGGCTGGAGCACAAAGGTTAACTTTCACCCAGGGGTGGTTGCTGAGAATTTCTCACCCCCTGGTGAAAGACCAACTCTGCCCACCCCTTCCTCACCCTGCTAACTAGCCTTTTTGTCTTCTCTCTCTCTCTTATATCCCCTATGTCTCCCATTGCCCTTAACATCTCTGGGTGGGAGTTAGTTAACATTGTAGTGTTGCAGTCAAAACCCTCTCTTTCCAGCAATTAAAGAGTTACTACAGAGTTTGTTAAAAACTATTTTTTTCTGGCTGCAGAAAACCTGTAGTTGCTATGTTACAATCTTGAGATAAGGTTCTTCGGCAGAAGACCCAAGGTCAATTACTCATTTAGAACTAGTGAGAAAAAAGATGGTCTTCTTAAACTGTAGCCGCTTTCCCCCCATCCTTCGCCCCACCGCAGAGTTAGGATCCACCGCTGGGCCCTTCAATCAGAATGTAACTACAGCTGTTGTAGGGAAGACCAGTAGACATAATAAAATGTATTTTAGATAGTGTTATTGAAATCTAGTATTTATTAGCATAATGCCATCACTCACAATTAGAGTAATAATGTCTTTGCAGAAGTTTTACCTCTTTAAATTGTTTTTTTTGTTTTTGTTTTTGTTTTTTTGCAGTTTTTGGCCGGGCCTGGGTCTGAACCCACCATTCCCGGTATATCGGGCCAGCATGCTACTCCTTTGAGCCACAGGCGCTGCCCTAAATTGTTATTTACATTGTATCTTTAAAAAACTTTAGCAAGTGCTAGAATAAAAAACCCTTAGAACATTTTATTTCTTAAGGAATTTACCTAATCATTACTTTCGTCCAATAAACCAGCTCCATTAATAGAAATTTTTGTTTGTTATTGCATTAGTTTAAAAGTGATTCTAAATCTCACCAGTAGAGGAAAGATGTAAATGACTACATTTACATGTACTATCCATTTATAGTCATATTTACCAAAGGATACTATTTCAGTTCCTCTGAATTAGATCATTATAGCAGGTTTTTTCCCTTGTGCTTTGTGAGAATTCTCAGGATATCAACTGTCATGCAAATTCATTGTACAACTATATGAATAGCTAACTATGAATGGTTTTTTAGTTGTCATTTCTTTTTTCCAAGCCCCTGGCTCAACCAACATGGCTTTAAATTTTTATAGTCATGATTTTATAATCTGCCATTGATGTGTGAAAGTCATAGTGTTTCGCTGGTAATTTCACCAGATGTTAAGGTATAGTTTAAAAGTCCTGCTGTTGATATTTAACAGGAAACCAAAGCAAGCATAACTTTATTTTTCTCTTTCTTTAGGGTGAGACAAATGACTTTGAGTTGTTGAAGAATCAGTTGTCAGATCCAGACATAAAGGTAATCAATTTATGTTTGATCTTCATTAGCAAAGTTAATTTCATTTTGTACAGACATTATTTTGCGTTTTTGTTCTACTCCTTCTTCCAGAACTTGTCCTCTCCATGAACCCTTCTTTCTTTAATCCAGTGATTCTCAACAGGGCTAGCTTTGCTGGCTAGGGCACTTGGCACTGGCTGGAGACATTTTTGGTTGTCACAGTTGGAGGGGGTGCTACTGGTGTCTTACGCATGGATGACAGGGATACTGCTAAGTATCTCACAATGTGCAATGCAGCCTCACACAAGCCAATAATCCTCCTATCTCAGCCTCCCCAGTAACTGGGTTTTTATCCCAGGCAATTTGATCACCTGTGAACCACCAGGCCTGTTGAGAGACTATGCTTTACTCCTTCCTTTCTTCTATTTTCCTCTGTGCTGCATGCAATTCTCATGTATCTCTAAGGCTAAAACAAAAAATACAACCAAAATTGACTTGACTTTCAAGCTATTACTCTTTTAGCATTTCCAAGTTCAAGATATGTATCTGTCATGTAGTAACAACTCAACATATTTTGTTTTACTTTTCTTCCTTTACTGCCAAATTGTGGAAAGAAAAATTTATTACCATGATGGGGGAATCAAATTGCCTGGGATAAAATCTCAATTCTGTTGTTACCTATCTGCCTCTATTTTTCTCTGTAAAATCAGGAAAACAAAAGGTTTTTTTTTTTATGGAGATTGTAAAAGATGATTCAATGAAGTAATGTACACAAAACGTCTTGAATAGCCCTTAACCCAAAGTAAGAACTTTGTAATTGTTAACAGTCATTTTGTTCCTGCTTGCAGCTTGGACTTTATCATTTCTCATTCACATTTATGCCCACTGTTTTTATGACTTGTAATTACCCTGACAAAGTTTACCAGTGTTTTTTTTTTTTTTTACATGCCAATCTAGCGAACTTCTTTTCAGCTTCATACTAATTCTTTGTAGCAGTTAATTCTGTCAGACACTCGCTTTTTGTTTTTTGAGGCAAGAGTCTCCTTCTGTCGCCTTGGGTAGAGTACCATGGGGTCATCATAGCTCACTGCAACCTCAAAATCTTGGGCTTAAGCAGTCCTCTTGCCACAGCCTCCCAAATAGCTGGGACTACAGTTGCACACCAGAACACCCAGCTAATCTTTCTAGTTTTACTAGAAGCAGAGTCTTGCTCTTGCTCAGGCCTGTCTTGAACTCCTGAGCTCAAGCAATCCTCTTACCTCAGCCTGCCAGAGTACTAGCATTACAAGCGTGACCCACTGTGCCCAGCTGGTTCCCCATTTCTTAAAACCTTCCCTTCAATATCTAATCTTCCTGTTTTTTGATCATTCTGTAATCACTCTCATGATAGGCTCTTTTTTTTTTTTTTTTTTTTTTTTTTTGAGACAGAGTCTAGCTTGTGGTGCCCAAGCTAGAGTGCCATGGTGTTAGCCTAGCTCACAGCAACCTCAAATTCCAAGGCTCAAGTGATCCTCCTTTCTCAGCCTCCTGAATAGCAGGGACTGTAGGTGTCTGCTACAACACCCAGCTAATTTTTCTATTTTTTTTTTTTTTTTTGGCCGGGGCTGGGTTTGAACCCGTCACCTCCGGCATAAAATTTTTCTATTTTTAGTAGAGACAGGGTCTGGCTCTTGCTCAGGCTGGTCTGGAACTCCCAAACTCAAGGAATCCTCCTCCCTCAGCCTCCCAGAGAGCTAGGATTACAGGTGTGAGCTGCCGCACCCAGCTGATTATAGGCTGTTTTTAAATTTGGTGTTGATGGGACTTCCAAACTTGAACCTTTTCTCTACAGATTCTTGCTGTGTGATCTCCTTATCTTCCCTCATAGCTTCGAAATCTGCCTGTGTCCTAAATACTAAGTTTGTGTTTGTGGGTTCTTGATTTGTTTATTAACTTCCTGGTAGATGCATTTACCCGGAATTGTTACAAAGTCTTGGTAAATGAATGTATATGAGGGTATCCATTGAATGGATATGAGGGTATTTCTTGGTAACCTAGTTTCCAATTCTCCTCTGTCTCATACCTGAGCACCCCCCACCTCCTAGTTTACCCTCAACAATGTAGCTTAAATCATCATCTCTATAAAAGCACAAGTGTAAGCATGCCATTTCTGTACTGAAAAACTTTATGTATATGTGTTGCCAGACCAATGAGTCCGTCTGCCTGTCACCCAAGCTAATGGAGAAGTGGATGAGAGATCAACAGTTTCACTTACAGAAAAGCCAGCAATTCCAGAGAACAGCAAGGATATCTTCTCAAAGAGCTGTTAGGCTCTCCTGTTTTCCCTTTGTTACTTTTATAGTCTCACAGTAAAAGCAAGTAATCAGCAGTGTTATTAATCATCATAGTATGCATAAACAGATTCCTTCTCATGCATTACAAGGTTCCACAATGTCCACCTACATTTTTTTTTTAGACAGTCTCACTCTGTTGCCCCAGGCTAGAGTGCCGTGGCATTATAGTTCAAACCAACCTCAAACTCCTGGGCTTAAGTGATCCTCTTGTCTCAGCCTCCTGAGTGGCTGGGACCAGAGGCACCAACCACCAGGCCTGGCTAGTTTTTCTTTTTTTGCTAGAAACAGGCTCACTGGGTGGCGCCTGTGGCTCAATGACTAGGGTGCCAGCTCCATACACCGAGGGTAGCGGGTTCAAACCCGGCCTCGGCCAAACTGCAACCAAAAAATAGCCGGGCATTGTGGTGGGCGCCTGTAGTCCCAGCTGCTGGGGAGGCTGAGACGAGAATTGTGTAAGCCCAAAAAAAGCTGGAGGTTGCTGTGAGCCGTGTGACGTCATGGCACTCTACCGAGGGCGGTAAAGTGAGACTCAGTCTCTACAAAAAAAAAAAAGAAACGGCTCACTGTTGCTCAGGCTAGTCTCAAACTGGTGAGCTCAAGCAATCCACCCTCCTTGACCTCCCAGGGTGTTAGGATTACAGGTGTGAGCCACTGTGTTTGGCCTATCCCCCATCTCAAAGTCATAACATTTTCAAAGCATTCTTACCCTGGATTAAATTTATAGTTAATACTCCAGGTCTGGAGTTAGGATGGGGGCAGAAGGGGCTGCAGATATCAGTGTTGGAGCTATCAGAGGAGCAGAGGCCACATAGGCTAGGTGCCTGGCAGCTGGCCTAAGTCTTGGCAGAACACTCCATAACTTTCTCAGAACACCTGAAGTTTGTGATTGCTATTGAATAGCCCTGTCCCTAGCCTTCCATCTTTCTAAGGGACTGTCCTGGGACCATGGTCATTGGAGCATCTGGTCTCAACCTTGTAACAGAAGGCCTTGTACATGAATAAACAACTCTAGATGATGGCACATGGGCTTATCCAGCCCTGCCAGGGCCTGTCCAGCAGTGCCCTTATGTAATGGTTTCTTAGGCTAACAGTGGCTGCCATCATATGGAAAATATATATATCAACTTAGGGCCTGCAACATTTTTTTTGTATTCACTCTTGCTAGATATTTTATTCCC
Source organism: Nycticebus coucang (assembly GCF_027406575.1). Lineage (NCBI taxonomy): Eukaryota > Metazoa > Chordata > Mammalia > Primates > Lorisidae > Nycticebus > Nycticebus coucang. The sequence goes on along the minus strand of NC_069791.1, from coordinate 95,975,550 downwards.
TGAATTTGCCACTTTTCATCTTTATGCCTTTGCATATGCCTTTTCTTTCTGGCTGGAGGAAGTCCTCTTTATTTGCTGTGTATTTGACCATAGGCTCTGGCTACATTATTTACCTCCTCACTAGCTGTGTGACCAAGATTAAGTAACTGTGCTTCAGCATCCTTATCTCTAAAATGAGAATCAATAGAACCTACCTTGGCTCCCTGCCGGTAGCACAGTGGTTATAACACCGACACTGGCAAGTTCAAACCTGGCCTGGGCCAGCTAAACAACACTGACAACTGCAACAAAAAATAGCGAGGCGTTGTGGCAGGCACCTGTAGTCCCAACTACTTCGGAGGCTGAGGCAAGGGAATTGCTTACGTCTAAGAGTTTGAAGTTCTGTGAGCTGTGATGCCATAGCACTCTACTGAGGGCGACATAGACTCTATCTCAAAAAAAAAAAAAAAATTGTAGTGCCTACCTCATGGGATGGTTGTAAGGATTAAATGAGTTAATATGTGTTAAATTCTTTTTATTTTTATTGTTCGGGATTCCTTGAGGGTACAAAGAATTGGGTTATACTGATTGCATTTGTTAGATAAAATCCCTCTTATAATTGTGTTCTGCCCACAAGAGGTGTGCCATACACTCTGACCCTCTATTCCCCTTCTTCCTCCCCTCTCCCCACTTGCTAATTCCCCTACTTCCCCCCTTGTATTTGCTCATCTGCTGCCTTCATATTAGAATTGAGTACCTTGGATTCTTGCTTCTCCATTCTTGTGATGCTTTACTAAGAATAATGTGTTCCACCTCCATCCAGGTTAATAGAAAAGATGTAAAGTCTCCATCTTTTTTAATGGCTGAATAGTATTCCATGGTATACATACACCATAGCTTATTAATCCATTCCTGGGTTGGTGAGCATTTAGGCTGTTTCCACATTTTGGCAATTGCAAATTGAGCTGTGATAAACAGTCTAGTGCAAATGTCCGTATGATAAAATGATTGTTTTTTCTTCTGGGTAGATGCCTAGTAATGGGATTGCAGGATCAAATGGGAAGTCTCATTTGAGTTCTTTGAGGATTGTCCATACTTCCTTCCAAAAAGGTTGTATTAGTTTGCAGTCTCACCAGTAGTGTAAAAGTATTCTCTTCTCTCTATATCCACACCAGCATCTGCAGCTTTGAGACTGTGACGTAGGCCACTCTCACTGATACCTCGGTTTTGATTTGGCATTTCTTTGATGATTAGAGACGATGAGCATTTCTTCGAATGTTTGTTAGCCATTCGTCTGTCTACTTTAGAGGAGGTTCTATTCATGTCACTTGCCCAGTGACATATGGTGTTATTGGGTCCGTTTTGTTTTTGTTTTTATTAATTTGAGTTCTCTATAGATCCTAATTATCAAGCTTTTGTCCGATTCATAATATGTAAATAACTTTTCCCATTCCGAAGGTGTCTGTTTACTTTGGGTGTTGTTTCCTTAGCTGCACAGAATCTTCTTAGTTTAATTAAGTCCCATTTGTTTATTTTTGTTGTTGTTGCAGTTGCCACAGAGGTCTTCTTCATAAAATCTTTCTCCAGGCCAATATCTTCAAGTGTTTTCGCCACACTTTCTTCAAGGATTTTTGTTGTTTCATGTCTTAGATTTAAATCTTTTATCCATCTTGAATCAATTTTTATAAGTGATGAGAGGTGTGGGTCCAGTTTCAGTAACATGTAGTTATCCAGATCTCCCAGCATCATTTATTGAATAGGGATTCTTTTCCCCAGTGTATGTTCTTGTTTGGTTTACCAAAGATGGTGGCTGTAAGATGTTAGTTTCATCTCCTTGTTTTCTATTCAGTTCCAAATGTCAATATCTCTGTTTTTGTGCCAATACCATACTATTTTGATCACTATGGCCTTGTAGTATAACCAAAAGTCCAGTAGGGTGATACTCTTGGCTTTGTTTTTTGTTTTTTGTGTTTTTTTTTTACTAAGAATTGCCTTGGCTATATGGGGTTTCTTCTGGTTCCATACAAAAAGAAGAATTGGTCAGGTACTGTGGCTCACACTTGTAAACCTAGCATTCTAGGAGGCCGAGGTGGGTGGATTGCCTGAGCTCACAGGTTTGAGACCAGCCTGAACCATCTCTTAAAAATAGCCAGGCATTGTGGCAGGTGCCTGTAGTCCCAGCTACAGGAGGCTGTGGTAAGAGAATCTCTTGAGCCCAAGAGTTTGAGGTTGCTGTGAGCTTTGAGACCAGCCTGAACCATCTCTTAAAAATAGCCAGGAGTTGTGTGGGCACCTATAATCCCAGCTACTTGGGAGACTGAGGCAAGAGAATCTCTTGAGCCCAAGAGTTTGAGGTTGCTGTGAGCTATGACACCATGGCACTTTACCAAAGGTGACAACGTGAGACTGTCTCAAAAAAACAAAAACACCAACAAAAAATAATGAGCTATGACACCATGGCACTCTACCAAAGGTGACAAAGTGACTTGGTCTCAAAAAAAACAAAAATACTAACAAAAAATAACGAATTATTTTTTCCAAATTTTGAAAATGTGTTGATGTTTTGTTTTGTTTTGTTTTTTTTTTTTGAGACACAGTCTCACTGTGCCACTCTCAGTAGAGTGCTTTGGCATCACAGCTTAGAGCAACCTCGAACTCTTGGGCTTAAGCAGTTCTCTTGCCTCAGTCTTCCAAGTAGCTGGGACTACAGACGCCTGCCACAACACCCAGTTATTTTTTGTTGTAGTTGTCATTGTTGTTTTAGCTGGACCGGGCTATGTTTGAACCCGCCAACTTCGGTGTATGTGGCTGCTTCTGTAACTGTTGTGCTATGGGTTCTGAGCCGTGTTGATGGTATTTTTTTTTTTTTTAATTTAATTTTATTTTTTTTTGGTTTTTGGCCAGCGCTGGGTTTGAATTCGCCACCTCCGGCATATGGGACCGGCGCCCTACTCCTTGAGCCACAGATGCCACCCTTTGTTGTTGGTATTTTAATGGGGGTTGCATTGAATCTGTAGATTGCTTTGGGAAGTATAAACATTTTGACAGTGTTGATTCTTCCCAGCCATAAGCATGAGTTCCTCTGTTTGTTAATATCTACTGCTATTTCTTTTCTTAGAGTTTTATAATTTTCTTTGTAGAGGTCCTTCACCTCTTTTGTTATGTATATAACTAGGTATTTCAATTTCTTTGAAGCTACTGTGAAGGGAATTGTGTCCTTTTTTTTGTTTGTTTTGAGACAGAGTCTCAAGCTGTCACCCTGGCTAGAGTGCTATGGCGTCATAGCTTACAGCAATCTCCAACTCAGGCTCATGTGATCTTCTTGCCTCAGTTTCTCTATTTTTAGTAGAGATGGAGTCTTGCTTTTGCTTAGGCTGGTCTTGAACTCGTGAGCTCAAGGTATCCATGTCTCTCTGCCTCCCAGAGTGCTAGGATTATAGGTGGGAGCCACCATGCCTGGCTGGGAATTGTGTTCTTAACTGGCATCTCATCTTTGCTGTTACTGGTATATGCAGAGGCTCCTGATTGGTGGGCATTGATTTTATATCCTGAAATGTTGCTGTATTTTTTAATTTCTTCCAGGAGTCTTGTTGAATCTCTGGGGTTCTCTTAAGTATAAGATCATACCGTTGGCAAAGAGTGAGAGTTTGAATTCCTACACCCATTTTGATGACCTTTATTTTCTTCTCTTGCCTAATTGTATTGGGTAGAACTTTTGGCACTATGTTGAATAGTAGTGGTGATAGAGGACAACCTTGTCTGGTTCCAGTTCTAAGTGGAAAAGCTTTCAGTTTTATTCCATTCAGTATAATATTAGCTGTAGTTTTGTCATACATGGCTTCAATCAGTTTAAGAAATGTGTCACCTGTGTCTTAATAGTTCTAATTAGAAAAGGATGCTGAATTTTATTGAATGCTTTTTCTGCATCTATTGAGCGGATCATATGGTCTTTGTTTTTGCTTATGTTGATGTGGTGAATTACGTATAAACTGGCATATGTTAAACCAGCCTTGCATCTCTGGGATGAAACCTACTTGATTGTGATGAATTGATTTTTTTAATGTGTAGCTGTAATCTGTTGGCGAGGATTTTATTGAGAATTTTTTGCATCTATATTCATTAGTGAAATTGGTCTGAAGTTCTCCTTTTTAGTTGAGTCTTTTCCTGATTTTGGTATCAGGGTAATGTTTGCTTCATAGAACACATTGGGGAAGATTCCTTACTTCTCAATGTTTTGTAATTTCTGCAGCATAGGTATAAGCTCTTTGAAGGTTTGATACAAGGCATCTGGACCAGGGCATTTTTTGGGGGGGAGATTTTTTATTGTTTCTTCAATCTCACTTCTTGAAATGTCTGTTCAAGAGATCTATTTATTCTTAATTAATTCTAGAGAGAGGGTGTGATTCCAGGCATTGATTCATTTCCTCCACATTGTCAAATTTCTGGGCATAGAGTTTCTGGTAATACTCAGAAATGATCTCTTGTATCTCTGTGGCACCTGTTGTTATTTCCCCTTTATCATTTCTGATTGAGTTTATTAGAGATTTTACTTTTCTGTTTCTAGTTAATCTGGCCAAAGATTTATCAATTTTATTTTCACAAAAAACCACCTTTTTGTTTCTTTTTCCTTTTTTTTTTTTGAGACAGAGTCTGTTACCCTTAGTAAGTGCTGTAGCGTCATAGCTCACAGGAACCTCAAACTCTTGGGCTTAAGCAATTTTCTTTCCTCAGCCTCCCAAGCAGCTGGGACTACAGGCACCTGCCACAACGCCTGGCTATTTTTTAGAGATGGGGTCTCACTCTAGCTCAGGCTACTCTTGAACCTGTGAGATCAGGCTATCCACCCACCTCGGCCTCCCAAGTGCTGGGATTACAGGGATGAGCTACCACGGTTGGCCTGTTTTGTAATTTTCTGAATGATTCTTTTGTTTTCATTTTCATTCATCTCTGATTTAATTTTGGTTATTTCTTTTTTTGTGCTGGGTTCGAGATTAAATTGTTCTTCTTTTTCCAGTCATAAGATGGTTCATGAGTTTGTTGATGTGTTTTTCGAATGTAGACATCTAATGTGATAAATTTCCCTCTTAAAACTGTTTCATTGTTATGTTTGAGAAATTGAACAATTGCCCTCTTTTATCTCCCAGAACCCAGCTGTCATTCAGCATAAGGTTGTTTAATTTCCAAGTCTCTCTGGGGATGAATGTTTTTGTTGTAGTTGAGTTCCCACCTTCATTGCCTTGTGGTCTGAAAAGATACAAGGTATAATTTCTATTATTTTAATTTTGCTGAAGTTTGATTTGTATCCTAGGATGTGGTCGATTTTGGAGTACATACCATAGGCTGATGAGAAAAACATATATTTCCTACCTTTGGGATGGTGTGTTCTATATATGTCTATTAATCCCATTTGTTCTAGGTTACATTGAAGTCCTTTGTATCATTGTTTAGTTTCTGTTTAGAGGATCTGTCTAGATTTCTCAGAGGGGTGTTAAAGTCCCCAATTTTTATGGTGTTATGGGATATCATATTGCTCAGACCCATCAAGGTCTGTTTTATTAATCTGAGAGCATTTAAATTGGGTGCATACATATTTAAAATTGAAATGCCTTCATGTTGTATTGTTCCTTTGACCAGTATAAAGTGTCCTTCTTTGTCTTTTTTAAGTTTAGTTGCTTTAAATCTGCTTGTTTCTAAAAATCAGATTGTAACCCCTCCTTCCTTTTGATTTCCATTTGCTTGAAATACTGTTTTCTATCCCTTAACCCTGAGTCTTGATTTGTCCTTCAAGGCTAGGTGTGTCTCTTGGAGACAGCATATGGATGGCTTGTGCTTTTTTATCCGATCAGCCAGCCTGTGCCTCTTCAGTGGTGCTTTCAGTCCATTGACTTTTTTATTTTTGAGACCAGAGTATCAAGCTGTCACCCTGGGTGTAGAGTGCCATGGCATCATAGTTCACAACAATCTCTAACTCCTGGGCTCAAGCAATCCTCTTGCCTCTGATTTTCTATTTTTAGTAGAGATGGGGTCTCGCTCTTGTTTAAGCTGGTCTTGAACTCGTGAGCTCAAGCAATCCAACCGCCTTGGCATTCTAGAGCGCTAGAATTAAAGGCGTGAGCCATGGCGCCCAGCCCATCGACAGTTGTTGAGAGAATTGATAAGGGTGGTAGAGGTCTATTCATCTTATTTTGTGAAAGTCTGTTTTATTTTATCTTTTGTGCCACTGTGGAAGCTATGTTTTGACCTGTAGCTTTTGGGTGTTTACTTTGCTGCTGGTCCATTGCGGTGGTCAGTGTTGAGAGTAGGGTCTCAGTGTTTCCTGTAGAGCTGGTCTTATGGCGAATTTCCTCAGTGCTTGTATGTTTGCAATAGATTTGATTTCTCCATCAATTTTGAAGCTTAGTTTAGTAGGATACAGAATTCTAAGCTGTAAATTGTTTTTGTTTAAGAATGTTGAAGGTGGATGAGCATGCTCTTCTGGCTTGGAAGGTTTCAGTTGAAAAGTTGGCTGTGTTCCTAATGTCTCTGCCTCTGCTTGCAGAATTTTTTGTTTCATCTTGACTTTGGAGAAGCTCTGTTTGAGTTGAGATGACCTAGGGTTCAATATTCCATCTGAAAGGAGTGTGTTAGCGTCTTTAGAAAAACTTGGGAAGTTTCCATTTATGATTGTCTCCAGTAGAGCTTCCATTCCTTTGGTACAATCTTCTTCCCCTTCAGAAATCCCTATTATTCGTATGTTTGAGTGCTTCATGGAGTGTTATAGTTCTCTAAGCACCTGTTGCGCTTTCTCTCTCTTCTTTTCTATCTCTTTAACTACCTGGGTCAACTCAAGAACTTTATCCTCTAGCTCTGAGGTTCTTTCTTCTCCATGGTCTATCCTATTTTTGATACTTTCTACTGCATCTTTACATTCCCTGATTGTCTCCTTCATTTCCATAAGCTCTGCTGTATCCTTTCTATACTCTATATATCTCTTGTCCAACTTTTGGTTCTGTCTTTCCATTTTCTCGTCCATTCCTTTTATTGTCCGTATCATACATACTTTAAATTCCCTTTCTGTCAATTCTATTAATTCTTTACAGGTGGAGTCTTCTGTAGTAGCTGCCTCGTGGTCCCTTGGGGGAGTTTCCTATGTTTTGGTTTTTCATGTTTCCTGAATTTTTCTATTTGTTCCTCCTCATGTGTTCGTTCTTGTTCACCTCCTTATGTGTTAAATTCCTACAACAGTGCCTGGCATTACAGTAATTCTTATTACTGTTACTGCTTTAATCTGCAAAACTTCTCCTTACTCTTTGAGATTCAGCTGAAATGTTATCTTCTTTTTTGGAGCTTTCCTTGGTTCTCAATAAGCACTTGGTTTCATTAAGTCCATTTCCCACACTTACAGCAGATCTTCTAATTCTCCATCTGGCTTACAAGGCCCTACATGATCTTTTTTCCCCCTTTGTTAATGGAACAGAAGGGGTCGGAGGGGAGGTCAGCAGGGTGGAGAGTGTAAGGGGTAGAGGTCCATGATCCATTTGGTTCTTCTTGGCTCCCCAGGTTCTTCTGTTGGCTTGCTCGCCATGTACGCCAGCCATACAGAACCACCAGTGCTTTCAGTTATCTGTAAACATGCTTCTCCCTCTGTAAGAGTATATTCTCCAGAAAATACCGTGTTATTGTTTAAATAAAGCCAAAGCATTACTTTTCTCTTTAAAGCTTTTTCTGACCCCTGTTGCCTTTCACAGATCTAAAGGGCCATTTTCTCTGTGTATTTTATATCAGCAGGTCTCATTCTTGTTATCTTGACATACCAAAAAGTGTACCAATTGTATCTCTTAGTTGAGAGAAGTGTTGCAAATAGTTTGCTTGTCATAGTAGTTCAGTACTCAAGCCCTAAAGTCTGTGACTAGTTTACTTTTTTAAATGGAGCAGTTTAAACAGTATCCTTGTAGTTTTGTTGCACTTTTTTAAGTGAAAAGGGTTCAGGATAGGTCTTGTTCATCTTTATTTGTGTGTAACTTAGTTTGTTTTCTGTGTGTCTTATTCCTCATTGTGTTACCATTAATGTTATCTTTAATGGTTGTAGACATTATGAAATTACTGTAGTGCAAACAAGATACAGTTTAGTTTATTTCAGAGTTAGTTGGGGTTTCATCAGAAAATGGTGGATCCCATTGAAAAATTTGTCACATAGATATGGCTTAGAAAGCACTCAGTAGTTGAATGAAGGCAAGGAAAAGGTGGCAGCTCCTTCACCGCATGGAGCAAGGCAGCAGGAGAGTAGGCAGACCATTTCCTTGATCTATAACAAAGGGTTTGGACCTGGTTCCTTTAGGGTTAGAAAAAGTTATGTACGTACAGTGTCAGGCACCCTGCCTAGCACATAGTATGGTCCCACTAAATCAATGATTGTCAGCTAGTGTGCCACAGCAGACTTGTATGCCATAAGAGAGTGGTTCTCAACCTTCCTAATGCCGCGAACCTTTAATACAGTCCAAAGGGGTCGCGAGAACCGCTGCCATAAGAGAATCTTAGGTGTGCTACAAAACTTTTTAAAGATAGCTAATTATTTTCAAAAGAAGTTCAGAGCACAGTAAGTATATTCTTTGTGTGTGTGTGTGCCATGGGAGTTTGACTATTGATTAAAGCATGCCGTGAGATAAATAAGGTTGAAAAACCTGCGCTAATTGGTACTCCTTACAAGTGGTACTCCTTACAAACAGTCTGTCCCTGTACGTGTGATGTTATGTTGCTTTTGTTTGTTTCTTTCCCCTACTAGATCTTCATGACCATTAGCCATTTTCTTTCACAAATTTAGTGCTTTTTCTCATAATTTTTTCCTGTGTATGTTGTATATATGCATGAATCGAAATGATATATTTTACATAACTGATAATCATTTTATACATGGCTTTTTAAAATATAGTAGTTTTTCTCATGTCACTAAAAACTACATTGAACCTTATTTCCTAAAACATATCTCATGAAACCTTCATTTATTTATACAGGACACATCTTAATACATTTAAACACAGCTACAGGTTAGGTTTGGAAAAAATTACATTTATTGGTGACTTCAATTAATCGTCTGGGGTCCTCAAACTATGACCCGCGGGCCACATGCGGCGGTGTGATTGTCTTTGTTCCCATTTTGGTTTTTTACTTCAAAACAAGATATGTGCAGTGTGCATAGGAATTTGTTCTTAGTTGTTTTTTTTTTTTTAAACTATAGTCTGGCCCTCCAACGGTCTGAGGGACAGTGAACTGGACCCCTGTTTAAAAAGTTTGAGGACCCCTGGAATGCTTTCTGGTCGGCTCGAATATGGAGGAAATAGAGATAGCCAGCCGTTGGTCCTTAATCTTCTAATGTTTGAATCTGCTGTGCTTCTGCAGTTTCAAAAAGTTCCAGGTGTTAGCATTTGAGTTGTTTTCACTATTCAAGGGCAGAGAAAATCAGTCTGGAATATTGCATTTTAATTCTTTTTCCTGTATATCAGAGTTACGAGATTACTTTTTTTTAAAATAGGAATGTTTATTGTGATACCTTTCTGTTTTTGATACCCAATTTTGGTTTCCTTTCAAACTTGTGACCCCTGCCCCACACACCAACTTAAATATAGATGATTGATATAAGGTAGATAAGTTTTTTGTTTCATATTTTTGATTTTGGAAATACTTTTCTTTGTTTAACTTAAGGATGACCAGATCCTTAACTGGCTGCTGGAATTCCGCTCTTCTATCATGTCCTTGACAAAAGACTTTGAACAGCTTATCAATATTCTGTTGGTAAGTTTATCATTCATTCACTTATAAGTGTGTAATTCGTTACTTTGAAAATAGTATATCAGTAAAATGTTTATTTTATCTTTTCTAACACTAGAGGTTGCCTTGGTTGAAAAGAAGTCAAACAGTGGTGGAGGAATATTTGGCTTTTCTTGGTAATCTTGTATCAGCACAGACTGTCTACCTCAGACCTTGTCTTAGCATGATCGCTTCCCATTTTGTACCTCGTAAGTAGTTGCTCTTTGCTTAGTTTATTTTTCTTTATTTGAATACCTTTTTATTAACGTATTGCCTTCCCCTTACATGTTGGAGACACTGTCACCATGGAAAAATTCCAGGCATGTGTTGGTTTGAGTTCTAAAAGATGTCTGTTTTCTATAATGAGCTCTATGGAGATGTCTAGATTCATTTGTTGCTGTAATTTTTTTTTCCTTAATGGTCCATTTGCTTTAGTGGGCATCTGATGAAGTCTCAGAATTCGTGTAGGAGGTTTTAAAAGCGATGAAGTTGCTTTACTTTTCTTCTGACTGTAAACCAAATTATTGTACTAAGTTTGGGCAGTGGAAAAATAGTTTTTTTTGTATAGTTGTTCATTTTCTATGTCAATGACAGAATAGCATATTTTCTTTTTCTCTTAAAAGCTCGAGTGATCATTAAGGAAGGTGATGCAGATGTTTCAGATTCTGATGATGAAGATGAGAGTAAGTATAAAGAGATTAAAGTAGAGCCAGGTGCAATGGCACATGACTGTAGTCCCAGTTGCTTGGGAGTATAGTTGGGCCCTCCTGAGCCCAGGAGTTCAAGACGAGCTGGGACAACATAATCTCTTTAAAAAAAAAGATTAATGCAAAGAATGCCCCCTGTGTTTTAGAGAATGCATGTTGAAAGACAAATTTTACTGCTAACTAGTGTAATAAGTAGACTGCAACAAATGACAACTTTTGATGGTCTCCTTTTTGTTATAGTGGGCATTAATCAGTTGGCCTGGGTGCATTACTTACTTAATTATAAATAGTTCTTTTAATTTTCACTGATGGTTTGTAGTAACTTGGAATTTTTTTCTCTGATAAATTATTCTCTTTCCATTGGCAAGTTTTTATAGGTTTAAGTACATAATTTTTCAGTTTTCAGTTTTGTTCTAATGTTCATATTCAATTTTTCTCCTTGTAGGCCTTCTTGCAAATTTTGACACATGTCACAGAGCCTTGCAAATAATAGCAAGATATGTCCCATCGTGAGTATACTTTTGCTCTTTAATTTGAATAATGGTGTTTAATTCTCAAGGAAACAGTTATTAACTAGCTTATGGCATCAAAATTTGAGTCATATGCTCTGTGCTTTTTTTATCCAGTTGATGAAATGTCACTTTCTAAAGAAAATGGCATTTCTTTCTTTTTTCTATTTGTTGTCTTTAATTGTGTTTCAAAAGTCATATGGCGTATTTCCCCCCACGTGTTATACAGCAGTAGGAATTTTGCTTTAATCTTCAGCAGATACAAGATCCATAAATTTTCAGTGAGAAACTCCTGTGTGTGTTTGTGTCATGCCGTGTGAATAAATATTGCAATTCTAAGAAAAGCTTTTCAGGTCTGTGGGTTTCTTTCAGAGGGGTTGGCTTTTGGTTCCCTCTGTAACAGTGGTTCTCAGCCTTCCTAATGCCACGACCCTTTAATATAGTTCCTCATGTTGTGGTGACCCCCAACCATAAAATTCTTTTCTTTTTTTTTTGTAGAGACAGAGTTTCACTTTATTGCCCTCAGTAGAGTGCCATGGCGTCACACAGCTCACAGAAACCTCCAACTCCTGGGCTTAGGCGATTCTCCTGCCTCAGCCTCCCTAGTAGCTGGGACTACAGGCGCCCGCCACAACGCCCAGCTATTTTTTTGTTGCAGTTTGGCCAGGGCTGGGTTTGAACCCGCCACCCTCGGTATATGGGGCCAGCGCCCTGCTCACTGAGCCACAGGCGCCGCCCTCTTTTTTTTTTTTTTTGAGATGGAGCCTCAAGCTTTGCCCTGGGTAGAGTGCTGTGGCATCATAGCTCACAGCAACCTCCAACTCCTGGGCTCAAGCGATTCTCCTGCCTCTGCCTCCCATGTAGCTGGGACTATAGGCTCCTGCCACAACTCCCGGCTATTTTTTGGTTGCAGCCTTCACTGTTGTTTGGTGGGCCCTGGCTGGATTTGAACCCACCAGCTCAGGTGTATATGGCTGGCACCTTAGCTGCTTGAGCCACAGGTGCAGAGCCCATAAAATTATTTTCATTGCTACTTCATAACTGTAATCTTGCTGCTGTTATGAATCGTAATGTAAATATCTGATATGCAGGATGGTCTTAGGCGACCCCTATGAAAGGGTCATTTGACCCCAAAAGGAGTCGCAACCCATAGGTTGAGAACCACTGCTCTATAAGTTTATTATTTGTTAAAAGAAAATTTAAGGTGATACATTTTTCCCCTTTTAAAAATATGTATGTGTTGTGGGAAATGTTTAGGTTTTAAACTGAAGACCTGTTATTCTTTTGTTGGAAAAAAGTTCCCACTTTAATTTACTATTGGTATCAAAGTTAATGGAAGCTTATTTTCCTTAAGTAATACATATATATTACAGATTTTCTTCGAAATTGAACATTCATTTCATGTTCCAATTGCTTGGGGTTAGGGTTCCTGTTTGACTTTGTGTGTCTATTCATATTTGCTTTTACAAAGGAAATACTACTTTCCTAGAAGGTCTAATTAACATGGATTGGTTGAATTCTTTTTTAATAGGACACCGTGGTTTCTTATGCCAATACTGGTGGAAAAATTTCCATTCATTCGAAAATCGGAGAGAATATTGGTAAGAAATAGTTTCATGGGGAAAATAATAGAAAAGTTTTACGTGATTTCATTTTAGACATTAGGTCTTTTTCTTAAAAGTGGTTTTGTCTTCTAGATTTCAGGCTCTAGTATAAGAATTTGACACAGGTTTTTTGTTAAAAAGCAAATGGCCACTGGGGATTTCTAGTGTCTTTTTCTCTGCTTACTACGTGCAAGTCAAGGTTAGAGTCCATTTCAAAAATATCTTTACAGGCTTCATGCTCATACAGATAAGAATTTCTAGAAGATAATATTTTTCATGTATCAGTAGTTGTAAACATAACATAACTTACTTGATTAAACATGAAAGCAGACCCTTTTGTAGATTAATTCTGCTTAAGTTTTTGTGCAATGGTTTGTCATTTGTGTAGTTTTTTAATAATTAATAGTGGTTGCCTTCTAAGCATAGATTACTTTTCCTCAATAGGGTATTACATGTATTAAGGAGTTAATAACTTTTGCTAATGTTTGTGGTACTCTGATTCAGATGGAATATCATAAACCACTGTATCTCTTGTGACTGTAGATGGAAAAGTACACAACAAATACTAGAAAATTGACTCATATAAAAAGAATTACATGCCATGACCAAGCAAGATTTATCCTAGGAATTCAAGGTTGATTAATACCTGAAAATGAATTAATATAGTATACCAATCAATATAATAAAGGCAAAAACCACATCATCATCTCAGTAGACGCAGAAAAAGTGTTTGATAAACACTAAAAACTTCATGACAAAAATAGAAGGAAACTCAACCTGATAAAAGGCATCTAGGAGGTAACATACTCAGAAAAGACAGTTCTTTCCCTCAAGACGTTAAAGCTAACATACTCAGTGGTGAAAGACCAAAACCTTTCCCCTAAGATAAAGAATAAAACAAGGATGTCTGGCATTGTAGTGGACACCTATAGTCCAGGTACTTAGGAGGCTGAAGCAAGAGGATCATTTGAGCCCAGGAGTTTGAGGTTGCTGTGAGCTATGATGCAATGGCACTAGAGTGAGACTCTGTCTCAAAAAAAAAGAAAAAGAAAGAAAAGAAACAAAGATGTCTGCTCTTGTTGCTACTTGTCTAGTTAGAGAACTTAGACAAGACATGATTTGACATGTCATTATAAGGAATCAACAAAAAAACACCTATTAGAGCTAATACATGAGTTCAGCATGATTGTGGGATATAAGACTACAAAAACTAGCTGTACAAGACAATTGAATGGGGGAAGAGTAGCCTTCCAGCAAATGGTACTGGCACAAGCTGATATCCACATACAAAAGAGTAAAGTGTATTATCCATATACTAAAATGAACTATAAATGGATAGAAGACTTACATGTAATGAGCTAAAACTCTTAGAAGAAAACACATGTAAATTTTTGTGATGTCAGAGTAGGCAATAGTTTCCATATTTAATACCTGGAGCACAAAAAAAAAAAAAATAGAACCTCAGGAAAATGAAAAAATAATCCCAAATAATAGGAGGAGATACTTCCAAGTAACGTATCTGGTAAAGGACTTGTCTATATAAAAAATGGGCAATGGGCAGCGCCTGTGGCTCAGTCGGTAAGGTGCAGGCCCCATATACTGAGGGTGGCAGGTTCAGACCCAGCCCCGGCCAAACTGCAACCAAAAAATAGCTGGGCGTTGTGGCGGGCGCCTGTAGTCCCAGCTACTTGGGAGGCTGAGGCAAGAGAATCGCTTAAGCCCAGGAGTTGGAGGTTGCTGTGAGCTGTGTGAGGCCACGGCATTCTACCGAGGGCCATAAAGTGAGACTCTGTCTCTACAAAAAAAAAAAAATGGGCAAAGGGGCTGGCGCCTGTGGCCCAGTGGGTAGGGCACCAGCCCCATATGCTGAGGGTGGTGTGTTCAAACCCAGCCCCTGCCAACAGCAATCCCCCCCCCAAAAGAAAAAGGGGCAAAGGATCTGAATAGACATTTCTCCAAGATAAGCTCAAGAGAAGAAGCTCAACAGTGTTAGCCATTAGGGAAATGAAAATCAAAATCACTTCACACTTGCGCTGGGATGGCGGTAGTAAGAAAAATAGATGATAATAAGTGTTGGTGAGGATATAGAGGAATTGAAACATTGGAATGATCATGCATACCTAGTGAAAATATAAAATGTTGCTACAACTTTGGAAAACAAGCTTAGTGTTCCTCAAAAACATTAACTGTAGAATTGCAATATGACTGGACAACTCTACTCCTAGGTCTATTCCTAAGGGAAATGAAAATATGTCTACACAAAACTCATATGTGAATATTAATAGCAAATGCTAATACCAAAGTAGAAGCAAATAGCAACTGATGACTAGATAAAACAGGGTGTATATATAGCCAAAGAAATAACTCAGTAATAATGGGTGTGCATGTTACAAAATGAGTTAACTTTAAACCATACAAAAAACCAAATGTCTACTGTAGGCAAAAATGCATAGAGACAGAAAGCAGAGTGGTGGTTTGCCTAGGGAAGTCCTACTAAAGGATCTGGGGTTTCTTTTTAGGGTGATTAAAATGTTAATTAAATTAATTATGATAGTCACACAACTCTGGAATACTAAAAAAACTGTTAAATTGGGGCAGTGCCTATGGCTCAAAGGAGTAGGGTGCCAGCCCCATATGTCGGAGGTGGCAGGTTCAAATCCAGCCCCGGCCAAAAACTGCAAAAAAAAAAAAAAAGCTGTTAAATTGTACAGTTTAACAGGGTGAATGTTATGTTATGTATTATTATATCTCAATAGCACCTTTGTAGTCCCAGCTACTCAGGAGGCTAAGAGAGAAGGATCATTTGAGGCCGGGAGTTTGGGATCAGCCTGGACAACAAAGTGAGACCTTGCCTATAAAACAGTGGTTCTCAACCTTCCCAATGTTGCGACACTTTAATACTGTTCCTGTGGGTCGAGACTGGAAAACTGCTACTCTAAAACAAACTAATCAAAATTAAAAACTGGCTGGGCACATTGGCTCAAACCTAAACTAGCACTTGGGGAGGCTGAGGTGAGAAGATTGCTTGAGCAACATAATGAGATGAGACCCTGTCTCTATAAAACAGAAAATTTAGTGGGGCATGGTAGCGTGAGTCTTTAGTCCTAGCTACTTGAGATGCTTAGACAGGATTTTGAGCCTAAGAGTTTGAGGTTGCAGTGAGCTAAGTGACACCATAGCACTCTAGTCCAGCAACAAAGCAAGACCCTATCTTTAAAAAACACATACACAGGGTTGGCACCTACGGCTCAAAGGAATAGGGCGCCGGCCCCACATGTCGGAGGTGGTGGGTTCAAACCCAGCCCTGGCCAAAAACTGCAAAAAAAAAAAAAAAAAAACATATACACAAAACTATAGAGTTATGCAAATTACAAGTTCAGTTTACTAGGAATAATTGGAATAATTATACAGATATAAAAACAGTACAATTTCTATATTCCTGGATAGTCTTTTTTTTCTACTTAAATATTTGAAAGAAAAGGTTCTATAATTTTTACTTATCCTAGTTATGAAACCTTTATTGGCTGTTGAAATGTTTATCTTATGTTTTATGCTTTAGGAATGTTATGTTCATAATTTACTACGAATTAGTGTATATTTTCCAACCTTGAGGCATGAAATCCTGGAGCTTATTATTGAAAGGCTACTCAAGTTGGATGTAAGTATTGAACGATCTGTTTTTCTTTTTTTTATTTTCATTTATATTAATATTTATTATAATCACAGTTTGTGGAAACACTAATAGCAATGATGGGGAAGAAATCTATAATTCCACCATTCTTTGCTTCATTTCTTTTAATTTTTTTTTTTTAATTTCCATCTTTGTGGTTTGAGTCATGATGGACAGGTCTTTCCCTCGAGGCATTAAATGCATAGTTACACATGTAAAGGTACTCTTGTGGAAAATGCTATGAAGGAAACATGCATTGTTCTGGGCTAGAGAACCTGATGGATTCGTAGGTTAGGAGTGCATTCCTAAGGAAGTGATACCAAGATGAGATTGTGTGTGCTTTTTTTTTGCATTTGACATTTTTCACACATGCAAATTATAAATGAGGACAGTTAAAATTTTTGCTTATTTAATGAGCCCTGCAATAAGGTGTAGGGGTAATGAAAGGAAGTAGTGTATTCTAGTGACACTGTGGAGGAAAACGTTCCTAAACTGATTTGTGGAAAGGTAGAGGGTAAGAAAGAAGCCCTTCAAAGGCAGCTCCCTGTGGAACAGAATCTTGGTGTTGCTGTTAATGGCAATAAGAAAGTTCAAGACAAGGAGGGTGAAAGATAAGAATTCCATTTTCGACAGGTTGAATTGCAAGTGGATGGATAGCTAGCTGGGGAGTACTCACTAAGCAGTAGTAGCTGTGGTGTAAGACTGAGAACAGACCTATGGAAAGATGCAATGTGTAAGAGTCAGGAGGTGATGGAGCTGGGCGCAGTGGCTCATGTCTATAATCACAACATTTTGAGAGTCTGAGGCAGGAGACTAACCTGATCTACATAATAGGAACCCATCTCTACAAAAAGAAAAATGAGCCAGGCATGTGGCATGCATCTGTAGTCCCAGATACTCAGAAGCCTGAAGCAGGAGGATTGCTTGAACCCAGGAGTTTGAAGTTCCTGTGAGCTATGATAACACTGCTGTACTTTAGCTAGGGCAACAGAGTGAGACTATCTCAAAAAAAGAAAATATAATCCAAACCAAGGGATGGTTTGGTCAGCAGCATCAGATAGTGCTGGCATTTTTAAGGGGGATGAGAAAAGCAAAAGTCCTTGGATTTGGCGATTAGATGGTGGTCTCTTTGTTGTCTTCTGGAGGGCTGTGGATAGTAAGGATGTGAAGCTATTAGAGACCTTGATGAAGGTTTCTAGTGAGAGAAGCTGGAGTAGGGCTTAGGGCTGTGATTCAGGATGAGGGAGACAAGCAGGTTTTTCTCTTATCAAGTAGAGAGAAGCCTTGGTGGGAAAAAAGCATTGATAAGGTAACGAGCAGGACAATGTGAGGTCTTGGAAGAGCTGGAAGTTGGGCATACTGACACAGTGCTTACTTGGGGTTGTGTCTCTGTGACAAACTGCGTGTATATAAAGTCTTTCTTATATACTTAAGGGACATTTTAGAGTATGTTTACAAAGAAGGTCATACATAGATAAAAAAGGTGTGGTTTGGGTGGTATGTTAAACAAGATACTTGAATTATGGTACACCAAAATAGTTAATAATATACATTTAGCTTGCAGTTTGTTTTACTACTAAGTTGATTGATGATATGCTTTTTATATAGCATTGTGTGTACATGTCTTATGTATAGAGGTAGAATAATTGTTGAATTTCTTGAGACTGATTTAGCACATCATGTCATGAACTATGTTCATGTTGATTTTATATAAGTTTATAATAAAAGGGGCTTGGTTTATAATATTTAAATTCCTTCGTGACCCAGATCAGTGTATAGTTTTGTACCATAATTATGTATTATGTTAAATTGCTATAAAAGATGCTGATCTGAGCAACTGTAAAGTATATATATCAGACGAATTTCCATCCCCAAAATAATAGGATAGTTGTATTTTTAGTGCTTTTATTGTTTTTATCTCCCCCCTCCCCCCCACTTTTGTTTTAATACAGGTGAGTGCATCCAGGCAGGATATTGAAGATGCTGAGGAAACAGCCACTCAGACTTGTGTTGGGACAGATTCCACAGAAGGATTGTTTAATATGGTCAGCATTTCTATTAATGAAGGATGTGTGAAGTTCACGTCGGAGGGTGGGAAGAGACGGCTCATGGCCTCTCATCTTTTTCTTTTTTTTTTTGTTTTTTTGTTTTTTTTTTTTTTGGCCTCTCATCTTTTTCAAGGTTTTTGGTTTAAACAGTGAAAATACTTCAACAATCATTAAAATGATTAAATTAGTAGTTCATTGCCCAGTAGAACTGGTTTTTTCTAAGGCTTTGAATTTGAGTTTGGAGAAGTAAGTTTCATGTTTCACTTTCATTCTCCTAATTTTTAGTGTTTATTTTTGTAAAACACATGTTGTTTGTGAAGGAATGATAAATAGAAAAGCAGGGTAGTTTAGTTTCTACTTTGTACTAGTTGTACCTTAAAGCAGTGCTTCTCTACCTGGGGTAATGTCTGAAGGGGGGTCCAATGGAAGGAGAGCCTAAGTTGGGGATTTAGGTGTTCTTGGGACAGAGGGTGTCAGGTGACAGGAAGGCGAGGAGGAGGTCACCGAGCTACAGCCTGATCCCACCAAGAGCTCTTTCAGCATAAATTATGCTATAGAGTTTGGTCCCAACTCGATGGCCTCTTCTGATTCCTTGTCTTTCATTAGTTCCGAGGGGAAAGGGTCACAAGGAGTGCAAGGGCAATCTTAGCTCCTTTTTTATGTTTTTTGTTTCAGTAGATGTAGAGGGTACAGTGGTTTTCTGGTATACATATCTGAATAAATTGTATAATAGTGAGGTTAGGGCTTTTAGTCTGCTATCACCTGAATAGTGTATGTTGGGTTTTTTGATGTTGTTTATCCTTGAAGGATGAAGATGAAGAAACTAAACATGAAACCAAGGCTGATCCTGAACAGCCTGATGAGATGGTACATCCTGTAGCTGAACGCCTGGACCTCCTACTGTCACTGCTTTTATCCTACATTAAGGATGTGTGCTACACAGACGGTAATAGTCTATATACAGGGGTCCTCAGACATGGCCCGTGGGCCACATGTGGCGGTTTGATTGTACTTGTTCCCGTTTTGTTTTTTTACTTCAAAATAAGGTATGTGCAGTGTGCATAGGAATTTGTTCATAGTTTTGTTTTTTTTTTTTAAATTATAGTCCGGCCCTCCAACGGTCTTAGGGACAGTGAACTGGCCCCCTGTTTAAAAAGTTTGAGGACCCCTGATAATTACAGATAGTAACCATGTGTACAACACCTGCAATGTACCTGGGTCTGTTGTGGGCCTTTTCCATATATTATCTCTAATACTAATAAAAATCTTGTAAAAATTACTCTTTTGAATATGAGTTAAAGGTTTAGAGAGGTCAAGTTATGGTTTGGAAATGGGACTGGAATTTAGGGTTCACTCACATTCGTCTTCAAAGCCCCTCTCATCTTTTCACTGGTTATTGTGTTAAAGATAATATATGGAGTTTGGTTGGTTTTATGCAGATTATACTCAGGTTGCTCAAGACATTTAGGAATGGTATAGTAGGCCCTCTGAAGCATGGTGGTTGGTGTCTTTTCAGAGTGTCATCATTTCGTCAGGTGCTGGTGCTGTACTGAATAATCCAGCAGTAGAATTACTAAATCAGAGGACTTGTGCTACATGAATTGTAAAATCGCCTTTTAGAAGGGCTCACAGCAGTGTGTGTGTGAGCTGAGGGCCTGGTTCCTTGCCAGTACTTGATTATTACACTTTAAGAGGAAAATCTGTGCCAAATAAAAATAGCATTTTGTTTTAATCATAGCTTAGTGGTTATTGTGTTCTTTTTTTTCTTTTCAATATTATAAGTTGCATTTTATTGTATGTGGTTTAATCCAACATATTGTGTTCTTTTTAAAAATTTTGGCAAATGAAACCAGTGGCTTAAAAATGGGTATTTATAAAACTGAAATGCCATATATTCTCCTTAGGTAAGATTGATAACAACAAAACTAAGGATTTATATCGAGATCTAATAAACATCTTTGACAAACTCCTGTTGCCCACTCATGCCTCCTGCCATGTACAGTTTTTTATGTTTTACCTCTGTAGCTTCAAATTGGTGAGTAAAATGTCATTAACGTTATCTTAGTTTATTATCATGCTACGTACAATTTTTCCCTTAAAAAACTGGGACGGAGGGAGACCATAAGGTTATAGCATTTCCCTTCCTTGAGTTCTTTTTACTGATCTCCAAAGTGAAATCACATCCCTTTTCAACACAGGGAGAGAACAAAGGGAATTGCTGTTGCCTGTCAGCTTAGCTGGTTGCTCTGAAGATTTGGTCACTAGGCGGTGCCATTCCTCTCAATCCCAGCCTATCTCTATTAATATCACACATGGAATATTTAACTGTTTATTTTTTTTTTTATTCCCTTTCAGGGTTGAGTTCTAACCCAAACCAACTTTTCAATGCAGAATTTTAAAACTTTAGGCTTTGTCTTTCTTCTGGGGCAGAAAAATAAGGCTCTTCCTTCTTTACAGCTATTTTGTAACTTCTGATGATAGGAGGGTATTTGTCATGTGTAAAAAGGTTAAATTCAGTCTGTCCAAACTTGAGTGTTCCTAGTTTTGTAAAAGAGGTATTTGAGAGAAATTGGAGTTATACCCTTTGCCTAAGAGGCTTAGTCTGTTTGGTCTGTGATTAGCATAATTAGTCAAATACCAGCTGTGCTTTAATCTGTGTTTGTATTCCTGGTTAAGTTCAATGTGTACAAAGACTAGTGTTCCCAGGTCAAACCCCATGGAGTGGATTATAGTATGAGCAAGCTTCAGAATCACTTGAAGAGCTTTATTAGGTCATTAAATCTGAAACGTCCAATTTCGAGTAAAAAGTTTAGTTTATTATATCTCAAACAAGATGTGGTACAATTAAAGTATGCACCTAAGCTGTCAACATAATTCTGCCATCTTTTTTTTTCTTTTTCTTTTCTTTTTTTTTTTGAAACAGTGTCTTAATCTGTTGCCCCAGGCTAGAGTGCACTGACATTAGCCTAGCTCCCAGTAACCTCAAACTCGTGGCTTCAGCCATCCTTCTGCCTCATTCTCCCAAGTAGCTAGAATAATTTTTGGGGGGAGGGAGGGCAGAGTCTCAAGCTGTCACCCTGGGTAGAGTGCTGTGGCATTACAGCTCACAGCAACCTCTAACTCAGGCTCAAGTGATCTTCTTGCCTTGTTTTTTTTGTTTTGTTTTGTTTTTTCCTTTTTCTGTTTTTAGTAGAGACAGGGTCTCCCTCTTGCTCAGGCTGGTCTCGAACTCCTGACCTCAAGCAATCTTCCCACCTCAGCCTCCCAGACTGCCACTGCCTGGGGCAGACAGTTTTGCCATCTTAGTGGTAGCTTATGTATGCAAGCAGCAAAGTATCCTGGAGAGCAAGTGGCAGTGAAATCATAAAAGGCGTTTCACACAGCTTGTTGAAAATTGAATATTTTTCCTTATAAGATAGTGGTCCAAAGCCTGTAAGAAGTGGCACTCAGTTGGTACAAGGTCAATGAAGACCGCAGATGAGAGAGTTTCCAAGTCTAGCTTTTGTAGTTTGAGCAATATTATTTGTGTGACAGTATTATCTTGCAAGAGGATTGGCCTATCTCTCTTGACTGACCTTGGCTGCTTAATCTCAAACATCCTCATCATGCCGTCCAGTTGGTTGCAGTGGACATCTGCTATAATCAGTTGACCAGATTTCATGAAGCTATAGTGAATAATACCAGCTCTGGATCACTAAACAGACACGATTGGTTTTTTTTTTGATGAATGCTTGGTTTTGGACTGTTTTGGCACTTCATCTTTATCCAGCTAATGTGCTGAACACTTATGATTATCAAAAAGAATGCATTTTCATCACACGTAATAATACAGTGTAGAAATAGTTCACTTTTACTTTGTAACACCAAAGAACGGCAAGCTTTAAGACAGTTTCTTTTTTGATGCTACTTTAATTCGTGTGGGACCCATCTATCCAACTTCTTTACCTTTCCAGTTTGTTTCAAACGGTCCAGTATTGTTAGAATAGTAAAGTCAAACCTTGCTGCTAATTCACTCGTAGGTTGAGATGGCTGAATCTATATCTTCTATGTTAATTTTGATCCTTAGTTAGATTTAGATCCATTGGATTATATTTATTTTAATTAAACAGAGTCTTGCTTTGTTACACAGAGTGCAGTGGTATGGTCATAGCTTACTGCAGCTTCAAATTCCTGGGTTCAAGTGAACCTTCCACCTCAGCCTCCCAAGTAGCTGGGATTATAGTTTCACATCACCATGCCCAGCTAATTAATAAATAAATAATTTTTTTTATGGTCTCACTACGTTGCCCAGACTTGTCTGGAACTGTGGCCTCAGGCAGTCCTCTTGCCTTTATCTCCCAAAGTGCTAGGACAGGCATGAGCTGCTATGTTTTAACCCATTAGCTTAATACCTGGAATACCTTTTGTTTTTAACAGTATTATCTTGAAGTGTTTTAGAAAATAAGGACTATCAAAGTGAGCTATGATTGTACCACTGCACTCTAGCCTGGGCAACAGTGAGACCCTGTTTCATCAAAAAAGAACCTGTGTTTATTGTTTTCCTAGCAATTTTTCATGGCATGTTTTTAGAAAGAAGTCAGACTTACTCATGTGGCCACATATAGATTGTCATTGTCAATAGCCTGGCTGGGCTCCCCATACAGGATAGGAAGTTGCCATGAACACAGTACTCAGGACAGGAGAAACCCAAGCATGCACTCTCCTTCACTTTGAGAGCGCCTGGCTTGTGGTCCTAGGCTGTCTGCATCCCTCCCAGTGGTGGCACAGGTGAAGAGCAGAGTCCCAAGAACTTTTCTTCTCACATGGGTGAAATAAAAATCTTAGGATTCTGATAGGCAGACTATTTTAAGCATTAAAAAGGATCAGACCAGCACCTTTTCTTTTTATAGGGATTTGCAGAAGCATTTTTGGAACATCTCTGGAAAAAATTACAGGATCCGAATAACCCTGCCATCATCAGGCAAGCTGCTGCAAATTATATTGGAAGCTTTTTGGCAAGAGCTAAATTTATTCCTCTTATGTAAGTAACCTAATTTTCTAAGCACTTTTTAATACTATGCTTTACAAAAAAAAGGATAGCATTGTCTCAAGTCAGAAATAATGGCTTTTTTTTTGGTCTGTCTATAAAGAGAAAAGAAAATCTGTTCCCCCCACTGTGCAAGATGTTTATATTTCTAAGATGCAATTTTGGAATAAAATGTCTCCTTTTTTAGGTATAAAACTTCATATGCAAGGCTTTTGTCATCTTTTCTGTGTAATAACACTTGAATTTGAAGATCCATTCCTCTTCATGGATAGTGTACAGTGTTGTATACTGTTTTGATTCTTTTTGTAGGTTTGTCATTTTTCATTTGCCTTTCAAATCAATTGTATCTGTTAAAGCTGAAGAAAAATCCTTTTAAAGGTAATAGGAGGACCTGTCTAGGAGGACAATTTCTTTCAGTAATCCATGAAGATCCTTGGGCAAGAAAGTGTTAAAAACCCTTCCCCAACAATTACATTGTTGACCATAGGATTTCATCAGAATCCCACAGAGAATAGTGAAGTCTACCAGACTGCCTCTGTCTTGTGAGATGTGGGTAAATGTGCCCTATTTGGCCGTATCACCCTGAGAGAGCTGAGAGCCATCTGGAGAAGCCCTTCTGAGTTGATATTAGGCAAAACTGTTCTCTATACCTTGGAACATTCTTAGTGGCTTATCTATTATTCCTAGATGGTCAGAGTTTCCTTACCTTGTAATTGGATGATTGTCCTCCAGCCAGCCTGTCGTTTTCCTTCCTTTGCTTATCCCCTATTCCCATGGGTAGTATTTAAAGAACTTTTCATAGTTGGTAATGAAAGGCAATTGTGTGTTTTTATATTACTCTAGTAATGAAGTAAGTAAGTGATTTGAATTTTTCTTTTTCTAGTACTGTAAAATCATGCCTTGATCTTTTGGTTAACTGGCTGCACATATACCTTAATAACCAGGATTCAGGAACAAAGGCATTTTGTGATGTTGCTCTCCATGGACCATTTTATTCAGCCTGCCAGGCGGTCTTCTACGCTTTTGTTTTTAGACACAAGCAGCTCTTAAGTGGAAACCTAAAAGAAGGTCAGTGATACGAGATTAGTGGACACAAACTGGATTTTCCTGTATACTTGTCACCTTTTTTGTGATTTTGATAAAAATTATGGATTCAGAAAACCACATATGCACTCAAAACTTGCAAATCATTTCAAGCAGTTCATAGGCCCCCAGAAACCTCTTAAGCCTCTTTACTGTTGATGGATTTAGGGTTGAGAACCCCTGCTCCAGAGAACATGAATATGAAGATCTATTCAATAAAGAGGCTGATCCCTTGGGCTGTCCAGCACCCTGCACAAAGCTTCCAGTGCACCCCCTCATTGTTCTTGAAAGAGCCCAGTGAATGACAGGTGCTTTCACTTTATAGATAAGGCCAAAGCACAGAGAAATAATTTGCTCAGGGTACCATACTTGTTGGTAGAAATAGAAGTTGAAGCTAGGTAAGGCTGACTTTATAGCTTGTGTTCATACATAGAGCATTAAACTCTGTCTGAAGACTTGAATCAATGAGAATTTTCATTAATCAGTTGAAACTGTTTATTAGGTTAGTGTATTTTAGTTGAAAAGTGAAGAACAATGTAATAAGTTGTTTTGCTTATTTCCCTAAGTAATTCAAATTGTTCAATAAGCTGTTAACCTCAAAGCCAGGGCTTCTCCACCTCAGCAGTGTTGACATTTTGGACTGTAAGCTGTCACTAGGGGCTGTCCTGTACATTGTAAGATGTTCAGTGGGATGTCTCACCTCCACCTACTGTCTGCTAACAGCAACTCCTGAACCCCTAGTTATGACAAGTAAAACTGTTTCCAAATGCTGTCCAGTGTCCTTTGTGGGGGCACACTCTCCTTGGGCTGAAAACTACAGCTCTAAACGGAAAGAAACTCTGTATGGATGGCATTATATATATTTACTTCTGTCCTTCATGCTTCTAAAAAGATGTGTGGGTTAAAATTAGTTGTAGAGGGCGGCGCCTATGGTTCAGTGAGTAGGGCGCTGGCCCCATATACCGAGGGTAGCGGGTTTAAATCCGGCCCCGGCCAAACTGCAACAAAAAACAAAAAAAAATTGGTTGGAGAACTAGTTGGGAGAACAAGGCTTTTCATAAAGTGAGTAAAATCTCTCCTTTTCTTTGTATAAAAAGCAAGAAATCTTGGCTAAAAAAGATATACAAACTGTTTTCTTTAGAAAAGTGCCTTTTCATAAATGAATGTAGTTGGCCTAGTGTTATTTTTCTGGGCTATACACTGTGTGTCTTATCTGCATGAACCTTTATTTACAGTGTTGCTACAAATGATATTTTAATTGTGTTTTTAATGTGTGATAACTTGTGCTTTTTTTTTTTTTTTTTAGTTTGTTTGTTTTTTATCTTAGGCAGAAAAACTTGTGCTTTTAAAGTTACCACAGGCTTTTCAGTTATATTTGTACCTTAAAAGTTTTTTTGTTCTTTTAATAAAAGGTTTGAGGTATCTTCAAAGTCTAAATTTTGAACGTATTGTGATGAGTCAGCTAAATCCTCTGAAGATTTGCCTACCTTCGGTGGTTAACTTTTTTGCTGCTATCACAAAGTAAGTTATATACATTTTCTTGATGGAAATTTATTTAAATTTGTATTCATATAAGTATTATAAGATTCCATTACATTCCTGTCACATAAGTAACAATAAAACATTAAAAAAACATAACTCAGTCTGTGCAGGAAATACTGTAGTGCAGCTATTGTTTTTTTTTGCAGCTATTGTTTTTAAACTTAGATGATACTTGAAATTGCTACTACTTTTTATCCAAAGGGCATAAAATACTAAAGAAACCTTGGCACTTTGAAATAAATAAGGCAGGCAGCACCTGTAGCTCAGTGGGTAGGGTGTCAGCCACATACACAGAGGCTGGCGGGTTCAAAGCTGGCCTGAGCCAGCTAAAACAACAATGACAACAACAACAACAACAAAAATAGCTGGGCGTTGTGGCAGGCCCCTGAAGGCTGAGGCCAGAGAATCCCTTAAGCCCAAGAGTTTGAGGTTGTGAGCTGTGATGCCACGGAACCCTACCGAGGGTGATAACTTGAGACTCTGTCTTCAATAAAAAAAAGAAATAAGGCAACTGGGAGGCTGAGGGCTACAAACCAAAGATGCTTATTAGAATGACTCCTTTAACAGTAATAAAAATATCCAGCAATAGGAGATTGGTTTAGAGGAGGAATGTATTGTATCTTGGCTTATTGGCTATAGCCAATACATTGGCTTCACTGCATGCCAGGCAACAGTTCTAAGCACTTTACATAGAACTCAGTTAATCTTCATATAACCCTATGACTGTATTATTAACCCCAGTGAATAAATGGTATAAATGGGGAGATAGAGGCAGAGCAACCTTAAATTACTGCCTGAAGTCATATAGCCAGACAGTGGCAGAGCAGATTTGAATGCAGGGCAGGCTTTCTGACTCCTTTGTAAGTATTCACTAAATTATTCCGCTTTATAGAGAAAGTGAAGTGGAGGTCATGGACATTTAATCAGGATATGCAGGCAGGACCTAACTTAAAATCTTCAATAATTAAGAGTCTATTCCTTTTTTAATTCTAATCCCCTTTGGACAGCTGGCTACTCTCCATCAGCAACCTTAATTCTCCTTTGTTGGGCATCTAGTTCCAGGTATCCTGTCTCTCCTGAGACCTCAGAAATGGTAGTAAAAGGTTAAAAAAGGAATAAATAAGCCAGTAAGTAAGCAATAATATTTAATGGGTGAAAGATTCAGCACATTGCTGAGATGGGAAGCAGCAGGAAGTGGGAGGCCTGATGAAGCTGGCCCCTGTCATATTTTCTGGGTCGGGGCAGAGGGCTGTGCTTGATGAGCCAACTGATCCAGAGGCTCTAGTTTGGGGGTCACCATGTGCATGTGATGTGAAGACTGAGATGTGAGGCTAAGGGCAGGGATTAAAGTAAAGGTCGTGTCTTGGAATTTATGTACCATTCTGTAGCTGTTAATTCTGCTTTGAGTTGTAAGCATAATTGATTTTAACTGCTGTATAATCTATTAACTTCTTTCTCTGAGGCTTTTTGAGATTTCAGTTGTGTTTTTCAGTGTTGGCAACAACAGCTCAGAAAATGTCCTGAGGTATGGATTTGTAATTCCTTGTCACACACCTGGAAGTGCAGTTGCTGGGTTGTGGCAGATGCACATCTTCAACTTTACCAGATAATGCAAACTGTCCTCCAGTGTGGTTTTGCTGATTTACACCCCTAGCAAGAGTAGGGAATAAATATGATCCTTAGCTAATGGAACAGAAAGAGAGTAGATTGCCTGAAGTTGCAGTAGTGACCTAAGAACCTGGAGATAAATATCTGAATGAATAGAATACTCTTGAGGGTGGAGGGTAGAGAGTAGAGGAAGTGAACTAAATCACTACCTTGGAGAAGTTCCGTGAATGATTTTTCAAGTTGCCAAGTCATATAGAGATAACTAGCAGAGAAATTGATAACATAACGGTATTGTTTTTTAATTACAAATTCTTCTATTTAACTGTTCTCACCATGCCTGCTCCTGTCTGCACCAGTTTCTGAGATTGTGATTTGGCTAATCCCATGTCCCTCCTTCAATAATGTCCTAATTTTTCCTTCATAAGCAGCTGATCTGTCAACAGCCACCATTTCCCCTCAGTAACTCCTGAATCCTCTTTCTCCAACCCCCTAAATCTTTTGCAAACAGTAAAAATAAAGACATCTATGTAATTATGAAAACTATTAATAGAAGAGTTTTACCCTGCAAATATATTATCTTTTAGTGAGTAATATCTATTCATCTAAGCCCAGTTTTGTATTCTAAGTCAAAGCTGCATTTTCTTTCTCTTTAGCAAACTCATACAAAAGCAGACCTAGTCTTGTTCTGTTGTCCAAGCTAGAGTGTAGTGACCTCATAGCTTGCAGCAACCTTAAACTCCTGGGCCCAATTGATCTCCCTGCCTCAGCCTCCTGAAGCTAGGACTACAGGTGGATGCCATCACGCCCTACTAATTTTCTATTTCTTGTAGAGACAGGGTCTCACTATGTTACCCGGGGTAGTCTCAAACAACTAAGCTCAAATAGTCCTCCTGCCTTGGCTTCTCAAAATACTGGGATTACAGGGGTAAACCACTACACCTGGTCTGTTTTATATTTAATTTGTTATGTTTAGCAATATCTGTGGTCAGTATGGTTGTCATACACAAGTCACATCTGTGTGGAGAAACTCCAGCATATTAATTCTCCCTTTTATGTTGGTTTTGGTGTTCCATAGTAAATATCAGCTGGTCTTCTGCTACACTATCATTGAGAGGAACCATCGCCAGATGCTACCAGTTATTAGAAATACAGCTGGTGGTGACTCAGTGCAAACCTGCACGAACCCCCTTGACACCTTCTTTCCATTTGATCCTTGTGTGCTTAAGAGGTAGGTGCTCTGGGTGGTGCCTGTGGCTCAAAGGACTAGGGCGCCCGCCCCATATGCAGGAAGTGGTGGGTTCAAACCCAGCCCTGGCCAAAAAAAAAAAGAGGTGGGTGCTCTTAAACAGGTGACACTGTTGGTGGTGAATGTAGAGTTTCTTTATAGCTAGGGTCTCATGGTTTCCATGCACATATTTCACAGGCCCAACCTAGAGAATGCCTAGTGAAGTCTGCCTGGTGTCTCAGACGCACTGGGGTTGTATTTTGTACCTCAGTAGGAATCCAGATTGACACCAAGGGTTTTATTTTTTCTTTCTTTCTTTAAACATATCAGGGTATGGAGATAAAGGTGCAAGGATAGGGAGGGTGCTGTCTTTTACTAGCTTATAATTTTCTGCCAAGTAACTTCTTCCTTTCTCTAGAGACCATATCCTATACTGTTGCTCAGTATGAACAAAAGCCAAGTGGGTTATTCTGAAAGCCCACAAACTACCCGGTCAGTCTTAACTTTGCATTTGCATAAGGAAGCAAGAGTTTTGCTTATTACGCAGTTTCTAACAAGCAGCATGACCATGTGGGATTGTTTGGTCCCCTAAGTCTTATTTGATGGCAACCAGATTTGTTGTTTTTCCTAGACTTACCTTTCAGCAAGTTACTATAGGAATATGAAAAAGGAAGTTTCAGAATATTGCAGCTCTGTCTTCATTTGGATAAACTAACCTCAGTTGTCAGTCTTTGTAAAGTTTAGAAACAGTTTCATTTAAAAACAAAAGAACAAAAAACAAGTGGGACACTCCCATCTATATGAGTGGAAAGGTTCCTTTCTTACCCAGGAGGAGCTATGTAGAGTACTTTTGACATTGTCATTTGAGCCATGGTTTGTTTTCATTTCTCAGTTTTGGGAAATGGATCTTCTAAGAAGAGAGCCAAACACAGTTTGCTACTGGAGTATTTAACTTGACTTTGAAATGTGATCTTTGTTGACAGGTCAAAGAAATTCATTGATCCTATCTATCAGATATGGGAAGACATGAGTGCTGATGAGCTTCAGGAGTTTAAGAAGCCCATTAAAAAGGTAAACTTACGATTCAACACACTTTCTAGGAGTCTTCTTTGTACTGAATGGGTCACAGTCAAAAAAGTGCTTTAGTGTTGTTACACTTTTAAATTACTATATATATATGTTTTTTGTAGTTTTTGGCCAGGGCTGGGTTTGAACCTGCCACCTCCCGTATATGGGGCCGGTACCTTACTCTTTTGAGCCACAGGTGCCACCCTAAAATACTATATTTTTTTGATTTCTGCCTTTACAAAAATCCAAACCCAGGTTATATTTTTATTACTAGGAGTTTTGGGGGTTTTAAATTATTTTTTAACTTGTTTGGTTGATTGATTGGCAGTGTTACTCTGTCACCCAGGCTGGAGTGCAGTAGTGCCATCCTAACTCACTGTAGCCTTAAACTTTGGGGCTCAAGTGATCCTCCTGCCTCGACTTCCTGAGTAGCTGGGGCTATAAGCATGCCACCATACCTGGCTAATTGTTCTTATTTTGCATAAAGACAGGGTCTAACTGTGTTGCCCATGGTGGTCTCAAAATTCCTGGCTTCAAGTGATCCCTGCCTCAGCTTCCCAGAGTGCTGGGATTATAGGCATGAGCAACTATGTCTGTCTTTATTTTTTGATAACGCTTTGCACACTGACTTATGGGAAGTGAAGATTAATTATAAATTTTAGCAGAACAAATTTAGATCTTTACCACTTGATCATTACTAAGTAACAAGCTCAAATTGCCTCATACTGAAATTATCTCAGAAGTTTACACGAATATGAACATCTTCATAAATGTGTTTTGAAGATGCACATCTGCAGCATGGGCTCCTGTGTGCATTAGGTGGGGCTGGCATAGTGCTGCCAAGAAGAAAATTGGAATCCAATAATAAATGATGTCACTGTTCTGTTTCTTTTGTAGCACATTTATTTCTACATTAAAAGTCCACTTCTATATGCCTGTTTGTTTTTTATTATTATAAGTAATCACTGGAAAGCTTATTTTTTTCTTTATACTTTGCATTTGTTTTGAGGAGGTTGTCATTCCTTCACATTGTGTTAGATGCAAGGGCTATAAACAATAAGCAAAAATGATGTGTCGGGTGACCTGCCTTATTGAGCTTAAAATCTGTAAGTAGGACTTCAGTAATTAAGATATTTCCTTCAGTATAATCTTTTTTTTTGAGACAGAGTCTCAAGCTGTCGCCCTTGGTAGAGTGCTATGGCATCAACAGCTCACAGCAACCTCCAACTCTTGGGCTTAAGCAACTCTCTTGCCTCAGCTTCCCAAGTAGCTGGGACTACAGGTGCCCGCCACAATACCCAGCTATTTTTCTGTTGCAATTGTCATTGTTGCTTAGCTTTCCTGGGCTGGGTTCAAACCTGCCAGCCTCAGTGTATGTGGCTGATGCCGGACTCCGTAACCACTGTGCTATGGGCACTGAGCCAAACATTTAGCACTGAATTTTTTTTTTTTTTTTTTTTTTTGAGACAGTCTCAAGTTGTCCCCCTGGGTAGAGTGCCCTGGTGACACAGCTCACAGTGACCTCAAACTCTTGGGCTTAAGCGATTCTCTTGCCTCAGCATTCCAGGTACCTGAGACTACAGGCACCCGCCACAACGCCCGGCTGTTTTTTTGTTTGTAGTTGTCATTGTTGTTTGGCAGGCCAGGACTGGATTCGAACCAGCCAGCTTTGGTGTACAAGGCTGGAGCCCTAGCCACTGAGTTCCAGGCGCTGAGCCTCCTTCACTATCATCTTTACAGAAGTAGCATGTTTCTAAGGAAAAGAATTCTTGAAAACTTTTTAATCTCCATTTCTGATCTTACTGATGACTTCTCTTCTTTATACAGGAGATGATAGAAGATGAAGATGATGACTTTTTAAAAGGTGAAGTGCCCCAGAATGACACTGTGATTGGGATTACACCGAGCTCCTTTGATGCACACTTCCGAAGTCCTTCAAGTAGCATGGGCTCCCCACCTGTATTGTACATGCCAGACCAGTCTCTGTGACCTCGAAGATTTGTGACTGAGATGAGGTTCTTCCCCATGGTTCCCTTCAGCACCTGATTACTGCTGTTTGGGCCTTGCTTAAAATGCATTGAGTATGTGCCTCGGGCATTATACTTGCAAGTTAGACTTAATCTAGTATATGAACAGAAATAGGTTTTTCTGTTTTGTTTCTCTGATAGACAAAATGAAAAGACTGAATATCATGTGCAATATTTTACAGTGGGGTTGATGATAAATTTTGAAGACTGTTTATTTAATGTGTACCTTTTTGTGTATTATAAATTTTTGACATAATTGTGAAATTTCTAATATGGGCAGCAGCCTGTTTTAACAGATTGCCTTTTAACCTAGGTTTGTGGTAGAGGCTAGTCTTAGGACTTTGTTGATCTTTCAGTGGAAAATCCTCTAGGGTATAGCCTCTATTTAAAGACTTTAACTAGATTGTGTTTATTTTGTTTGTTTACCTTCTGCTGTAATGGTATTTGTGCGTTCGGATTTCAGTGGGGTGCAGAGAAAGTAGGTGGAAAGTAGAGAAATGGCCAGACCTGGTCTGGGACACTGAGTTTTGGAGCTGTCTCTAAAGACTTCAGAGACAAAAACTACTAGGGAAGAGATAGAGGATTTAGGGAAACAGATTGAGACAAATAATATATTTGTGCAATATAAAAGAGGATTTAAAAGAAAAATTGAGGTCTAGCTAACTGTAATTCCCCTTGACTGCAGGTGGGCTTGGACTTGTGTGAAACATATAGTATTTTACATTTTGGCTCTCAGGCATCCTGTTGGACTAGAACTGCTCATTTGTAGCATTTAGATCAAATTATTTTTGACCAGCATCAATCAGTCCAAAGAGAAAAAAATAACTTTTTAAAGATTATTTGGTGGAATGGTTTTGCTAGCAATGGGCTGAAGTTACTACTGCAGTCTCTGTTTAATGGCTGTGTATATCATGGATTCAGTTTGGTGAAATCCTTCTCTCCAAGCCTGTTTTTGTATTTTTATAAAACTAAACACTGAGAGGTAGTCCAAGACACCCTCACTATGTAACAGATTTGTGCAAGCACTGCTCAAGTCATTTTGAAGCTCAAGCCTATTTTCGCTTTGTTCCTTATGTGTACTTTTTTGTTTACTTGTGAAAATGGCCAACTTTAAGCATATTTATTTTTCTGCCACTTCTATTTATTTAAAGGCAAGCAGTATTTTCTTGATCATAAATATTTTGTAAGAAACATTTCCTAGGCCTTTCTATGCTCTTGTATAACTACATTGATAGCAGTGTAGAATTTGAATTTCAGTCTGTAAATACTTTTTTAGAAAATAGATATTTTTATTGCTTTAAAAAGTATTGATTATAATAGCCAGGCGTTGTGGTGGGCTCCTGTAGTCCCAGCTACTTGGGAGGCTGAGGCAAGAGAATCGCCTAAGCCCAAGAGCTGGAGGTTGCTGTGAACTGTTAACACCACGGCACTCTACCGAGGGTGACAAAGTGAGACTCTGTCTCTAAAAAAAAAAGTATTGATTATTTTCTTTTGGTAACTTGGTAGAAAGTCATTTGAGAACCTTAAGTTTCTCTTTTTTATCTGCTGATGAGAGGTGGATTTTTGTGTATTAGATAAAATGGGTAAATGAAAATGTTACATAAGTTAATGGTAAGTGAGATCTTTGTGGGTTGGAAAGTAGTTTCAATGTAGAAAGTAGTTCAATGTGTTTAATTTCAAAGGAGATTGAGGGGGAAAAACCATTGTGAAAATAAGATAGTGACATGGTTACTCTGGAATCTCATTCGTAGAGCAATTAGAGGAAGTACTCCAATAAAAAGACTTCTTACATAAATGCTTTTGATTCTGTGTTGTGGTTTTTGTTTGGAGTTTTAGTTTTTTGTGGGTTTTTGTTTTGTTTTTGAGACAGATTTTTACTTTGTCACCCTCAGTAGAGTGCTGTGGCGTCATAGCTCACAGCAACCTCAAACTCTTGGGCTCAAGTGATCGTCTTGCTGGATCACTCTCAAGTAGCTGGGACTACAGGCACCCACCACAATGCCTGGCTGTTTTTAGAGTCTCTAGCTCCTGAGCTCAGGCAAAAAATTGAGGTCTAGGGCAGCGCCTGTGGCTCAAAGGAGTGTGGCACTGGCCCCATAAGCCGCAGGTGGTGGGTTCGGGCCCAGTTCTGGCCAAAAACTGCAAAAGAAAAAACAAAAATTGAAGTCTAGCTAAATGTAAATCCCGTTGAATCCACCCGCAATCCACCTGCCTCAGCCTCCCACAGTACTAGGATTAATAGGCATGAGTCACTGCGCCTGGCCTACTAGTAAAGATACTTAACTACAATAAAGTAGTAATTACTTTCTAATTTTACTTATTTAGTTAATTATTTACCCAGGCAACAAAGCTGAGAGAATACTTTCTAATTTTAAATATTTAAAATTTAGTAATTTTAAAGTTACTTTTATAATTAAAAATAACCCTTCCCTATATATGTTGTTTGTACCTTACAGTCAGCCATCCTGTGAAGTAGGCAGGGTAGGCACCCCATTTTAGAGGTGAGAAAACAGATTTTTGGAGCATTGTGATTACTCCAAAATCTGGAACCTGCTATTGCTTCCTCATTAGGTATAGACCAAACTTTGTGGGGCTGAGGTGGGGAAGGTAGGGTGGGTTCCTTTTTGTTATCTGGCTCACTTGATGCTTTGATATACCAAGATTCAGCCTAGGAGATTTATTAACTTTCTGAAATTACTTGGAAAAAGCAGTCAAAAGTTAAAAGTTTGTTAAAGCAAACCAGCCCCAGGAAGAACTGACAGAACATTGTTCTTTACCTTCAAAGTTCCAAAATGCCTCATTTCTTCTGACTACTCTTTGCACTGCAATTCCAGTAATGGTTATCTTTATTGAGTACTTAACTATGTGCCAGGTAACAAATAGATGCTATTATCATTCCTAATTCTACAGATGAGAAAACCAGGCAATGTAAGTAACTTGGTCAAGGTCACAGTGCTAGTAATAGATTACTCTGGATACCAAGGCAGGTCTTAGCCCAAAGCTTCCTGCTTGGGATTTATTTAATTTTACCTGTATTACAGTGAGTTGTTTACAGTCTCACCACCTAGAAGTATACTAAAGTGATATAGAACACTGGCTTTGCACTCATATCAAGCCGGGTTTAATCTTAGTTCTACCACTTATTTGTACGCTCTATGCAAGTTATTTAATGAACAAGGTGTTGACAGTAACCTCCGCGTTTGTGAGGAGCAAATGAAAAATGAAGGTGTAGTAGTAGAAATAACTTTCTCGCTCGCTAGAGCTGTTCAGCATGAGAAGTTGGGTAAGCCAGGGCTGGGGGACACCCACCAGCTGTCTTACAGTTTTTCTCTCATTCCAGTATTTTGTGTGTGAAGGATGAGGACGTGGAATACAGGTGATAAAATTCTAATGAATCTTCTACTGCTTGTGAGACGGCTCCCTCTTCTTAATCTCACCTCTGGATCCACTGTAAATTTGCTTTTTGTTAATACACTGCAGATCTGGATCCATTTGAGGAATATTTCCAAGTTTCAGAGAAGAGCCCCACGGTGAGACGTGGATACCCAGCTTTAGAGTAGGGCCTGGCCTCCTAATATCCAGCTGATCTTCCCCTGGGGTTCCTTGCCTATCTATGAGCGCCTACTGGATGCCAAGTACAAGGTGTTACTGGTGCTTTCTAAACGTGTGGGGCTAGCACAGTTCAGGATCTATTTTATGTATATTACTCATCAAATACAGTCTTGTGGAGCAACACAGCTGGGTCCCAAACTGCAACTTGCAGTTCATACACCTGAGAAGCGCGGGAGCAGTGACTTAAAGCCAAGCAGACCGACATCAGAACCTGAGCTCAGGAAAGCAGAGGACACTGCGGAGTGAGCTGCTCCCTGGCCGGCTGCTTTCCCGACCCATACTCCCCGCCCACGTTTTGGAGACTACATTTCCCAATGCCGCCTGCGGAGGCGGACTACATTTCCCGTGAGGCCGAGCGGCCTGCCTTTGGCTCTCCCAGCCTCTTGGCGTGACACCGCCTCCATCTAGACTCCACTTCCCGGCGGCGCCCGCGGCGGGGCGAGGGCGGGGCGGGCGCAGCGGGGCGAGGGCGGGACAGGGCGGGGCACAGCGGAGCGAGGGGCGGGGGCGGCGGGCGGTCCGGGGCTGGGGAGGCAGCTGCCTCCCTGGGCCTGCCCCGGCGGCCGCGTCCGGAATGCCGCTGTTCGTAGAGGGGCGGCGAGTGCGGCTGCCGCAGTCCGCCGGGGACCTGGTCCGAGCTCACCCGTCTCTGGAGGTGAGCAGGGCCCGGCTAGGGGGCTTCGGGGCGGGCCCGCGGGGAACCTGCCGGGCAAGCAAGAGTCTTCCTCACCCACCCGCCACCGCCCGCCCTCACCCGAGACAGACTTTAAACTTGGCGTAGCTGAGGTGCTTCGGGCACAACCGGAGCTCGCTTGCCGGCTTCTTTTGCGGGATTCGCGGAGCTTTTACTTTCTTTAGACTGCAGAGGGTATCCGCTCAGGTTCTCCTTTACAGAAGAGGGGGCAGAAGCCCAGAGAGGTTAGGTGACTTGTCCAAGGTCGCCCAGCGCCGCAGTTTGAGGACACCCCGGGACGCGCCCCAGTCCTAGGTAGGGCGGCCCCTCCCCCAGCCAAGACTTGGCCTGTTTAGGCAAGTCTGAGCACCTGCTCTGGCACTTGCTGAGAATCCCCCAGCCTGTGCTGAACATTGCATGGTCCTTGGGTTCTCGGGTACCTGGAGGTTACTGCAGTATGGGCTTCGGAGAGCCTTTGGGCCGGGGACTCCTGGCGAAGACCCCTAGTCCTCTCCTCTTACTCCCCTACCCTCGGGACTCAGGGCGCCTGGTTATTTTTAACCGGAAGAAAGGGCCCGGTTTTACCCACGCTGGGCCATGGGACCACGCCCTGGTGCGAAGGGTTTATTTTTCTCTCCCCCGCTTTTGTCCTCAGATTTCTGAAGTCTTTGTTCAAGCATAACTCTTTGTTATGCAGAGATTGTTGGGATGGGGGAGGTTTTAGCGTAACAGAGGGTGGGGGCAGACTTCCCACTTGCCCAGATGCAGTTAAAGGGTAATGAGTTTATTACTGAAGAGAGACATTCCGATCCCCTACTATATATTGGGCACAGTGCTATTCACCTTTCCTGTTCTCGGGGTGTTTACAAGTTTACTAGGGAGAATAGTTTCTAGTCCAAGAATGGTTTCTAATCCAAGAATGGTTCAAATATCATAAACTGTTAAGTGCCATAAAGAAAAAGTGCCTGTCTCCTTTCACTCTGAAATACGAAGCAGAGAAAACTGACCTAGTCTGTGGGATTAGGGAAGGCGTTCTAGAGGTTTGCTCTGTATCAGTTGCACAGTTTGTAATTATTTTGTCTGCTCACCTGCTTTGTTCTCCGTTTGATCTGTCCCCCAGAATATAATCTTTCTGAAGGCAGATAGAGAGTATATATCTTCACCTTTGTATCCTTAGAGCCTAGGGCAGTCCTTGGAATAGAATTTGTGCTCAGTAAATTGGTTAAATAAATGCATGAACAAAATGACCCCGAAAATGATGGATAGGATGACAAGCACTTAGAGACAGTGGAGAGCTCTGTATGATCCTCAACTTGCATTTCAGGACAGACAATGGTAATATTAGCCAATAGTACTAGGCTGGGTGTGGTGCTTTGTCACTTTCCCTGTACTATATGACGCTGTCACACTGTTAACTAGTGAAGTCAAGAGTAGGACTCAACTAAGCAAAAAAAAATAATAATAATTGCCACCCAGACAATTTAGATGACTATACTATTTATGTCTGTTTGAAAGTTTCTGTGTTAAAAAGTTAGATCCCTGCAGAAAGGCAGGAATGTGGTAACCTACCAGGGTGGCTCCTCTCAGAGGAAGGTTTTGGGCTATTTGGGAAGACTGGACCTGTGAAGGCAGTGTGGTGGGGACCAATTCATGTTACAGGAACACAGAGGAGGGGCTATCACTGTGATCTGCAGCAGTCAAAGGGAGAAAGGATGAAGGCATGAGGGAGATTTGAACAGAAGCGCAAGGGTGCTCTAGCTGAGCGAGCCTGGCTGGCAGGAGGGGGAAGGACCCTGTGGGCCAAGGGACTGGCCAGTGTCCCTGGCCGGATGAAAGAGGAAGAACAGAAAGTAAATCCAAGGGTTGTAGGTTAGATCAGGATTACTGAGGAGCTTCGATGGAACTTTCACCTAATTAGCAGTGGGAAGAAATTAAAGGTTTAATTATTTTTATATAACAGAGAGTGTGTCCTCTTTGTAGGAAAATAGAAATGTAAATATTAAAAAGAAGAAAAATAACTTATGGTCACAACCATTCTTCACAGTTTGGTGACTATCCTAACAGGTTTTTCTTATTTATAATTTACTTTTCAAAAATGATAGCATACTGTATATGGTTTTATACTGTGTCTTTTTCATGTAATAGTATGCAGTACCTGCCTGTCTATAGCTATGACTAGCATATAACAAAAACAACAACAGTAATACAGTGGAACTGACCCAGTGCCACAGCAGTAGTTGTTGCTGTCGCCACTTTACAGATGAGGACTATGAAGCACAGAGCTGAATAACTTGCCCACAGTCCTCCCATCCTGTAAGTGGTGAAGCCAGGATTGGAACCCTGGCCACCTGCCCTGGACCCTATAGCGCAGGGGTCCTCAAACTACGGCCCACGGGCCACATGAAGCAGTGTGAATTGTATTTGTTCCCGTTTTGTTTTTTACTCCAAAATAAGATATGTGCAGTGTGCACAGGAATTTGTTCATAGTTTTGTTTTTTTTTTAAACTATAATCCGGCCCTCCAACGGTCTGAGGGGCAGTGAATTGGCCCCCTGTTTAAAAAGTTTGAGGACGCCTGCTATAGCGGGACTACGTATGTACCATACGTGGATACTAACATATAAATTAATTAAAATGAAATAAATGAAACCTAAAATCAGTACCTCAGTCACACTGAGGCATATTTCAAATGCCAAGCAGCCACATGCTCTGACCATATGAGACGGTGCAAATATAGACTGTTGCCATCCCTGTGGAAAGTCCCTTTGGACAGTAGTTATCTAGCGCCTTCTTTCTTAACCAGTCCCTGGATGCTCAGTGATCAGGCCTGCAACATCTTTTTTTCAGTTTGTTTATTGTTTGATTGGTTTTTTCCGGCATTCTCATAGAGTCCTGTGACATCCTGTCTGATGGTTTCATAGAATTCCACAATACGAATGCAGCATAATTTAGTTCCTGCTTTTAAATATAGATGTTAATGATGTTTCCCTTAACATGCGCATTCTAAGAGTGAAGACTTTTTAAACCTTTGTGTTATATTTTAACTTTTGTATTTGTTATGCCTACAAGTAAAATTGCTGGACTCAAGTTTTGGAGCAGAAAAGTGATGCAACAAAATCAGTGTTTTGAAACAGTGATGCTAGCAGCTATGGGGTAGGATAGACTGTGCCAAGTGAGACTTTGCAGGCTGGGAATAGACGTGGGGATGGAAATAGCCATCGTCAGGGCCCAGGTACAGCACAGTCCCACTGGCCTCCTCTCAGTTTATCATCCTCACCCAGACTAAAGGCGGTGCCATCGTGCCCATTTCCTGCAGGAAGAAGTGGAAGCCCAGAGGCCAACAGCACGCCCAGGGGCTCACGCTGTAATCCTCGCACTCTGGGAGTAGATTGCTTGAGCTCAGGAGTTCAAGACCAGCCTGAGCAAGAGCAAGACCCTGTCTCTAAAAAGAGCTGGCTGCTATACCAGGCACCTGTATTCCCAACTACTTGGGAGGCTGCGGCAAGAGGATTGCTTGAGCCCAAGAGTTTGAGGTTGCTGTGAGCTATGATATCAGGGCACTCTACCAAGGGTGACAGTGAGACTCTAGTCTCAAAAAAAAAAAAAAAAGTATATATGTGTGTGTGTGTGTGTGTGTGTGTAGGGGCAGCGCCTATGGCTCAGTGAGTAGGGTGCCTGCCCCATATACCGAGGGTGGCTGGTTCAAACCTGGACCCAGCCAAAGTGCAACAAAAAAATAGCCGGGTGTTGTGGCGGGCGCTACTCGGGAGGCTGAGGCAAGAGAACCACCTAAGCCTAAGAGCTGGAGGTTGCTGTGAGCTGTGACGCCATGGCACTTTACCGAGGGCAACAAGCCACGGCACTCTACCGAGGGCAACAAAGTGAGACTCTTTCTCTAAAAAAATATATATATGCATGTGTGTATGTGTGTGTATATAGCAGTAACTCAGATGGAGGACAGGGAAGGGCTGAACTTCGGTATGGGAATGGAAAAGAAGGCTCAGTTTTGAGAATGACACCTATTAATAATTTCTTTAACATCACTGTGCTTGCTAGTTCACTGAGCACGTTCGTACTCTGCCCTTCATGAGGGAAGAGTTGACCAATATGGCAGCAGGGGCAGGAGATCCACAATCATCCCGGAGGTGACAGCTGTGTGATTGGCTAAACACGGGCCAATAAACTGGCCTCTGGGCCAGGCCCTGTTTGTGTAGAGCCTATCAGCCAAGAATGGTTTTTACATTTTTTTTTTTTTTTTTTTTTTTAGAGACAAGGTCTTCTGGAGTGCAGTAGTGTGTTCATACCTCACTGTAACCTCAAATGCTTAGGCTGACGTGATCCTCCTGCCTCAAGTAACCAGGCCTAAGTAACTAGTAACTAAGCCTCCTGATTAACTAGGACTACAAACACCCACCACCACCACACCTGGCTAATTAAAAAAATTTTTTCATAGAGATGGGTGGTCTCACCGTGTTGCCCAGGCTGGTCTCAAACTTCTGGCCTGAAGCAATCCTCCTAGCTCACCTTTCCAAGGAGCTGGAATTATAGGCGTGAGCCACTGCACTTGGCTGTTTTTTGTTTGTTTGTTTTTTTAACAGTCTCACTTTGTCGCCCTTGAAAGAGTGCTGTGACATCACGGCTCATAGCAACCTCCAGCTCTTGGGCTTAGGAGATTCTTTTGCCTCAGCCTCCCGAGTAGCTGGGACTACAGGCGCCTGCTACAGTGCCCGGCTATTTGTTGTTGTTGTTGCAGTTTGGCTGGGGCTGAGTTCGAACGTGCCACCCTCGTTTTATGGGGCCAGTGCTCTACTCACTGAGCCACAGGTGCTGCCCTGCACTTGGCTGTTTTTTACACTTATAAAGGGTTAGAAAAAGATCAAGAGAATAATAATATTTTATGACATGAAATTCAGATTTTAATGTCAGCTATAAAGTTTTATTGGAACACAGCCACATCTGTTTGTTCAGTTATTATCTATGGCTCCTTGCATGCTACAAAAGCAGACTTGAGCAGTTGGCACAGAGATCACGCAGCCTTGAAAAGTGTGGAATATTTGCTGTCTGGCCCTTTTCAGAAAAAGTTTTCTTATACCTGGGTTAAAAGAATAATGCCATTGAATAGGAATTAGAAAAGGAGGATGAGTGACTGAGGGAAAAGATATTTTTTAGTGAACATTAGTTTCCAGAAGATATTAGAGGAAAACTGGGGCTACTTTTATTTCAGGACATAGTCGAGTTTATAAAGTAGGACTGTGTGTTTGTGGAAAGAGAAGTTTGGCTAAACTTTTTTTCATTTCTTAAACTGGAAGAGCAAAACAGCATACTGTTTTAGTCTTTGTGGTATTATCTCTTCTGATAATTTTTGCTTTTATTTCTTTGGGAAATAGTAGGAGCTGTGCTGAAGACAGATATGATTCTTGGTCTTTATGAAAGTCATAATTCAAAGTCATTCTTCACAAATAGCCTTTGCTTGTGGGTGGTGACCCAATTGTAAAAATGAGTGGTAAAAAATTACTCTCCCTCATCTCCCCCAAGAACAAAGCAGAAGGTAAGTATTAAAGAAATAATGAGGGAATTCTGAATTCTCCCTTATGTTTATTCTGAATTCAGGTGAGGCAAGAAGTGCTATGAAAGCGACAGGCGTTCACTGATAGCAAGGCGTTCTGAGCTTTAGAACAACCAGCCACATCTATTTCTCATAGCCTTGTACCGCAAGTGAAGTTGTCTTGCCAGTCTACTTTTACACTGCAGTTCACTTAATCCTTAGTTTGTTTCTTAATTTGAGGGGCTTGTCTCATTTTTTTACTACCTTGCTTCCACTCAATGGAAGTTTATTAAAAGAAGGCGCAGTGGCCCACGCCTGTAATCCCAGCACTTGGCAGGCTGAGGCGGGTGGATTGCGGAGTTCATGGGTTCGAGACCAGCCTGAGCCAGAGTGAGACCTCATCTCTAAAAATAGCCAGGCGTGTGGCAGGCGCCTGTAGTCCCAGCTACTCAGGAGGCTGAGACAAGAGTATCACTTGAGACCAGGAGTTAGAGGTTGCTGTGAGGTATGATGCCAGAGCACTCTACCAAGGGGAACAAAGTGAGACTCTGTCACCAAAAAAAAAAAAAAAAAAGAAAGAAAGGAAGAAAACACCATATAACTAATCCAGCTGATCACTATGTTATTACAGCTCTGTATTTTATTAAGCAAGCACTAACTTATGTTAATTGAAGTCATGAGAAACGACAGGAAGCTGATATAAGGTGAAGACTGCAAAACTATTCTCCAATGCAGACAATACATACATGTTCTTTTTCTTTTTTTTTTTTGCAAGTTTTTTTGGCCGGGGCTGGGTTTGAACCCACCACTGTCAGCTTATGGGGCTGGCACACTACTCCTTGAGCTATAGGTGCTGCCCCAAAACATACATGTTCTTAGACATTTGCATAAGGACTCCTGAGGACTTTATATGTTGCGAGTAAAAAGGAATTAATATGATACATTTCAGTATATCAATTTAACAACTTTGAAAAAAAGTTTGTTTTTATTATTTATTTATTTTTTTGGGACAGAGTCTCACTATGTTGCCCTCAGTAGAGTGCTATGGTGTCACAGCTCACAGCAACCTCAAACTCTTGAGCTTAAGTGATTCTCTTGCCTCACCCTCCCAAGTAGCTGGGACTACAGGCACCCACCACAACAGTCGGCTATTTTTTGTTGCAGTTGTCATTGTTGTTTAACAGGCCCAGGCTGGGTTCGAACCCACCAGCTTCGGTACATGTGGCTGGCGCTGTAACCACTATGCTACGGGCGCCAAGCCAATTTATTTATTTTTTTGAGGCAGAGTCTCACTGTGTCACCCTTGGTAGAGTGCTGTGGCATCACACCTCACAGCAAACTCAAACTCTTGGGCCCAACCCATTCTCTTGCCTCAGCCTCCAAAGTAGCTGGGACTACAGGCGCCCAGCACAATGCCCAGCAATTTTTGTTGTTGTTGTTGTTGTTGCAGTTGTCATTGTTTAGCAGGCCTGGGTTTGAACTTGCCAGCCCCTGTGTACATGGTTAACACCCTAATCACTGAGCTACAAGCACCAAGCCTGTTTTAGTTTTTATTAAAGAATGTAACCATCTGAGTTCTTTTAACAGCTTATTGCATAGGGCTTTTCTTTCTGTTTTTTTTTTTTTTTTTACAAATATTGAATTAGACATTTTTTGACACCTAATATTAACATAGCCTTCATAAATTTTCTTAACCCATTTTGTTTTTCTACTTTTATAGTAACATCACTGCATCATAGAACATTTAGAGGATAAAGACAACAGCAATAGTAAAATCACCATTTTATTCTGTTACGATGCTGCCATGGTTCTGTTGGTCCGTTTCCTTCCAGTATTTTTTCCTGTGTATATAAGCATTTAATCATTGCTGTATTGATAGCATATTGATAGCTTTTTTGTTTTTGGTTTTTCTTTTAAGACAGTCTTAGTCTATTGCCTTGAGTACAGTGGTCATCATAGCTCCCAACAACGTCAAACTCTTGGGCTCAAGTGATCCTCTTGTCTGCCTCAGCCTCCCAAGTAGCTGGGACTACAGACGATAGCATCCAGTTAGTTTTTCTATTTTTACTAGAGATGGGGTCTGCTCTTGCTTAAGCTGGTCTCAAACTACTGAGCTCAAGCAGTCCTCTTGCCTTGACCTCCCAGAGTGCTAGGATTACAGGTGTGAGCCAACACAGTCAGCCAACAGCATATTGACAGCTCTTTAAAAAAAATGTGTACTGGGCGGTGCCTGTGGCTCAGTGAGTAGGGCACCGGCTCCATATACCAAGGGTGGCAGGTTCAAACCTGGCCCTGGCCAAACTGCAACAAAAAAATAGCCAGGCGTTGTGGCAGACGCCTGTAGTCCCAGCTACTCGGGAGGCTGAGGCAAGAGAATCGCTTAAACCCAAGAGTCTGAGGTTGCTGTGAGCAGTGATGCCTCAGCACTCTACTGAGGGCAACAGCAAGACTCTGTCTCAAAGAGAAAAAAATGTGTACTATTGGGCGGCGCCTGTGGCTCAGTCCGTAAGGCACCGGCCCCACATACCGAGGGTGGCAGGTTCAAACCTGGCCCCGGCTGACTGCAACCAAAAAATAGCCGGGCGTTGTGGCGGGCACCTGTAGTCCCAGCTACTCGGGAGGCTGAGGCAAGAGAATCGCTTAAGCCCAGGAGTTGGAGGTTGCTGTGAGCTATGTGAGGCCACGGCACTCTACCAAGGGCCATAAAGTGAGACTCTGTCTCTACAAAAAAAAAAAAATGTGTACTGTTGTATCTTGCACTTACCATTTTAAAACTATTTCTCTCACAGTTTTCTTTTTCATGATTCTGGTTCCTGGCTATGAGTTGATTCCACATAATTACCTTTTCTGTTGCTGCTCCTTTTTGTCACTCTAAATAACACAGTGATGAACACATTTTGAGTGATTTCCTTAGTACAGCTTTCTATAAGTGGAATTATTAGGTTAGGGGATAGGGAGGTTTTTAACCCTTTTCCTCTTTAAAGAAAATCAAAAAGGGCTGTGATTTCTTAGCCCCCCCATCCACCATCCAGTACAATCTGATTTAAAAAGAAATGTGATAAAGGGTTTTGCATC
Source organism: Nycticebus coucang (assembly GCF_027406575.1). Classification (NCBI taxonomy): domain Eukaryota; kingdom Metazoa; phylum Chordata; class Mammalia; order Primates; family Lorisidae; genus Nycticebus; species Nycticebus coucang. Next base: position 95,930,767 of record NC_069791.1, on the reverse strand, counting down.
TTACTTCGTAGGTACTATGAAATCTTCTTTCATAGGTAAAAAACGCTCCAGAACTTTGTTATCTTTGCATTGTTCCAAATGATTGTTATTGCTGCTTTTTACTTTTTATTTTAGCTCTTCTGTCAAATAATACACACACCTCAGACATACTAGTATGCTTCCACTTAGAGTCCACTTTGGCTCTCTCCAACTCTCTAGTTATTCAATCCTCGCTAATTTACGTCACTATTTTTTTTAATTAAACAGGAAAGAGCCAGACTTCTCAGAGGTCAGTCTGTTCAGCAAGTGGGACCCCAGGGCCTTCTGTATGTTCAGCAAAGAGAGCTTGCAGTGACCTCCCCAAAGGATGGTAGGTTAGGAAGCAGTGAATTGGGCATTATCCCCAAAGGCTATTGGATATTTTATTTTATTTCTTTTTTAAACAGGCTCCATCTCCATTCTGGGTTCTGATGATGCCACCACTTGTCACATTGTGGTCCTGAGGCACACAGGTATGATGAGAGAGATGAAGGAAACCATTACTTAAACCAACCCAACATTTGGGACCATTTAATTTCTCACCACCATTGAGTTCCCTGGTGTCTTATTTGAAACCTGACTTCACTTGCCTTTTTTCTAGTCTGCATGGTCTCTCCCTGTTGCCCCGGTCAGAATGGGTTGGCTGGGACACACAGCACAGACTTTCTATTTTTCTTCTTACAGGACATTCAGAGATGAGGCGTTCTGAGTGGACAGGAGTAGTCTTGGCTCGCTTACTGAGTTCTCATTGGGAATAACGAGTCATTTCGCCCTTGTTCTTCAGGTAATGGGGCAACCTGCCTGACACATTGTGATGGAAGCAACACCAAAGCTGAGGTCCCCTTGATCATGAACTCCATAAAATCCTTTTCCGACCACACTCAATGTGGAAGGTGAGAGCCGCGCTACTCTATTTTGTGAATTGGGAACTTCACAATAGGAAATGGCTATGGAAGCTGTTACAGCAAGGTACAGGGCCCTTCTCACTGTGTCTGTCTTGTTTCCCTAGAGCAGAACTTGGCACAGCATTAGCACTGTTATCAGCAGTTGATTTAATGGATGGATGATGGGCACAAGCAGGGATTAGGGCTGGATTTTAGATGGAAGGTTTGACTTTGAACCTGTGGATTTACTCTCAGTAATGTACTTCTTGAAGTTCATGTATCAGAACTTCTTGGTTTTGTTTTACCCCAAATGTGGTATCTCCTCATTCAGTCCTTCCTTCAGCAATTATTTGTTGAATGTTTCCTATGAGCAAGGTAGGTGCCAAAGATGTAGCAGTGATCAAAGTAGACAAAAACACCTTCACTGTGGCATGGCTATTCTAAAGCAAGGAGACAGATGGTATACAATGTGGGATTGTCACTGGTGAGGAGGACAGTGGAGAAAAATGAGGCAGAGAAGCAGCATGCAGGTGGCTGGGGGCGAGGGGCAGTTCTAAGTTTCAGCATATTTGTGGTTTACTGAACGAGAACAGTCCATTACAGCATTGAATCCTGTCGTCCCCACAGTGAGGTGTATGCTGCCACCAGCTCACAGAGGCGGACACTGAGACTCAGTGTACATGGAGTCATTCAGCTATGATGTAGGCCTGGCTGTCACAGCAGTGCTCACACACCTGTCTCCTCTCCTTCTTTGTCATTATGTAGACTTGGCAAGCATTGTGCTCCTTCTTTTCTTTTCTTTCTTTTTTTTTTTGAGACACAGTCTATGTCACCCTCCGTAGAGTGCCATGGCATCACAGCTCACAGCAACCTCAGACACTTTGGGCTTAAGCGATTCTCTTGGCTCAGCCTCCCAAGTAGCTGGGACCACAGGCGCCTGCCACAATGCCTGCCTATGTTTTGGTTGCAGTTGTCAATGATGTTTAGCTGGCTCAGGCGGGGCTCCAACCCACCACCCTTGGTGCATGTGGTAACCACTGTGCTATAGGCACCACCAGCATTGCGCTCATTTTATTTGGCTCTCTCCAGCTAGGGGAGCCACCGAGTGAACTCTTCGAGTCATATACAAATGCTAAGAATCCCAGGAGATCAATTTTTTTCTTACTTCAAAATAGCTTTCATTATGTCTCCACCAAGACAGTGTTCATTGTTCATTGTACCCAAAGCATTTTGGTGGGTAGAAGGGGTCAGAAATCCAATCATACTCCCAGGACAAGGGCCAAGGAAAAAATTTGTTTGTTTTTTTAGGCAGTGTTTCACTCTGTCTCCTAGGCTAGAGTGCAGTGGTTCCATCATAGTTCACTGCAACCTTCAACTCCTGAGCTCAAGCGATCCTCCGTCAGCCTCCCACATAGCTGAGACTATAGGTGTGCACCACCACGCCTGGCTAAATTTTTTTTTTTTTTTTGTAGAGACAGAGTCTCACTTTATGGCCCTCGGTAGAGTGACGTGGCCTCACACAGCTCACAGCAACCTCCAACTCCTGGGCTTAAGCGATTCTCTTGCCTCAGCCTCCCAAGTAGCTGGGACTACAGGCGCCCGCTACAACGCCCGGCTATTTTTTGGTTGCAGTTTGGCTGGGGCTGGGTTTGAACCTGCCACCCTCGGTATATGGGGCCGGCGCCCCACTGACTGAGCCACAGGCTCCGCCCAATTTTTTAACTTTTTGTAGAGATGGGGTGTCGCTCTTGTTCAGGCTGATCTCAAAAGTCCTGGCCATAAGTGATCCTCCCATCTCAGTCTCCCAAAGGGCTAGTATTAAAGTGAGCCACTGTGCCTAGCCAAATTTTTAAATTTAATGCAATTTCTGGCTGGTTCTATTGCCACAGGCTGGGCTGGCTTCATGATCATAAGTGTGCAACCCATGCAGTCACAAAACATCATTTTCATTTAGCACTGGGCCCCACAGATTAGGTCACCAGACCTGGCCACAGGCCAATTCTATGATTGTCAGAACAATTTAGTTTGATGTTTTTCAATTATAGGACTTCTCAGAGCGTTATTGTGCTAATGGGCAATGTGAATCATAGGGAGGGGTTACAGTGGGCAAGATCTCCCGAACTTATTTGACTCTAAGAACACATTTTTTTCCCATGATGGGCTAACGTTCAGTGGAACACATTTTGGGAGAGTCTGGGGTAGTGGGTAACAGATCCCATTTCCTTCTCTGTAAAATGGCAGTGATAATCCTCTCACTGGATACAGTGGCCATTAAAGGAGACAGCACACAAGAACTGTCTACCTACTGGTGGGCTCTTAACGGAAGCTCACTTCCCTAGTCTCATCCCCATACCCCAGTTGCTCTCAGGCCAAGTCGTTGAAGGTTTTGACAGGTCCCACTTGGGGCAGGTAAATGACACAATACAGTCATTCTTTTTAGAGCAGAGTTCTTCACCCTCTGCTTCAAGGCAGCATTACATTTGTTTTATAATTTTTCTTCTTTTTTCACTTTATCCAAGTTTTTCTTGTAAGCAGCATCACATGTGTGTCAGATACAGACCCACTCAGTCATCAGGGTTCTTGGGCAAGGTCCCCAGATGCCCACCCCTGGCTTTGGCAGCCTCACCCCTTTTCCCCCATGAGCGGTGCAGATGTTTCTACATGTGCCATGGCACAACGAAGACCTGGAAGCTGAGAACTAAAATCAAAGTAACGTTGTGTTGGTGTGTTGTTGTGGCCTCTGACTGTTGTCGTGTCTCTTTGCTAGGCTGGAATTGCACCTTGTGGGAGGCTTCAGTGATGATAGGCAATTGTCACAAAAACTTACCCATCAGCTTCTCAGTAAGTTCACTGTTTTTTCCTTATATTGTCAAAAATTTGGATGTATTCTTGCTTGGGTTAAAAATACCAACTAGCTGGCTTAGTACCTGTAGCTCAGTGACTAGAGTGCTAGCCACATATACTGGGGCTGGTGGGTTCGAACCTGGCCCGGGCCTGCCAAACAACAGTGATAACTACAACCAAAAAATAGCCGGGTGTTGTGGTGGGACCATATAGTCCCAGCTACTTGGGAGGCTGAAGCAAGAGAATCGCTTAAGTCCACGAGTTTGAAGTTGCTGTGAGCTATGACACCACAGCACTCTACAGAGGGCAACATAGTAAAAATCTGTCTCAAAAAAAAAAAAAAGAAAAAACCAATTAGCCACACACAGTGGCTTACACCTGTAATCCTAGCACTCTGGGAGGCCAAGGCAGGAGGATTGTTTGAGCTTAGGAGTTCGAGACCAGCCTGAGCAAGAGCAAGACCCCAACTTCACAAAACATAGAAAAATTAGCTAGGTGTTGTAATAGGTGCCTATAGTCCCAGTTACTTGGGTGGCTGAGGCAAGAGGAAATCTTAAGCCCAGAAGTTTGAGGTTGCTGTGAGTTATGACGCCACAGCATTACCTGGGGTGACAGAGAAGTCTCTGTCTCAAAAAAAAAAAAATCCTAACTAGCTGAGCACAGTGGCTCACACCTGCAGTCCCAGCTACTCAGGAAACTAAAGTAGGAGGATTGCTTGAGCCCAGGAGTTCAAGGTTGCAGTGAGCTATGATTGCATCACTGCACTATAGCCTAGGAGACAGAGCGAGACTCTAGCTTAATTGATATAAAACCTAAGAGACACACTTACTTGGGGCAGTATGAAAAAACAAGGCTGCTCAGCTTGGGATTCTATATAAAGACAGGGTCACATAGAGCTAATTTCTAAGGGATAACAGGACAGAGGTAAGATTTTTTTTTTTTAAAAATACCAGTCAACACATTCCAAAATAGCAAATGCTCTACATTGTGTAAAAATAGAACCACCCATCATTGTAATCTCAGGAAACTAAAACACTGATAACATTTTTTTCTCTATCAAATTAACAAATATTTTCAAAAAGCAAGCAAAATGAGACATTGTTGTGTATTTATTAATTGCCGAGCTGTGAGATAGGCTTACAGTGCCAGATCATACACTGGCCACCAGGGGTGGGGAACCTATGGCCTTCGGGTATCAAGAATGTTCTTTCTTAAGCACCAAAGAAGATGAGAAAAGCTTCATTTTTCTCTGACGTTTACCCTTTTTAATAAAACAATATGTTCTGTAAAATTTTGATTCAGTCAAAAGGTCACACTTAAGGACCAAGAAAGCCATGGGTTTTCTTAAGGCTGCAGGTTCCCCACCCCTGTCTAGCATGCATCCTGTGGGGGAAGCAATTTGGTGTTGTGGCTTACGTCTTAGAAGCAAAGGTTCATAGCTGGGCATTGTGGTGGACACCTGTAGTCCCAGCTACTTGGAAGGCTGAGGCAAGAGACTCGCTTAAGCCCAAGAGTTGGAGGTTGCTGTGAGCTGTGACGCCATAGCACTCTACCAAGGGCGACATAATGAGATTCTTGTCTCAAAAACAAACAACAAAAAAAGAAAAAAAAAAAGGTTCATATCCCACTATTTCCCCTTGTAGGAATGTAGTCTAAGAAAATAATCTGAAATACATACAGAGATTTATGTCCCCAAATGAGCAGTAGAACATTATTTACAATAGGAAGTAATCAATGTTATCAGTAAAAGGATTATGTGGTCACTAAAAAATAACACAAAGAGGTGTGAATTACGTGGGAACACACATACAAAAAAATCAGAATATAAAATTAAAGTTGTCTCAATGGTATAAGTTCAGGTGTGTGTAGAAAAATGTGCAAGAAAATACACTGAACAGTAACAGTGTGAGGATAACGAGCATTAAAAACCAACTTCCTGATCTTCTTCTGTGTTGTCCAAATCTTTTACAATGTCCAGATTTTTAACAGTCCTGATAATCAGAAACAGGTTACTTAGAAGAGTAAAAATCCTCTCTTATAAACGTATATATCCCTCAAAATCTCTGAGTAAAGAGAAAAATGGGAAGACTCAGTCTGGTATCCCTTGGACCTAAGGCTAACAATGTGCCTGTCACTTGGCACTCAGGGTCCTGTGGTGTTGGTTCCCTTGGCTTGTGGTGTGGGGAGCACCCAGGTGGCTGCTGTCCTGTTCCCCCTTTTGGGTTTGCTCAGCAGTATGTTCTGCTAAATAAAGGACTTTTTTATCATCTAGTTTTAAAATTCTAATTGTAGGTGAATTTGACAGTCAAGAAGTTGATACTCACTTAGTGACATTATGTGTGACAGGTAAGTTCTGCCATTTTTCTCAAAGCTATGGGTTTCAGGACCATTTTATCCCCACCCTTCTAGCAGGACCTAGAACCAGGTCATAAGTTGTAGAAGACACACTCAGTTTGTCACTGCTTTGCTGACTTCGGTTCTGGCTTTTGTCATCGCTAGAATGGCCTTCCTCTCCTGGCCAACATCCAAATCCTGTTCAGCTTTAGTTGACATGCCAGGACACCTCTTGTCTCCTTCCTGGGGATTTTCAGAAGCCTCTCTGTGCTCAAGGGAGGAAAGGGTACTGGATCTCAGAGAGGACCTGCCACCTTGTGTGGCAAAAATGGTGCATGGAGAAGGTGGGGGTTGAAGGGACTGACTGTGTGTGTCAGTTTGTTTAGCATAAACCTGCCTGTCCTGGGACTCAGCAGGAAAACAGGGCCAGAGTCCATTTCATTTTTCTGTCCCTCCCATCCCTTTGCAATGAGGGCTTCTTCTTAGAGATCTTTATCATACAAAATGAGGGGAGCGGTGACTTGCACCTGTAATCCTAGCACTCTGGGAGGCCGAGGCAGGAGGATCCCTTGAGCTCAGGAGTTCAAGACCAGGCTGAGCAAGAGCAAGACCTGGTCTCTATTAAAATTAGAAAAAAAAAAAATTAGCCAGGTATTGTGGTGGTTACCTATAGACCCAGCTACTTGGGAGGCTGAGGCAGGAGGATCAGTTGAATCCAGAAGTTGTAGGTTACTGTGAGCTAGGCTGATGCCATGCACTCTAGCCTGGGCAATAGAGCAAGACTCTTACCTCAAAAAAGAAAGAAAGTGGTTTATTTCTTTAAAATTGTATCTTAAAAAAAATTTTTTTTTTATCTTACAGAATTAAATGACCGTGAAGAAAATGAAAACCACTTCCCAGTCATTTATGGCATTGGTAAGTAAGTTATTTGCAAGTTGGCAGCTTGGTCACACATTGACAAGGGAGGCTCCAGCTAAAAAGTCTCATCTAGCCAACTTGTGATCCCAACTGCTGTGTAGTTGCTTTGAGACCTTGGACAAATAGCTTAACTTTTCTAACTTCTATCTACAAAATAGAAATAATGTGCACATCTTAAGAAAACAAGGTAGCAAATGTAAAGCACAGCCTTGTACCCATCCCCATGAGTGGCTAAGTGTTAATAGGCTTCTTTTCTTCCCAGGAAGCCAGGTGGGCTTTTCTCTAGCTAGTGCTTGCGGGGAGACTGGGGGGGTGGACATGAGAGGGGGTTTTAGAATCTTCTTATATATCAGGAACCAAGAAAGGTTTTGATTGAGAACTAAGATCCTATAAAAAGAAAGTATAAAACTGTCAGGGTGAGAAAACCTAGAACCCTCCTCTCTCCTGTGACAGCCCCTAGGACTCCTGAGGAAATGGCATGAAATTGGCTATATTTGCAGAGGACTTCTGCAAATATCTGTGATGTTTATTTAGCTGTGGGTGGTAGGTACATAGTGGTCATTATTTTATAACTGTGTGTGTGTGTGTGTGTGTGTAAAATACTAAACTGTACAAATTCAAACAAATAGAAGCACAGACTTTGCCATGATCGCTGTCTACCTTTCTGCTCCCAGCCATACACAGACAGGGCTGACCAGGGAGATTCTGCCACAGGTCTGCAAGGATGGCAGACGTCTCACATGGGTTGGAGCTCTTGGTTCAGAACAAAATTTTACCTAGTCCAGCTGAGGCCTGCAGCTGTGTTCACTGAGATGCTTGGTTAAAAAGGTTGCATTTTCTCTTTCCAGGAAGGGGGAGCTTCATTTTGTTCCATTTCCATTCTTTTCTCTTAGGTATGGTGGGAGGAATGTGAGACTGTACATAAGTCTTCATTATGGTCTTTTGTCGATTCATACGCAGCCTGTTTTCCCTCACAGCTGTTAACGTTAAAACTGCAGAGATTTATAGAGCCTCTTTTCAAGATCGGGGTCCAGAAGAAGAGCTACGTGCTGCGCGGGCCTTAACAGGGGGACCAGTGAGTTTGAAATCATCTTTGTGTTAAGGAGTTTTAAAAAACAGCATCAAATGCCAAAGCTTTAAGTTTTATAGATCTTAGAAATGAAAAGTTTATGTTAGCCTCCTTAGAGCTGTAAACTGTCAGGGACCATACCCGCCTTGGAAGACTAATGAATGTTTTCAGATTTTTTTTTTTTTTTTTGACAGAGTCTCACTTAGTTTGCCCAGGGCTGAGTGCCATGGTGTCACATAGTTCACAGCAACCTCAAACTCCTGGGTTCAAGCAATCCTTGTCTCAGCCTTCCAAGTAACTAGGACTACAGGTGCCCGCCACAATGCACAGCTATTTTTTTATAGTTAGGGTCTCACTCTTGCTCAGGTTGGTCTCAAACCCCTGACCTCAAGCAATCCACTGGCCTCAGCCTCCCAGAGTGCTAGGATTACAGGTGTGAGCTACTGCAGAAAGTTGTTAGGTTGTAAGCTCCAGACCCCAATTCTCTGCCTACAAGGTGTAGACAGAGGTATATGTGAACCCATAACATCCAGATCCAAATAGAATGAACCTCTTTACTTTGTAAGAATATCCCATATAAAGTTCCCACAAAGAGAGCCAAGCTGGGAAGAGGGAGGAGAGGTTTCTCCCCCTCTACACTCATGATCCTCATTCTTTTGGAACAAGTCACTTAAAAGCAATTTGCTGGTACAATTTAACCCAAAAGAATGATCAGATCACTTTAAAAGTCTAATTTCCTTAGGGTGCTTTTTCATTAAATAACATTCTAATTTTGAAAGTTAGAAAAATAGGCCGGGTGTGGTGGCTTATGCCTGTAATCCCAGCACTCTGGGAGGCCAAGGTGGGGAGATCACTAGAGCTCATGAGTTCAAGACCAACCTGAGCTAGAGAGCCCATTTCTAAAAAAAAATAGCCAGGCATTGTGTCAGGGACCTGTAGTCGCAGTTACTTGTAAGGCTGAGGCAAGAGAATTGCTTGAGCCCAAGAATGGGAGGTTGCTATGAGCTGTGATGCCATGACACTCTACTAAGGGTGACAAAGTGAGACTCTGTCTCAAAAAAAACAAAAAAAAGTTAGACAAATAAAACCCAGCCAAGTACAACGTCTCACGCCTGTAATCCCAACACTTTGGGAGGCCAAAGCGGGAATATTGCTTGAGACCAGGAGTTAAAAGACTAGCATAGAGCCTCTACAAAAAAAATGGAAAAATTAGCCAGTGTGGTGGTACATGACCATATTCCCAGCTACCTGGGAGGTGGAGGGAGGAGGATTGCTTGAGCCCAGGAGTTTGAGGTGGCAGTGGGCTGTGATGATGAGGCCACTGTACTCTAGCCTGGGCAACAGAGCAAGACCCTGTACAACAAAAGAAAAATCCCAAGACTTAACGTGCCACTCGAGGAATGGGGCAAAGAATTGAAAAAAATAAAAGCCACCTGTAGTGTACCCAAAAGAAATCTGCTGGTTTATGAAACAGTGACATTCTCCTTGGAAAATGTATTTGGATTTAGAATGATTTGTTTTGTCAACCCTTTAACATTTTCAGAATTCCTCCTACAATTTCTCAAGTAGCATAATGGCCTTAATTTAGTTAATATTCAGAACATACTTTCTCATCTTAGTAACCAAAATTGAATATCGCTGGTTAAGCTGGAAACTGCTATTGGCAAATTAGGGAAATCAGAGACTTAACCATTTGGCAAATCAGTGTTTTTACAAGCTGGTTTTTCCTTTCTATTGATCAGGCATCAGGCATTGTGTGCTTTTAAAACGCAAGGTGATTTAATTGCTTTCAGTATAAATAATGTTTTACGTAGCAGTGAGGAGCATGGACTTTAGTCAGACACACCTGGGTTGGAGACTCAGCTCTGATGCTTGCTAGACATGTGACCTGAGAAATGTGCTCTGTCCCTGAGTCTCTAGTTTTCACCCCAAATAGGAAAAAATGCCATCTTCTTGCAGTATTGTCAGGACCAAACACAGTAACATATGTTACCCACAAAGTGCAACCTTAGACACATTGGAAGTGTTCACTAGGTGGCAGCTTTTGTTGTTATTTAAGACAAAATTTTTAAGAAGCTTATCCAGATAAATGTCTTAAGCATTAGACTACACTGGAGCTTGCCTTAATGGTAGGGCTTGAGGAATGGGCAACATTCCTAAAATTCTATCCTTGAAATGTTCTTTAGATGATTAGCATTTATGATGCAAAGACAGAACAACTTCAGATAGGACCGTATTCCTGGATGCCATTTCCACATGTGGATTTCTGGTTGCAGCAAGATGATAAACAAATACTAGAGGTGAGAATTTACAGGTTGGGTAAGTCTTAAATCTCTGGACCCTGGTTTCCCCATCTGTAAGAAAAAAAAGGGTTTAGACTAGGTAATAGCTGCTTCTCTTTCAGTGGGTAATATTTATTTTTGAATACCCCCATTTAACCTCTGTATTAATTGGGGGTAAGTAGTGTCCTGGACAGACATCTATATAGGTGAAGCAGTAAGCAATCAACTGCTTCTTTTTTATTAATCCAGTATACCTTAGTTCTTACATATTTTTGCTGTATTAGAGAGGATGCCAAAAATGTACACACATTTTAAGAAACTAATTCTAACAGAATTGTTAGAACAATTCTAATACTATATACTGATAACAAAAGATGAATATAGGTCACATTGAACACCTGCTGTAATTGCAGAAGTCAAACATTAAACTTTGAGTATTACAAATTTAACAGTTCTTTCCTTTAAAATATGTATACATTTTTTAGTACCTCTGTGTGTGTGTATATATATATTTTTATACATAGAATGATCTGACAACATTTTGACATCTTTGCCAAAGTAGGGAATAGCAAGGTAACTCTTCTCTCACACCCATAATCTTGTTTTTGCAGAACTTTTCCACTTCACCTTTGGCTGAGCCACCCCACTTTGTTCAACATATTAGATCTACCTTGATGTTTTTAAAAAAACACCCATCTCCAACTAACAAGCTGTTTCCTGGAAATAAAGCTCTACTCTACAAAAAAAATGAAGATGGCGGCTTATGGGTAAAGATCTCTTCTCCAGGAAGCTAAACATAGGATATTACCAAAGAAAGCAACTTTTTGGCATGACAAAGACTGTTGATGGGGCTAGAAAGAATATGGATTTGAAACCTACATCCATTGAGCTCCTTTACTTGGCATCTTTCAAATGACTTTCAAAATAAAATCAAAATCTTATTTTGGCAAAGGCATTTGTTTCTATTTACTTTCTGCTTTACTAAAAAGTATATGTCTAGCTTTTCCTTTCTGGTCAGTAGTAATGGGCAGAAGAGAACCTACCTGTCTGTCTACAAGCAGCCATTTCAGATACTTGGGTAAATACTTCTAATTCTGCTAAATTAATGAATAAAGTAAAAATTGTAATTTAATGTTTGAAAAACCAGTATTTAAAATTTAGTGAGAATTTATGCATCTCACAGAGGTGTGGGGGTTTTTTTGGCCCCCAAATATCTTAGAAACTTCAAATCCCAAACTGCTCTATTTCTAGATAAATAAAAGGTTCAGGAAGAAAAACAGGCTGGGTTTTTTGTTTTTGAGTCTTACTCTGTTGCCCAGGCTAGAGTGCTATAGCATCATAGCTCACAGCAACCTCAAACACATGGGCTCAAGCAATCCTCCTGTCTCAGTGTCCTAAGTAGCTGGGATTATAGGCACTTGCCACAAATGCCCGGCTAATTTTTCTATTTTTGGTAGAGATGGGGTGGTCTCGCTCTTGCTCAGGCTGGTCTTGAACTCCTGAGCTCAAAGGATCCTCCTGCCTTGGCCCCATGAAGTGCCAGGATTACAGGTGTGAGCCACTACACCCAGCCAGAAAAACAGTCTTTGATCTCAGTTCTCAAATTCTCTCTAAAATAGATAACCTCCTATGAAATTGTTTAATCTGAGTCATACAAAGCCACTGATAAATCTGTTCTTGTCATTAAAATGCCCAAATGGTGGCTATTATGCAAATGGTGGTTAGTAATTACTTGGGTAAATACTTCTAATTCTGCTAAATTAATGAATTTACAAAGCTTTGATTCTTCTGAAGTTATTATCTAAAGGAAATCACCATGCCTATTAATGGTAAGAGTTATAAACTGAATTCACTGTTAGCAATTTTAAGAACCTTTATTGAAATCAACATTCAAATAGAATCTCAAGGGTGAAATGTTTCAGCAAAACCAATTTAACAATTCCAAATATATATAAAAACATTTAAAAATTAATCTTGTTAAAGGTGATAATTTACTCCTCCCCCATTTTATCTGTTATTCTTCATTGCACCAAATAAACAGGGAAGACTTAGTTTAATCTTAAAAAAAGGAAAACTGCATTTTGACAAGTGCCAAATGTCAAAAATCACATCAAATCAGAATGTAATTAGAGGCTAAATGTGGTATAACTAAGGCTTCCAATACTACAGGTCCACATACCCAATATGAATTCCCACCATTTTAAGATGTCTCCTAGCTTGACTTTGTTGGACTAAAAACGGTATAGGGGCCATTACTTAGGATAAACGAAGTGATGCTGTACTTTGAAAAAGAAATGGACAATAATAACTTTACTAATGATAATTTGAGCAAGTCTCCTGGCTTGATCAGCCTAAGATCAATTACTCTTCTGGTTCTTGTGTCTGAGTTGGGCCCAAGGGCTGAACTGCCAGTGCAGCAGAGGCTATATAGAAGCTTCATTCAATGTGGGAACAGGTCAAAGGCATATTTTGTAACTTAAACCTAACTAGGTGCTACACAGCACATTTAAGAGTAGGCTCTTGAGGGTAGCATCTATCAGGTTCTTAGATATTACACAGAGAAATGAGCACTGTCCTTGTGTGCCAATTTAAAAGCTTTACCAGTATTTAAAAATATACATATATATGGTCAGGAAGAAGACGTTACAGTTACTCTTAATAGAGGATTCCTTAAATTTGTTTACAAACAGTATATAAAGGGAGAAATGGATTGTGGCAGAGGACAGTCCCAGACAGAAGCCCTGCCACAGCTCAAGTGGACACAGTCCTTACTTAAGTCTCCAAGAAGAGCAGCAGCTAGGGGTGGCAGGACAGAACTTCTGACACTCTTATTTACAATCCCATGGAAACCCATTCTCCTTTAAGCTGAACAGTCCAATTGTATACTGCACCTAGGTCATACTAAAGACCAACTAAAACATGTGGCAAAGAACGCTGTAGTGCGCTATAGTGCCTCTGCAGAAGTACAGCAGAGAATCCAGAGAGTTCTAACAAAAGCTGTTTTACCAAAAAGTTAACTATGTGTATTCATTACGCTTATGTTTAGAAAGATAAAAGCAAGGGATTCAAGTGGCAGGCACTTGAAATTCTGAGTGTTCTTTGTAAATATAAAGTGTTTGTGGTAATTTAGGAAAAAGATGGTATTACTACAGTTGAGTAGGACGGAAACAACAGGTATTAGTTGATCTACATACACATAAAATTAGACAAAATGATTGCCTTCCTAGAAAGCCTGGCTTTCAGGCACATATTTGTGCAAGTCTCAGTTAAGCACAAATAACAGTAATTTATATTGTATTAGGATGTGGCACAGTTCACATTTTCAATACAATTTCATCTTCCTGAAACAACATTCAGTACAGTCTCAAACCAAACACTGAATTTTATCTTAAGTTCTCCGGTTCTTCTACCTGTGGGGGGTCATCTTCTGGGTGCTGGGCCTTCTTCTGGAGGGCCTCAGTCTTGTCAGCCTTCTGTGGGGTGGGAGCTCCTGGGTGTCCCTCAGGTCTGCTGGACTCGAGGGTGTTGTGCTCTGGCCCACTGGACAGGTGCTCGGCCTTTTCTAAGTCTTCAATGTGACTGACTGAGCTGGTCTCACTCAAAGCATCTGAACCTCTCAGGGACCTTTTAAAAGGCTTCTGGCCTGTAGAACAGACAGTGCTGAAAGCTTGGTGACACTTCTGCAACAAAGGCTTTCTGTGACAAGTAACTGCTTTATTTAACAATAGCTGCTTCAGCAGAATCCCTGAATTACTGGCTCTGAAGCATTTTAGGAGATTCCAGAGAACTGAGAGCTGCTATCGTGATACCAACATGCTCCCCAGGCTGGAAACTTCTGAGGCAATTTAGGCAATGCTCAGAGAATAAGCCCTGTTGATATTGCCATCTCTCAAGACCCTGACATTACCCCTTGGCATGCTACAGAAATGGTTACAAAGAGACAGTAATAGTTGGTCTTAAGAGAAAGAGAGAGATCTTTGCTTTAACCCCCAAAACAAAGGAACGCATGTAACAGCAAAGGGGTGGCAGGATATACCTGAGGCAAAGGTCTAGTCTCCTAAGAGAAATACAAGCAATTTTCTTCACTATTAATGAACTCAACCTTATTACCTGGGAGTCTCTGTTTAGGGCGACTGCCTGAGGGGGTTGGAGGTGGCGTTACTCCCGAACCTTGTGCTTTGTAGACATATATGGGTTCTGTGGATTCCAGAGAGCCTGCCAGGGGAGAAAGAGGAGGAGGGTGGGCAGAAGCACCGGGCACAGGCCACCCTGGGAAATACCACCTGGCCTTACACAGCCTTGTTTCCCGGCAAGCTGCTTCTAGCCATTCAGCTTGCTGGAGACTGGTAGAGACCTTTGGCACTTTGGAAACATGTCAAGAATTGTACAAAGCCGCTTGTAAGTCCCAGCCATGCCGAGGCTCCTAAGTACTGTGAACACTTAGCCAGCAGAGTGGTACGTGAGTACGTGGGGAACCAGGCCCTACTGAGAAATGTACTTAGCAAGGAGAAACAGATGCCTCCTTACTAAAAGCTAAGGCTTTGCAGATTAAAAATCTTTGACTTTAGGTTGGGCATGGCAGCTCACACCTGTAAGTAATCCTAGCACTCTGGGAGGCCTAGCATGTGGGTGGATCGCCTGAGCTCAGGGGTTCAAGACCAGCCTGAACAAAGTAAGACCCCATCTCTACTAAAAATAGAAAAACTAGCTGGGTGTAGTGGTGGGCACCTGTATTCCAGGATACCCAAGGAGCCTGAGATAAAAGGATTGCTTGAGCCCAAGAATTTGCTGTGCCACTCTACCCAGGGCTGCTGAATGAGACTCTGACTCAAAATTAAAAAAAACTTTGGCTTTCACAATTATGTAGTCATCAATTCCTGAGGAAGAAACAAAGGCCTTGGGTTTAGGAAATCATTAACCTTGTAGGACAGGAAAACAGAAATCGCTAATATCTTCCCCAAATTCCAGCAAATGGTAATATTTGCTGGTTGCCCGGTTTAAAATGTTCCAGTGTCACATACTACAATCTTTGAATTTCCCCTTTCAAAAGCAGTCCTTTACTGGGACAAAACAATAAAGAGGACTGCAAGGAATATTAACCTTGAACTAAAATGTCCAAGACACAGTGCCTTGAGAGTCTGAACAGCTAAAGTCACTGGATTCAAGGAAGGAGGCTGCTTGCAATAGGGAATGGGTATTTGCTTTCCTACTATTTCAGCTGTCAGGGTTGGGGGAGGAGGATGACAAAGCAGCAGGGCAGACCTCATCGCCTCAGTTTCCTGGCCTAGTACCAGCGATGAAGAACTGAAGCCATAAAGGAGTTCTTAGAATGAACTGCTTTGGGACCCAAAGGCATTTGGTCAAAACTCTCAGTAAATGAGATTTGGGTGGAGGCTAGTCATACCTTCTGTTAAGTTAAAAGTTCTTCCTTTCTGTAAAGCTTGTACTGGAGAAAACCAATTCAGCACAGAGCCTACCACTGGTATCTGCCGTAACACTCCCTGCAAAACATAACCATTGCTCAAGAACATATCTCCTTGACTCCCACTCCCACCAGGAAGTCTCGTCAGCAGCCTCACCTCTTCCAGAAGCCGTTCCTCATTTGCCTTCTGCAGTTCAACCTGAGCTTCCTGAATTCCTTTCCGAACGACTTCGGTCATGTTTTCCAGGAGCTGTATTAAGGATCAGGAAAGGTATTACTTGTCGAAGCTTTCTGCCTAGGGCCTAGAACTAGTAACAGCACTGGAGATATTTTTCAAATTCTGTCAGTAAATGGAATTTTGCATTTAAATGCCAGTATAAAAATAAAATAGAGAATCAAATAGGAGAGGATAAAATGCTCATGGAGGCCTGGGCAGTCATACCTTGGTGACCAGCCCCATTTACCAGGCAACAGGAGAAATTACTTATAACCTCAATGTCATCAGGTTTGGGAGAAACCTTAATAAAACCACCCAAGAATGATTAAAATTGACTCCTCTGCCTCATTCCAATCTTCTTTCTCTTCCCCACTCTGTCAAAAATGAATCACAGAACACATGTTTGTGTCTCCTCTCAAAACTACCTCTTGCCATGGTACCTTTTCTCTCCTTTTGAGTGATTTCTAGGGAATTAATTGGCTGGTTTGGAGAACGTTCTTTAAGCTTTGTAGCCTGGTGCTCCCTGCCAATGCAGGTGAAGTCATCATGGCTGGCAGTCCTGTTACCAGAAACGCCCATCTCAATCACCCTGAGGACCCAGCTCCAATTAGACTCTTCCCTGACCTTGGCAGGCAGAAGTGAATGTGTCCTCGTGAATGCTCAGCTACCCCACTTGGTATTCCCTGGCATTTACGTGTGTGGTTATATGTATTCCACAGCGTGTGCATGCACGGTTATATGCACCTCTTCCCCTGCCAACTGGCTTGTGAATTCACTGGAGGTAGAGGATATGTCAAATCCACTTGGCATTCCTGATTCCTGGCATAGTTCCCAGATCACAGGAAACAATTATAAACTTTTTTGGGAAAGAAAGAATGATCAAGACATTGCTGAGGGTGTCATAACCTCTATTAATTAGTTGGACAAGTCTCAGAAAAGGATTAGCCTTACAGACCCTTGAGTTTTCCTCAATTTCCCGGGCTGTGACTACAATGGTCTCCACAAGTTCAGAAATGTCTATGTCCTCACTCGTCATACCAATGTAAAGACAACTCTTCATACTTTTATATTCAGGGCCTGTAGTAAGAAAGAACAGTCAAACATGGTTCCCGAGACCTCTGGCACAAGACACAGGCCCGCTCTCGTATATAACTATATAACCGTGCAAAAAGAAGTCTTTTTGGAGACTCTAATAAGGGTAGAGGGAAAAGGTCCTGAAAAGCTGTGGGAAGAACAACACCTTCACATAGAACTAAAGTCTCCTCCAAAGAGATCAAACCTGTTTTCTTGAAGCCAATTAGAAAATGTCCAAAGGTCACAGGTACTTTATAAAAATAATTACCCATTTTGAATGTAAGGTCAGATTCCAATTCATTTAACTTTTTCAGGAGTCCAGCATGGATCTTTTCCCCTTCAGGATCTGATTTCAAACTGTTCTTATCATCATTAGCATGTTCATACCTATAAATAATATCAAACGACATTATGTCAATTTAAAAGATCAAATGTCTCTCCAGGCACAGGATTATAGGTAGGGCAAACACATTAACAAGACTGTGAAATGAGATAATGGGCAAAAGAACTATTAATAGTGTCTTAAGGCCAAAAACATTCAAGAGTGTCACAGGAAAGCCCAAGTCTTTAGGTCTGTGGACATAAGAGAGAGAGGCAAGGCCTGGCAGTCATATAAAAGGAGACTTGCCTCATTTTTAAGGGACCTAAAAAGCAGCCACAGGACCGTCTGCATGGAATTTCCTCTCCGTGGGGAATTGGGTGTTTTTTTCCCTTATTGATTTGTAATGTTCTATATACCCTGCAGAGTAACCATTTATCAGTTATATCTATCACCTATGAAGTCTGACAATTAAGTCTGTGAACTCATCCTAGAAAAAATGTTACATACCTCTTGCTGAATATCACTACGGTCACCTTCGAAGTATTTGCCTTAAGAAGCTATGCACTGATATGAGCACCTAGAAAAGCCTTCAAAGCACTTTTGGATCTTTTTCTGGAATGGCCCTCAAAGCTGTGATTGTATTGCCCTTGATGTCCTGAATGTGATCAAAATGTCTTCCTCTCAATACTTCCTTTAAAGAAAAAAGTCAGCGGGGGCCAGATCAGGTGAGGAAGGTGTGTGTTCCAATAGAGTTGTCTGTTTACTGGCTAAAAATCCCCTCATAGATAGTGCCATGTGTGTTGGTGCATTGTTGTAAGGCCGATCTTGTTGGCCAAGATTTTTAGTTAAGATTTTCCTATTTCTCTGTTGATGTTTATTTGGTCTGCTGTGCTTCTCACAGTCAGATGATGATTTTGATGCACAACTGACAACTTTTTGCTATGTTTTCGTCAGTTCTGCTCTTTACTGACTTCCCTGACCTCTCTTTATCAGCAATGCTTTCTCTCATCTCAGAAAAACATTAATCCATTGGTACACTGTCGTTTTTTTCATGGCATTATTTCCATAAACTTAGACTAACATGTCCCTTATTTCACTTCCACTCTTGCCAAGTTTAACAAGAAATTTATGAATATTTGTTCACTGCTCTAATTCAAGCTCTGACATTCCCGAGATGCCACACAAAAATACACAATAAAGAATGCCACTCAGCAAGACACCACGTTGCACAAATACAACTGTGAGACACTGATACACCACGGTTATGAAACTTTACTCAATTATTTGTACAGTGCTGCCGATGTAAGGACATGGAGGCAAGTTCATGAACTTAATTATCAGACCTCATATGTCTTCTCCTAGGTATTTGAGAACATACAGCAACTCCAACTATGACCAAAATCAGTACACTGAGGGCCAAGTCACCTGCCTACACTGTGCTTCTGTAAATGCCCAGGAAATCTAGTTGAATTTTCATTGGACAAGTATATTGTGATTACATATATTTGTCCTGGATTTCTAAGCTGGCTGGTTCACAAAATGACCCACCCATGTTGTTTATACAGCGAAGTCTCTAAGAGCAAGTAGCAACCTGAAACTTTACCTGACAACCCCTATTCCAGGCCAGTTAGGGTCATCAACATGTAAGAGACCTGCTGTTCCTTCCACTTCCTGTTTAAACTCCTCTCGCAGCTGCAGTGTACAGCTCAGAACCGGCAGCTTGCTCTGTATGTAGGCTACCAGCTGATCCACATCCTCTGCCTGGGTTCCTAAAACTGAGGACATTGACAGAATGTTAGAGAAAGGCTTATAAGATGACTAAACAAAGACAGGGTAGGGCATCCCCTTCCACTACTGGGAAGGTTAAAAGCTCCATGTATATTCAATTAGCTGGAGCTGAGAACTTAAAAAAATAAGCCACTCAACCCAGATATGAAAGAATCAGGTGTTAAAAATCTTTGACACAGCCAGCCATTGATATACAATGAAACATTCTAATATAGAAATCAGATGCTTCACGGAAAGCCTGCTTCAGGCAGGTTATAAACATTATACCACAGATTAGAAACAAAAAAGCAACCACAGATCCCCTCTTTACATGATTACAAAGAGAAAGGGAAGTATTGTGGTCATCTGTGCCCCCAAGGAGGAAGGGCAGAAAGATGGTGACAGCACCAAGTCATTTCAAGGTCAGGGCTTGGAGGTGTCAGAGCTCCAAGCGTCTTGGCAATGGTACTACTCCCTCAATTCCCTGCTGTCCTCAGCCTACTTTTCCAGTTTCAAAGACTAATCCCCTAAGGCTGGGAGTGCACCCACCAGTTATCTTTATGGTGGCTTTTTCTTTGTAGGACAAATGCCTCCATTTTCTTACTTTAATATCTTTGAAAAAACATCTCCCCAAAATGCTAAAAACAGCTTATGAAAAATAAACATTTTTTTAGAATGTTGAAATCATTTTGCAAAAAAGCACAACCAGCAAACTTTTTTGAGACAGTTGCCTAGAGTGCCAGGGTGTCAGTCTACCTTACAGCACCTTCAAACGTCTGGGCTTAAGGAATCCTCTTGCCTCAGCCTCCCAAGTAGCTGGGATTATAGACACCAGCCACACCACCTGGCTAATTTTTTTATTTCTTTTTAGCAGAGACAGGGATCTCACTCTTGCTCAGGCTGGTCTCGAACTCCTGAGCTCAAGTGATCCACCCACCTCAGCTTCCCAGAGTGCCAGGACTACAGGCGTGAACCACCTTGCCTGGACCACAACCAATTTTTTTTTTATTTTTTTGAGACAGAGTCTCACTATGTCACCCTGGGTAGAGTGCCATGGTGTCACAGCTCACAGCAACCTCAAACTCTTGGGCTTAAACGATTCTCCTGCCTCCCGCGTAGCTGGGACTACAGGCACCCGCCACAATGCTTGGCTATTTTTAGAGACGAGGTCTGACTCTGCCTCAGGCTGGTCTTGAATCTGTGAGCTCAGGCAATCCACCTGCTTTGGCCTCCCAGAGTGCTAGGATTACAGGTGTGAGCCACCACGCCTGGCCCTTTATTTCTTTTTATTTTTTGAGACACAGTCTCATTTTGTCACCCTCAGTAGAGTGCTGTGGCATTGTAACTCAAAGCAACTTCAATCCCTTGGGCCCAAGTGATCCTCTTGCCTCAGCCTCCCTAGTAGCTGGACTACAGGCACTTGCCACAACACCCAGCTATTTTTAAAGGCAGGGTCTCACACTTGCTTAGGCTGCTCTCAAAGTCCTGAGCTCAAGTGATTCACCTGCCGTGGCCTCCCACAGTGCTAGGATTATAGGTGTGAGTCACTACACTTGATCTGGGGGGGGGTGGGAGGAGTGCTTTAAAAATACAGATGTCCAGGCTCACTGCCAGATCACGGAAATATGCATCTCTGTAGTGGGCAGCTGCTGGTAGTTTTCAAATCTCCACAGGTGACTCTAATAATAGAAAACTAAGGATGCTAGTAAATCAAAATATAGTAATTCAACTGACTTTAGTAGTCTAAATCTGAGATGTTACGCTGGAATGCTAATCCACCCAAATTTAGTCCAAAGTTAAGAAAAAGCCCTTCTGTTTGGAAATGCTGATTACCTACAGGTAAAGAGAACATTACAAGGAAAAGATAATCAGCCTGGACCTTGACAGACGTGAAAATGTTTCTCCCCAGAAAAAAAGTCAGGGAAATCTGAGACTGGCTACCTGCTGCTGTCATCAAAGGGCTGAACCGCACACATGTGCCCTCCACTTCCAGATCCATGACAGTGAGGCCACTCAAAGGCACCAGCTGTTTCAGCTGTTCTCCCAGCTGTAGGGAAAGGACAGTGCATATGCTGCTGTAATGATGGCATCAAATGTCTTCAAGACCCACCCTCATCCACTCAGCCTCAGGCCAAAGAGGCTCCTGTTTTGATTGTCTTCGAATACTTAAAGTAACTTATTTCTAAAAACAAAAAATTTTACATTTTTTCTTACTAATAAATACAAGTTCATTATAGAAAAATCTAAGAAATATACTTAAAACAAAAGAAGAAAATAATTACCCACAATACACCATTCAAAAACACTGTCAACATTGGGTAACTCTCCTAGGGTCTTTTCTCTGTGAGTAGGGTGAGTGTATTTTTTTCTTATCATAAAACATGATATTCTACACTGTTTAGTAATATGCATTTTTCCATTTAATTTATGGTAATCATTTCCCGTCTGCCTCAAACATTCAGCTTCATGGTTTCTAATCGTGCATTGAACTCCATTAGATGCGTGTACCACAACTTATTTACCAAGCCCTCTATGTTGGGAACATCCAATGCTGTGCTAGGACTGACACTGCTATGGTGAACATTTCACTGTTTGGAACAAATATCCTAAAGGTATCATTTGCAGTGTCAAAAAAGCCACCAAAGCATAAGGGCTTTGATCCACACTGCCCACTTGTGAAAGTTCAGTGGACTCTGGCTGTGCTCCTCCTGAGTACTGTACACACTCACAACTCCAGATACAGTCCATGCTTTTTGCAAGTTGTTTTACAGCCTTATAAGGTAGCAAGAAAATGATCACATGAGGAAACTGAGAGAACAATGCTAATGGGACTTGCCAGAAGTGACACAATAGGTCAAACACTGATCCAATTTGGAAAAGAATCCCAGAAGATTCTTTTCCAGCACCTTCACAGCCACCTCCGATGGCTGATTCCCTATACATAACTATGTGCTATCCCCACAATTAGGGCAGGTGGGGATTGTGCCCTAGATGTAAGAGAAAAAGCTGACGGCTGCCATTCTTACCCAGCGATTCAGCGCATCACAAGAGTGTCTCTCCCGGCTGACTGTTGAAGGTGCCACGTTGAGTGCTGAGACAGCTTTAAATGCTGGATCTGACACTAAAATGCAGAAAGGGAAGTCACTCCCAGAAACACGGCTAACTAAAACAGATACCCCTCCAATTCTATTTCACTAGATCCCACTATTAACTCAAGGAAATAGTCTTATGTATTACTGAAACCAAATGTACATATATCTGATAGGTTTAAAGTTCCACTTTTTCCCTCATGAATTATATAACACTTGAATACACTCACACAAATAGAATTCTTAATTTCATTTAAAAGAACGTTTTCTTTAAAAAAAAAAAAAAGGTTTTCTTTCAAGAAATTCAAAGCAAATTTTGCAAATTAAGAACTAGTCTACCAAGTACCATGCAAGGTCAACCAGAACACCACGGAGCATCCAAATTGGGCTTCACAAGAATTATTCTTCACTCGCCAGAATGGCGTGGGTGCCTACTCATGCCAGGCGCTGCGCCTGACACTAGGATGTATGGCAGACTAAGTGTTTGCAATCTTGGGGCTTACATTCTAGTTGAGGAAGACCATAAAGAAAGAAAGGAAATCACTACATGTTGTTAGTGCCATGAAAGAAGGTTGGGGCTCTGATGTATGATGGAGTCATTTCAGACAGGGAAGGAAGATTCTGAGAAGATGGACAGTCAGCGGAGACCTAAATGGTAAAAGGGAGCCAGCCATCAGACGAGGAGGAGAAATGCGTGAGAAGTGGAGAAACGGCAAGCAGCCAGGCCTTGCACTCGGACACAGCAGTATTCTAGGAGCAAGAAGACTGGTGTGACTGACACACAATGAGCAGGAAGGAACACAGCCTGAGAGGAAGTCAGAGAGGAAGCTGCAGCAGAGCACGCAGGCAGGTGGATCTCAACTTTCCTAATGCCGCAGTCCTTTAATACAGTTCCTGTGGGTTGAGAACCGCTGACGTAGCCTCTAGGAAGAGCTGATTTCATTCAGCTGAAATGGTAAGATGTGGACAAGGTTCTGGCAAGGGAGTGATACAATGTGACTTCACATCAAATGGAAGTGTGGAGGTGGAGAACACAGGACAGAGATCAGCTAAGAGGGGCCTACAGCTATCCATGTAAAAAATAACGGTCCTTAGACTAGGCTGGTGGCACTTGGAACTTTTTTAAAAATGGAGATACCTGGGTTCAACTTACTGAATCAAAATACATGGGAAACAGGGCCCAGAAATCTGTATTTTCAAATGACTCTTTCTTAGCTACTCCAGCACCGGTCCATGGGCTGACAGGCAGGAACCACTAGTTTAATCACAGCAAACTATCAGCAAAATGCAAAGGCATTTGGGACTGAAATTCTTGTAAATACTGTTAAATTATGACTAACAATTTTAATAATGAAAATATTTGGACTATCTATTTAACTTGAAATAGTATTAAACTCAAAGCCCTCAAACACAGATATAAAAATAACTTTGTTTTTAAAATCACCTACCTGAGCCTGTTAACTCCTGGAAAAATCTGAACACCACTACTGGAGAGCTGAGTTCATCTTCCACCTACAAAAACAGAAGTCTGATATTACCAAGTAATATTAAATTCCAAACTCCTACAAAACGAAATGGGGAGTTTGAAAAATAGGCTAAAGATGTTCTAATTTATAAATAAACACAATAAAAAATTCAAAGGTTGATTTCAGTTGCTAGAGAAACAAAAATCAAAAACCAAGCGTTTAGTAAAATTTCTAAAAACAAGTATGAACCAGCCCTGAGGGTACACTGTAATTTATAAGATACTTAACACTAGTTAAAAATTAAGATAATTTTAATGATAATGGATAAACACAGGTCTAATATTAAAGATCAAAAAAGGTAAGGAGAAAGTAGAACTAGAATTCATATTGAAAGAGCCAATGCTCTCAAGAATCCCAGAAATTCGGGATTTACTATAACTTTTTATGCTCAGGGGAGTATAAAAGAAAGGTAACAAGTACTTTCTTCTCACTTTGTAAAACTTCCAGAACAGGATAAAAGTCCTGCTAGCAATGCACATAACCACAATCTAGAACTCTACTTACTTTCTAAATATATTTACTTCTATTTAGTAGTTAGACCCAGTACTTATTCAAGAAAGGCATCAGACAACTTCTTTAATGGATTTCATAGCAGATGAAAACCTGCACTACATCATGGTAATCTGGCCCTACTACAAGTCCATCACTTGTGTCCATAGAACAAATGTACAGTCAGCTCTCAGCTACAGCCTGGGTCAGGGTGCACAGGGAGCAGCAATGTCCTTAGCAGGCTCTGTGCTATTTTCTGGTAGCGTGGGTGGCACTGGGAGAGAAGATCTCTAAGTATTCAACAATGTCAGCACTGTAACTGTAGTCACAAAACTTACGTTCCAAGGCTCCAAGTGCGTTGATTCATTAGCAGGGCCAAAAGTTAGTGCTAAATTGGAACAACAGGAGTAGCTGGCCCAAGATCTTTTTAAGAAAATTTTCAAAGAACTGTGTGGATGTGATTCAAATCAAGCAAGATTTGTATTCAAATCTTCCCACTATTTATTCAGGCAGTTCCTGTGCTAAATGCTTTCATATCTATCATCTCTTCTAACCCTCATATAAACAAACAAAACTACTGATAATTTCAAAGGTGCAGGGAGTTAATATTTAAATACAAGGGAGGAAGCCCAACAAGCAAGGAGGAACAAAAAAAGAGACAAAACAATGCACTCATTCTCCCATCCTCAGTTAAGAGAAGGCAGAATGATCTGAGGAACAAGACATCTACATATACACATTATGATCGTCTTTTCTGTCTTTGAACTCAGTGGTCTCAAATATTCAGAAGAAATGTGCAGAAGAAATACTACACAGGGTTATATACATACACTTCTGGTTTAAGCAACGTGATAGACAGCTAATACTGAAGTTAGCAATTCTAAATACACCAAATGCTAGATTAAATATAACTGATGACCAGAAAAAGCTTAAACCATTGCTAGGCTCACAGAAAAAAAAAGATGCATTCAGGGGCAGCGCCTGTGACTCAGGGAGTAGGGTGCTGGCCCCATATACTGGAGGTGGCGGGAAAAACTGCAAAAAAAAAGATGCATTTAGAAAGAAGAAAGATGGCTGTAAGCTGAACTGCAAAGGAAGGGGCAGCATATCTGGGGCCTGGCACTTCGCTTTCATGGCATTTTTCTTTTTGAGACAGGGTCTTGGGTTCATCGCCTAGGGTTAGGGTGCAGTGGCATCACCACAGATCACTGCAACTTCAAACTCTTGGGCTCACTCAATCCTTCTGCCTCAGCCTTCTGAATAGCTAGGACTATAGCTGTGTGCCACCACACCCTTATTTTTTTATTTTTTGTAGAGATGGGGGTCTTACTATGTTGTTCAAACTGGTCTCAAACTCCTAGCCTCAAGAATCCTTTTTCCTCTGCCTCCCACAGCACCAGGACTGCAATACGAACCACTATCCCCAGCTAGGTCTTGAGTTTAAGGCCCACATGAGGGACAGTAGTGAGTCTACATAAAGCCTTTATGAATCTTCTATAGGCAAAAATTGTCAACAAACATGCTTTCAGATAGTAACAAGTGTAATGAAAAGACCCCAGGGAATAGAGAATGATGGATGGTCATGGAAGGTTGTCTTTAGGGTGGTCAGCAAAGTCCTTTCTGAAGAGGTGAGATCTGAACTACAATCTGTAAGAAACCAGCCATCAGAAAATTTGGCCGAGTATGGGGGCTGGGGACAGTGTTTCTAGGCAGAGGGAACAGCATGTACAAAGGAGGGTTGTGAGGGTTAAATGAAATAATGTTAAGGTAATACATGTTAAGGTATTTGGTACCACATGTGGTATCGAAGAAGCACTTCACAAGCAGCAAATGGAATGGTGGTGATGATTAACAGGCCACAAAGCCTCATGGTATCTGTCAGTTACTGCATCCTCTAATGCAAAAAGCAGCCATTGGAAGAAGGGGCAAAGAAGTGTTTATGCATGGGCTCCAAAACAACTGGACACTAACACCATCAGACACCCCTCACACTTAAGGAAGAGGGAGTAATGAAAAGGTGAGGAAGAGCCGAGTGGCTCAGTAAGGCAGGGACAGGGAAAGGGTCCAGGCCCAGCACGGCCTCAATTCCTAACAGCCTGCTCAACCTAGTCCATAATTTGCATCTGTTTGAAATCAGAAGAGTCCAACCAATACACTTTCATTTGACAGCCGAGTTCACATGCTCAGGTTAAGAAAGTGACTCTGTCACAAGGTCACCCCATGGCATCTCTTGAGAGTAAAACCCAAACGTCCTGATCTACACTGCTCCATTCTTGCTCCATTCTGCTTCTCTAATGATACCTCTTCATTCAAAGTTCCGCCAACTAGAATTTGGGTCAATTGGCCCAGGCTCCATCTCAGAAGACAATGCAGAGTAGCTACTTCTCTTAAAGTCTTCTAAAAACAGAAACGGTACTAACTTGAACCCCAAATAAACTCGAAAATTAGTTTTTAAAAAATCTTTTTACAATGTTTTCTAGAGACAGTGTCTTGCTCTGTTGAGCAGGCTGGAGTGGAGATCACAGCTCACTGCAGCCTCAAACTTCTGAGCATGAGCAATCTTCTTGCCTCAGCCTCCTGAGTAGCTGGGACTCCAGGTGCCCACCACAATGCCTGGCTCATGTTTTTGTAGAGAAGAGATAGAGTCTTGTTGTGTTGTCCAGGTTGATCTTGAACTCCTAGGCCTAAGTGATCCTCCCCCCAGGGCTCCCTAAGTGCTGGGATTACACGCATGAGCCACTGCGCCCAGCCTCAAAAATTAGTTTTTAACTTTACTACTATACCCTGCAGAATTGTCAAAGAAACACTCAGTGAACCTATTTAAATCACAATTTGACCTATAAATTGCCTAGAATTCTAAAATATAATAAAGCAAAACATGAAGACATTCAAATCTGAAGTGATACTCATTCTTAGTTGATAGCTCTGCTAAATCCTCGTTTCTTTGTCTAGGTATTATCCCTGGGGAGCACTCTATGACAGATTCATTTTAGGAAGACACCAGAAGTTAAGAGTAAGGTTGCTTGCTTCTCTCTTCCTCCTCTCACCTTGTGCAAATAAAAACTTTGATGTCAGAAGGTTTCAGAAAGAGTAGCCCAAAACAATCTGAGCACAAAACAAATTTTTATTTCAGTTAGATGGGTGTTCTAAAGTCCTCAGGCAGGTGAGGACTTTATAAGTGTTTATAAGATCTTTGTGCAATTCTAAATTTTAGCAGAATAAATAGGTTATATGGAAGGCACTATAGGAATTTAAACACGGTATAGCACAAGTTCTTGGCTTCAGGATAACTGTATAGTTAGGTCAAATATATGCATGACCCTCTTTCAAACAATATGTGCGTGTGAGTGAGTGTTTCAAGGGAGCTGCCAAAATTCCACTGAAATGTATCAGGTCTAGAGAAAACCATTCTAAGTTAATGAAGTTTAAAACAAGTAATTTATTTCAAAAATAGATAAAATTATATACTATACCAGGATTTTGATGTGGTTCACTTTCTTCAAACTTTCCTGCAATCGTTGACTCTGCAAATGACAAAAAACAGCTGATATAATTTCCTTAGACTGACATAACTGGCTTTCTTGAGGGTCTTTACAGGTCTCAAACAAGGATCTCAGGCAAAATCATCTGCAACTTGGTGATTTCTAAGTTTTATCAACTTTTGCATTTCAAAATCTGCAGTTATTCCCCAGTTCAAAGTCACATGTAGTGAATTGGGAAAAGCTGCTTCTAATGAGACATGTGAATTCATCATATTGGCAATGTAAGCCAAACATTCAAAAAACACTGAGTGGAAATGTATACAAATCACAGTATTGAATATGGGGGAAGACTAATGACAAGCCAGAGAACACAGTCTGCTCAAGAGCTGGTGGCTCACGCCTATAATCCCAGCACTCTGAGAGGCTGAGGCAGGTGGATTGCTTGAGCTCACGAGTTCAAGACCAGCCTGAGCAAAAGCGAGACCCCGTCTCTACTCAAAATAGAAAAACCAAGACAAGAGAATCGCTTGAGCCTAGGAGTTGGAGGCTGCTGTGAGCTTTAATGCCACGGCACTCTACCCAGGGCAAAAGCTTGAGACAAAAAAAAAAAAAAAAAGCGCCAGTAAAAGCATGGTTCTGCCACTTATCACCTGCAGGTCCCTTTGTAAATTACTTAACCTGCCACTTATTACCTATGACCTTGGACAAGTTAAATAACTTGTCTGTGCTTCAGTTTCCTCAACTATAAAAAGAAGATAATAGTATCTCTCTATAGGGTTGTTGTGAAGACTGACTTGACAATACAATAAGTACTTAGAAGCAGAAATAGTGTACATTATGTAAATGATGGCCACTGTCATCATCAATACCATCATTACCACTATTATTAATGTCAACCCATTCCCTCATCACTGATAGAGGAATAATAATAGAATCTAACTCATGCAACTGGGGCACATTAATTAAACTGATATTCACTAAATATTAGACAGCAGGAACTTACATTCTAGTGAAGTTGTAGGAATGAACTGAGCTGCCGTAAAGTTAATTCAGGGTGCCTGGCACTGAGTAAATGCTCTACCCAAGAAGAAAATGAAGGTGTGAATGTAGAACACAGATAACCACATCTGCTAAATTTCCATGCAGTTTAACATGTGCATTTAGCACAGGTGACTCAGCAGTAAGATTTCATTCAAATCCTCAAGAGTATTCAAGATCAGCTACAGTTTTTGTTTCAAGGAGGATACCAGAGCTATGGTGACTCTGGTTTGGTAGTTAATGCCATTATTTTCCTGCATTAAAAAATTCTCCCTTGAGTACCTAAACCTCCCTTAAATTGACTAAGTTACTTCAGCAATAAAAGCATCTCTTTCCTAAGAACCAAACCTCAAAATGTGAGCAAATAATAGCACAATGAGAGCACTTCTAAAAATGTGGTGCTTCTGTAAGCATAATGAGCATAAATCTGAAAATGATTTTTTAATATAAAAATGAACTATGCCAACATCATACACCAAAAAACTGCTAACAGTGCAATATGAAAATACTAATTTTTCTTAAATATAAAAATGATACTTAAGGGCCAATTCCCCAAGAATATGTTTAAAATAAAGATTTAAACCAATATTTGTAACTTACTATAGGATCTGGTACTACTGTAAGAGCTTTACATGTATCAACTCGTCAAGTCTTCACAGACTTCTCTATTATCCCTATTTCATACATGAATGAATGGAGGTATTGAGAGGTGACATGCTTCTGAGCTCAGACAGGGTCCACACTGCATAAATGACTTTTCTACATGTTACAGTCTGAATGTTTGTGTCCTCCTAGAATTCATCTCTTGAAACCTAATCCTTTAAGGCAAGAGTATTAAGAATGAGGCCTATAGGAAGTGATTAGGGTATGAGGATGGAGACCTCATGAACGGGATCAGTGCTCTTATAAAAGAGGCTAAAGGAAATGTGTTCACCCCTTTGGCTATGTGAAGACACGTGGAAGTGGCCGTGTCAGAAACAGGCCCTCAATGGACACCAAACAGGCCTCACTGCCAGCACCCTGATTTGGATTTCTCAGTCTCCAGAACTGTAAGCAATATGTCTGCTATTCGCAAACTATCCATTCTAACATGCTTTGTTATAGCAACCCAAGGGACTAAGATGCTAAAACTACAGCAAAACTGTATGTTTTTCACTATCAGAACACCTGAAATGGAAAGAGGATTTAGGCTTGTCCCCATAGTCCTGCAACTGGGGAGTCCATGCCAGCTGGTGTTAAAAATATCCATGCCCTCTGGGGCGGCGCCTGTAGCTCAAAGGAGTAGGGCGCCAGTCACATATACTGGAGATGGCGGGTTCAAACCCACCCTGGCCAAAAACTGCAAAAAACAAAAACGTAAAAAATTTAAAAAATATCCATGCCCTCTATAACCCACCTTTAACCTTGACCCTGGACAATCAGTTAGTCATGGGGAACAAAGAAGAAAGCTATTCCCCCTAACTTTCTGCATGCTTCTCCATCCTTAGAAGTCATCTGATGACTCCATTTCTTATCCCAGCTGAAAGTGGTATTCCTTTTTGTCTAATTTCATCTGGACACAAACACCAGGACAACCCCAGGAGTCTGTCCCAGAACTCTGGACAAGCAAAATACATGTGCATTTAGTCTGCTTCCTTATGAGATGGTCAACTCACACAACGAGGTTCTAGAAGGAAGGTACATAATGAAATATTTTTCTGGCTCTGCTTTTGCCAAGGAGTCTTTGTGACTCATTTATTTATTTATTTTTTTGAGAGTCTCACTATGTCGCAATTCACAGCAACTTCCAACTCTTGGATTTAAGTGATTCTCTTGCCTCAGCCTCCCAAGTAGCTGGGACTACAGGTGCCCGGCTATTTTTTTGTTGCAGTTGTCATTGTTGTTTAGCTGGCCCAGGCCTAATTCAAACCCGCCAGCCTCCATGTATGTGGCTGCCGCCTTAACCACTGTGCTATGGACACCGAGCCATTTGTGACTCATTTAAATGTAAGGTTTCTACTCACCAGTTGGCAAGCATGCTTTATCCTCTCCACAATCCCATCAAGTCCCAAGTATTGTAAAGATAACCACAGTGGCAGGGCACGAAGTTTGTCTGCTGGCTTATTTGACGTAAGACCGGCAACTAAAGTCTAAAAAAAGCCAATATGGGTTTATTAACCACTGAAATCTTATGCTACAGAACTAACCAGCAACTACTACACACTCAGCAAATAACAAATGCTATGCTAAACACTGGCTAGCATTATCCATTTGATCTTTTAACAGCTCTAGGAAGTAAGTATTCTAAGTAACGTAGTTCAGAGACCTTGTTTTGTCCAAGGGTCCACAGCTAAGGAGTAGCAAAGCCAGGATGACAATCCAAATAGGTTCACATCCCAGAGCAATAGCTCCTAGACATTCAAGAGATAGCCCCTTCAAGGTTCCTCTGAGCATCCTTGAATACCTTGCCATTATCAACTGAGCAAGACAAACATTTTAGCAGTAATCACTGAAATCTTACTTTGCACATGCTTATCACTAACTGACCTATTATCAAGAACTGCAAGTATGATTTTTTAAAAGTATATTACAACCAACGTGGGTTCAGAACATTGAAATGCTCCCACTCAGCAATTCTACTTCTGAGAATCTATCTAAAGAAATAATTCGAAAGGTAGGAAGATATTTATTGCCTCATTATTTTGGTAACAAAAATTTGAAGATATCTTAAAAGTTCACAAATGGAGACTAAGTAGTTACTGACAGAGGATTATACAATCATTAAAATTTCATAAAAGAGGGCGGCGCCTGTGGCTCAGTGAGTAGGGCGCCAGCCCCATATGCTGAGGGTGGCGGGTTCAAGCCCAGCCCCGGCCAAACTGCAGCAAAAAAATAGCCGGGTATTGTGGTGGGTGCCTGTAGTCCCAGCTGCTCGGGAGGCTGAGGCAAGAGAATCGCGTAAGCCCAAGAGTTAGAGGTTGCTGTGAGCCGTGTGATGCCACGGCACTCTACCCGAGGGTGGTACAGTGAGACTCTGTCTCTACGAAAAAAAAAAAAAAAATTTCATAAAAGATTCTTCATAAAGGCAGCATCCGTAGCTCAGTGGGTAGAGCGCCAGCCACATACACCCAGGCTGGCGGGTTTAAACCCGGCCCGGCCCAGCTAAACAACAAAAAAATGGCCGGGCGTTGTGGTGGGCGCCTGTAGTCCCAGCTATTTGAGGAGCCAAGAGGAGAATCGCTTAAGCTCAAAAGTTGGAGGTTGCTGTGAGCTGTGACACCACCGCATTCTACTGAGGGCAACATAGTAAGACTTTGTCTAAAAAAAAAAAAAAAAGATTTTTCATACACATAGGGAAGTATAGAGTGAACAGAAAAATATATATGGTTTTACTTACGTTAATTTTTTTCTGGAAAAAAATGCAATGTAAGTGGAATTAAGGATATTTTTCACCTTTTCTTTGTTTTTCTGTATTTTGCACTTACAGCCAATAATGAGTATTAACCACTCCATTCCCACTCCCGTGAGAATAAGCTCACCAAGGCAGGATCATCATGTTTATAGAGTGTCACTGCAGGAACAGCTGGCAAACCCAGCCACGGGCCAGGAGTCAGTGTCATGCTATCACATTTGGTTGCAGCCTGCCAAAAAAAGAACAACTCCTTATTAGATTACAACAGCACACTACCCCCGACACCCTCCTCCATTCATAAAGACTGTGAAAGCCATCAGGGATTGAGCGATCTTAAGTTCCTTCTTTAAAACACCAATATTTAGTAAATCAACAACATACCAGCACTGATGAGGTGACATAACCTAGAGCCAATGTTGCCAGATTCACACTGGAAGAAAAAACACCAATCTAAGAACTAATTATGTAATGTTGCTTATTCACTAAGTATGTACCTTAAAAAAATAGTCTGTGCAGTTGCAAGTTGACATTTAAGTGTCTTTCAGCTTTGTTATTAGCTTTTATAACAGCAACAGAAGATACAGTTTATACAAATTTCAGAAAAGCCTTCAAAATGCATTCAAATCAATAATGTGGGGAAAAAATGTGTTTCAGGGGACACCCCTTACTCATTTAGTATAATGGCAGCATTACTCTTTCACAGCTCCTCTTCTCTGGTCATGTTTTTCTCAGGGATAAAATAAAAGACACCTGCCTTGTATGACATGGTGGGTATGAGCTTGGGCTGCCCTGCATCCTGTCTGTCTTAACAGGTCTCCAATAGTTTTCTGGCAAATCACCCCAATTCCCTCTAGCAACCACCACGTGCTCCAGAGGTGGGCAAACAACCCAAACCATCAGGGGATTACTTCTCCCTGGCCACAGTGATTGGATCAATATGAGATTTGTTAGGACTCCTGAACCACAGAACACAAAGCTGGAAAGAAGGCTGGAGTTTCTGGAGCTACTCTGCACAATAATAGGAAAGTATGGTCCACAAACGGAGCTAACACAGAGGAATCAGGTCAAGTGACTGTGATAAAGGGAGGGATTGAGGAGGAAGACACTGAATTCTGGTTGACACTGTGCCTAAAGCCAGTCCTAACACTGGTCTTTTTTAGTTATCTCTGACAATAAAATCTCTTTTTGCCTACCAAAGAGCCCTCAGTGATAAATACCTCTAAAAAGTGATAGCCTAAATGTCCATCCACTCCTCATGAGGATTCTGTAAGGCCCAACCTCGGACCTACTCACCCCTCCACGTGAAGCCATATGCCATACTGCTCACAGAGTTCTTTCAATCGCCCGATCTTGTCTGTGTGTCCTACTGCTGCAGTTCCTAGGATAAAACAAATAAACAAGGATGTTAGAGGAACAAACATTTTCTAACTCTTTACAGCATTTAAGAGCTTTTACACATATTATCTCCCTAGGAGGGAAATGACTTAATACATCCCCATTTTCTTTGTGGACTGACTTCAACTTTTACAAGTTGACTTATGCAAGTTTTGGAAAATGTTGATTCTCCATTATATGTTTTTGTGTTATTGAAATCTTTTACCAACTTTCCGTCTACTTGATCTGTTGATTCATGAGAAATACATTGAAATCTCCCACCACAACTGTAGGTTTGTCAATTTACATGTGAATCAGTTTTCCTTTAATTTCCCTTTATGTAATTCAAAGTTATGTTCACAGGTTTTCAGAACTATTATTTCTTTTAGTAAATGTATCTTTCATCAATACAAAGCCTATTTTACCCCAGGCAATATTGCTATGGTACTTTCATTTTGGTTAGCATTTGTCCGAGATATCCTTTCTATCCTTTCATTGTCAGTTCTTGGTTATTTTGATTTAGATATGTCCTTTACAAAAATATATACAGATAAATTTGAGTGCTTTTTGCCCAGGTTCTTTGAATGTGCAGTCTGAAGCCAGTTTAAATATATTAAATGCTTTAAGCCACTCCTTTGATAACTCAATTGCACTACAAATTTTGCTGAGCAGAACCCTCTACAGACAGAGCTTAAGTAAAACGTGGAGGCATCCATTCTCCCAACCATCCTGAATTTCCAGATAGCAGTATGCCAACTAACACAACAGAAAGTAGTTCTTTTGTGAGGTCTATGGTAAGAAAAGGGTGAAAACTTCCCCCCTCACATATAAATCTACCTCAAATTTAAAAAACAAAAAACCCTTAACTGTCACATTTAGTTGAAATGAGATCAAACGCCAGTGCATAGGTTGTGCCACATGACCCACCCATCAAAACAAAGCACAGTGCTGTTTTAGTGATAGGACCATACTCAGACTCCTTTTGTGTATTTCTTGGCAATGTCTGCTGACCAACCCTTAAGATGTGTCTTCTGGCGCCCACAATGTAGTCACATGGGTAAGTCACTCAGTCACATGCAAATTGCAGCCCCTTCAGTCTAACAAGTGCTTGAATATGGTGGATTTGTGTTTCTTTTTAAACAAGTCAGGCAGGAAGCAGAGGTTTTTTCCTGCTATCAACAAAGTGGATATTTAAGTGGTTTTTCTTTTTTTTTAAAACAGCTTTCCTGTAGTATAATTTACATATTAAAATCCACTCATTTAACTGCATAGTTCAATGAATTCTGACACTCTACAATATGTCACCACCCACATAGTCCAGATATAGAGTATTTCTATCTCTCCACGATGCCTTCATCCCACTGCAGTCACTCTTCTCCCTGTTCCTCACTGGCCCCAGACAACCCTGATCAGTTTCTGTTACTGTAGGCTGTCTTTTCTAAAATTTCATATCAATACTGTATCTAGCTTTATACTTAGCATGCCTTTGAAATTCATCTATGTTGATGTGTATATCAGCAGTTCTTTCCACTTATTGCTTAGTATTCCATTAGACAGACATACCACGATTTGTTTATCTATTCACCAGGTAAAGAACATTGGGATTGTTTCAATCAATGAACATTAGCATACAAGTCTATGTGGAGATATGTTTTCATTTCTCCTTGAGAAATGGTGCTGCTGGGGAATCTGGTTAATTCTGCATTTAGCCTTTTGAGGAACTGTCACACTACTCCGGAGTGGCTATAATATTTTGCATCCTATCAGCAATGTATGAGAACTCCAGGGGCTCTGCCTCCTCACCAAACTTTGGCACTGAATTTTTTTTTTTTTTTTTTTTTTGAGATAGGGTCTTGCTTGGTTGCCCTGGCTGGAATGCAGTGGCATGATCATAGTTTGCTACAACCTCAAACTCTTGGGCTTAAGCGACCTTGCTGCCACATCTTCCTCAATAGCTGGGGTGACAGGCACGCACCACTGTGCAAAGCTTAAGTGTGACATTTTAAAATTCAGTTTACAAAGGATAAAGGAAGTACATGAAGGAGAATACAGAGATGCATTTACAACCTAAAAGGAAAAGTATACACAGGCAAAATAACTTCTAAAACAAACCAACAATAAACCTAACTTCACTATTGCAGTTTTCACCACAATGTAGACAGAGACCATCTTAAACATGTGGCACATCAACATTTCTTAAGACTTAGTCTTTTCCAGGGGATTCCCTCTTTAATCCCCAAAATGGATGATTTGGGTTCATGATACCTACCAGCATTTGCGACAAGCAACAGGGGCAGTCTTCCTCGTTCTATGTCATCTTTAATCAGTTTCTCCAGGAATGCCACATCCTGGGACCAAAACACAAACCATAAAAAAATGAGAAGACAACCAGTATAATAGCCAAACATAATAGCTATACCATGAAAAATTACAACTATCAAAAGAAGCACATAACTCAAAATTAATCACGTAAATCAATTTTCCATTCTTGACAATTTTTCTGTTTTCACTCATCATAAATAAGAAAATCAAATAGTTTTTCTTGAAGACCAGAAAAATTGATTAAATAAAATTAAAGTTAAAAACTATGTATTTGAGAACATTTCTCTAGTTTTAAACATTTAATAAAAAAAGTTCTCTCAACTCCCTTCAAAACAGCCAAGGATATATTTCTACTATTACTCATTGATGTATCTGAACTAGAAAATGAAACTACATTGAGAAAAGAAATGCAGAACTCTAAAATCTATCCCTTCCATTTCCTTTGAGATTCAGTATGGAGCTATTATCAATTACATGTCTAAAAATAAGATGAACTCAATTCTATAATTACAAAGAACCTCATTTTCAAAATCTGCCCATTCACAAATCAAGGCAACAGTGATAACTGTAATACTTAAAAGTATGAGCTTCAGAAGGAATTTATAGTTGTTTAATTGGGCTGCCATGTTTCTACTTAAAGCAGGTAATACAGCAATTCCAAGCGTTCCTTAATAGCCAGGTGCTCCCGATCTATACATCAGCCAATCTTGATGGACATTCACAAAAAAGTATGTATTACAAGGAAAGACCTAAGCAATAAATGAACAAGCTAACAATCAGTAGGCCAGCTAAACTTTATTTGAAAGGAACACAGTTTCCAAACACAATTCCATACTATTTTACAAACCAAAAGGAGAACTCACCATCTGATGCTGGGATCCAAACATAGTGTTACAGGGCACACGACATAAGCAGGGGAAGGGCAAGCCAAGCTGTAAGAAGAAACATGCAACTGTAGCAGAAAGATCACTGTACCTTCCCTTTGTGAAAGACTGCGGCTCTAAGCCATAATTATTCTTTAAAAAAAAAAAAAATCTCTCCTTACAAATTCTAAATAATATAAATAGATGTTAAAGTGCATTTAGAAAGTCAAGCCTCAAAAAAGGGAGAATTCCCAGGTGCCTTATTAGAGGATACAATGCAAAATTTTCTAAACGAATGAATTAACTATCTTTGGTATATTCTAGAATACACCAAAAGACAAAAACACTTTTCTAAACAGAAAAACTGGGTCCTGGGTGTTTTTTTTTTTTTTTAAGAGACGGAGTTTCACTTTGTCGCCCTCAGTAGAGTGATGTGTTGTCAGAGTTCACAGCAACCTCCAGCTCTGGGGCTTAGGTGATTCTTTTGCCTCAGCATCCCGAGTAGCTGGGACTACAGGCACCCACCACAACACCAGCTATTTTTCTGTTGTAGTTTGGCAGGAGCCAGGTTCGAACTAGCCACTCTCGATATATGGGGCAGGCGCCCTACTCACTGAGCCACAGGCACCGCCCCTGTGTTTTTTTTGGAGGATAGGGGAGATAATTTAGGATTTTTCCTCCAAGCAAATAATAACCACCTAAGGGAATTCAAAGAACAATATCTTATTTATAGCTCCATTTACTAAAAAGTAATAAATATGGACTAGCAGATATACATTTCATTATTATTTTTTTTTTTTTTGGAGATAGAGCCTCAAGCTGTCACCCTGGGTAGAGTGCTGGGCATCACAGCTCACAGCAACCTCCAACTCCTGAGCTCAAGTAATTCTCCTGCCTCCACCTCCCAAGTATAGCTGGGACTGTAGGCACCCGCCACAACGCCCAGCTATTTTTTGGTTGCAGCCATCATTGTTGTTTGGTGGACTGGGCTGGATTTGAACCCGCCAGCTCAGGTGTATGTGGCTGGCGCCTTAGCTGCTTGAGCCACAGGTACCAAGCCAGATAACATTTCTTAAGAGAAGTCAGCGTCATGGATGGAGACAGTTATTGTCAGATTAATTTCGTATTCTTTTTTTTTGTAGAGACAGAGTCTCACTTTATGGCCCTTGGTAGAGTGCGGTGGCCTCACACAGCTCACAGCAACCTCCAACTCCTGGGCTTAAGCGATTCTCCTGCCTCAGCCTCACAAGTAGCTGGGACTACAGGTGCCTGCCACAACGCCCGGCTATTTTTTGGTTGCAGTTTGGCCGGGGCTGGGTTTGAACCCACCACCCTCGGTATATGGGGCCGGCGCCTTACCGACTGAGCCACAGGTGCGGCCCTAATTTCGTATTCTTGAGGAGTTTAGTTTTAGTAATTAGAAACAGTTGTAGCATATTGTCCTATCTAACTAAGACTTGGTAGAATTTAAAGATCAAAAACTTAATGAGCACTTTATTCACATATTTTCCTCCTTAAAGGATCCCTCTACACACACAAGTCACCGGTACACCACTGTTAACAGTTCAATATATAACCTTACAGACATTTTGTAGGTATAACTATGTTTATGTAAGTATAAATTTATTTTTCTAGGTATAATAAATGTACACGCATGTACACACTTTTAAAAACATGGACATAAAAAAAAACATGAACATGACAATCATATACAAATTGTTCTGTCTCCTGCTCTTCTCACTTAACAGAAAACACTCCTGCATCTTTTGAAGATTGGACTATTATCCCAAGATAGTCCATAAGAACCTGACTTGCAGTAGGTATTAAGTAATTTGTTTCATGTTTCTAAAGAAATATCATAGAACTCTTCATTTTGAATATCCTCAAGATGGTTACAGAAATCCAAACAATGAAAACATACTAATTGCCCAAAAGGTCAACAGTTGATTAAATTACTATATTCTCTCTGAATATTGTGAAGACATTAAAAACAAAGTTTGCTGTGAAGAGTTGTTAAAACGCGATATAACCTGGGGGCAAGACATGATTGCAAGAGGGACTTTACCTAACAAATGCAATCAGTGTAACCTGGCTTATTGTACCCTCAATGAATCCCCAACAATAAAAAAAAAAAAAAAAAAAAAACTGTGTTATAACAGTGAGCAAAGAAAGTCCAACACAACCATGTAAACACACACACATCCTTTGATCAAAGTCTGGAAAGAAATCAAAATGTTGACTATGGCAATTAAAAAATATTCTTCATTTCTAAATGTATTAATATATATTTTATATAATGACAAAACAAGTATAGATGAAGACCATCTTTTTTTGAGACACAGTTTTACTCTGTGGCCCTGGGTAGAGTGACGTGGCGTGATCACAGCTCACAGCAATCTTTGACGGTTGTTTGGGCTTACGCAATCCTCTTGCCTCAGCCTCCCAAGCAGATGGAACTACAGGTGCCTGCCACCATGCTTGGCTAATTCTTTATTTATTTTTAGGAGAGACAGGGTCTCATTTTTGCTCAGGCTAGTCTTCACTCCTGAGCTCAAGCAATACACCGCCCAGAGTGCTAGGATTACAACCACTACACCCAGCTCATCTTTTTTTTTTTTTTTTTTTTGAGACAGAGTCTCACTTTGTTGCCCTTGATAGAGTGCTATGAGATGTCACAGCTCACAGCAACCTCAAACTCTTGGGCTTGATTGATTCTCTTGCCTCAGACTCCAAAGTAGCAGGGACTACAGGCACCCACCCCAATGCCCAGCTACTTTTAAAGACGAAGTCTCGCTCTGGCTTAGGCTGATCTTGAACCTGTGAGCTCAATCTACCTGCCTCAGCCTCCCAAGTTCTGGGATTACAGGCATAAGCCACTGTGCCCCGCCTCATCATTTTTTTTTTTTTCTTTTACTCAAAAAGAACAGCAGCTAGAGAAATGGGTCTACTTGCTTTAAGAGTTTCAGGACAAAACAAAACATCATGTCTTTAAAATATGCACCTCATGCCACTTTACCTGATTACAAAGGTACTGGCCCAGGCCAGGTCTAG
Source organism: Nycticebus coucang (assembly GCF_027406575.1). Lineage (NCBI taxonomy): Eukaryota > Metazoa > Chordata > Mammalia > Primates > Lorisidae > Nycticebus > Nycticebus coucang. The sequence continues at coordinate 95,890,991 of NC_069791.1, read as the reverse complement.
CAGCAGCACTAAGATAAATTACAGGTTTTTTGTTATATAACACGTTGAATCCGTCCACTACAAAGTCTTCATAACGAGAATGAATGGCAAGCCTACAGATCTTCGCAAGTCCTTCTCTTTCTTCTTCATGGAAATAAGCACAGCCATTTTCATACCTGTTAAGAGATACCCATATGTTAATAATATGCTCTTATTTCTAGTTTAATATGCCAAGCTTATAATCATGGAAGCCATTCTTTCCTCAAGCTAGAAACCGTCACCTAGATCCAGCAGAGAGGATAGAAATATGAAAAATCCTCATCTTAGATGACTAACAACTCATTTCAGTTATGAAGGAGTCAGACAATGACCCTTCATCCATACCCAACTTGGTAAAGAGAGATGCTATGCAAACTAGTACAGATTAGGGGTCCCTCAGATATAAAAAGCCTGAAGATCATGGTTCTCATTTATCCTTCACTAAGGCCAGCACTGAATAATGCAGGCATGGTTAATGATTACACAGCATTCACACTATATTAAGTATTATATGTAATCTAGAGATGATTTCTGGAAGATGTTCATAAGTTACATGCAAATATTACACCATTTTATATGACAGATTTGAGCATCCAGGGATTTCGGTATTCATTGGAGGATCCTGGAATGTGAATTCAGATCACTGCTCTATCTTCTATGAAATAGAAACCCTAAATATAACTGCTGACACTATCATGCACAAGTGGTTATATTCTCATCTCTTTACGTATACTAACCTACTAGCTTATTCAATCCTCATAAGTCCATGAAATAGATATTAATGCTATCTCTATTTAATAAATGACAAAATTGAAGTAGGCAGAGGTTAAGCAACACTTCTAAGATAAGGCAGCAAATCTGAACCCAAGTAGTATAGTTCCAGAAACAAGATCTCTCACAGTCTATACCACAGTCATAAATGTCTTCACTAGAAACTAAAAACTCATCACATCTTTACCTGAAAATTCTGCATAGCCATAAGGTAGTATCTGAAAGTATCCTAGTGGTAAGTTTTCTCAGCTTCTCTTTGTCCAGAGTTGAAATATAAGCTCCCAAACTATGACCCAACAAAGCCATGTGACCTTGTTCTCCAATACTCTGGGCTCTGTTAAACAAAATGTATCAAAGAAAGTATTAGAGTCAAAGCATAAAAAAATACATGCAACTTAGGGACACAGTATTCCACAGAAATTTCTGCTGGAATTCAAATTTGTTTAATGACCAACAAGGCAGAAATTCAGATAAACTGAGAAAATTCGATGCATATGAAGTATTGATTATTTGGGGAGAAAAACAGTTTTAAAATTCAAGTCCCGAGAGATAAATACCCTTTTTTTTTTTTTGCCTCCTTATAACTATGAATTACCCCTCTTTTACTTAGCATCTACAAACTGTTTTTGAGTAACTTCCTGTTACAATATTTTTAAATTAAATACCAGCCTTAAAAACTATGGAGGGTAGAGCTAAAATAAAATGAGCAGAAAATATTTTTTAAAGTTATTAAAGATCAATTCCCTGCATTAAATAGCTATTTATAACAATAACACTGCAAATTCAAGGGGGACTATGTATTGCTTATAATTAAAACAGATGGACTCATTTCCCTTACAAAAAATGAATCTAAATAATAAGTTTACAACTGTTAACTATAAACAAAAGGAAAAAGACAACCAAATAGGATTGTGGACAAAAGATAGTTCATAGAAAGGGAAATACAAATGAGTCTTTTTGAGACAATGTCACTTTGTCACCCTTGGTAGAGTGCTGAGGCGTCACAGCTCACAGCAACCTCAAACTCTTGAGCTCAAGTGATCGTCTTGCCTCAACTCCCAAGTAGCTGGGACTACAGGTGCCTGCCACATATAAATGAGTCTTAAAACGTACAAAAAGACACTTAACTTGGTTCATAATAAGAAAAATGCAAATTTAAATTATGCTGAAATAACGTTTTTCTCTTATTACATTTCTCACTTATTAGAATATCGTTTATCTTTGAGTCTGACAACACCCTTACAGGCAACAGGTGTGGGAAATTAAGCATTCTCATACATTGCTGGTAGCAACTCCATAAAGGGAAATACAGCAATATATATCAAAATTACAGAAGTACACACTATCTGAGCCAGCAATCCCATTTTGAGGATTTCATCCTCCAGACACATTTGCTTCTATGAAAAATGATACATGTTGAAAGTTACTGGCTATAGTAATGTTTCTAACAGTGAAAATGAACAGAAGACTAAAATTCATCTTTCCAAAGTAAAACTGAACAGCTTTTTAAAAGAATTTTATTTTTTAGAAAATCTCAACTCTGTCACTCAGGCTGGAGTGCAGTAGCACATCCATAGCTCACTGTAACTTAAAACTCAGTAGTCGGGGGCAGTGCCTGTGGCTCAAAGGAGTAGAGCACCAGCCCCATATGCCGGAAGTGGCGGGTTCAAACCCAGCCCCAGGCAAAAACTGCAAAAAAAAAAAAAAAAAAAAAATTAAGTAGTCGGACTATAGGCATATGCCACCATGGTAGTCTCAGCTGTAGAGTCTCAAATTTTTTATAGAGGTGAGTGACATCTTGCTATGTTGCTCGGGCTGATCTCAAAGTCCTGGTCCCAAGAGATTTTCCTATCACAGCTTCTCAAAGTGCTGGGATGATAGGTGTGAGCCAACACGCCTGGCCTAAACAGTGGTTAAAAAGGAGAAAGCACAAAGGCCAGGGGAGGTGGTTCATGCCTGTAATCTGAGCACTCTGGGAGGCCAAGGCTTGCTTGAGGTAGAGCAAGACCCCATCTCTAAAAAAGCTGGGCACTGTGGCTGGTGCCTGTAGTACCAGCTACTCCGGAGGCTGAGGAAAGAGAATCACTTGAGCTCAAGAGTTTGAGGTTGGGGTCAGTGCCTGTATCTCAGCTAGGGCGCCACCCACATACACTAGAGCTGGCGGGTTCGAATCCAGCCTGGGCCTGCCAAATAACGACAACTACAACCAAAAAAAAATAGCCAGTTTTTGTGGCAGGCACCTGCAGTCCCAGCTACTTGGGAGGCTGAGGTAAGAGAATCACTTAAGCCCAAGAGTTGGAGGTTGCTGTGAGCTATAAAAAAAAAAAAAAAAAAATGGGAGAAAGCCCCTTGGAAATACATGGTCAAGACATCTGCATAGTATGTATTGGAAGGTGGGCATGGACATTTTGCTTATGTATACACACACATAAAACATCTCTGGAAGAATACACCAGAAACTGGTAAAACAATCTCTAGGGAAGAGAGTCAAGTAGGGAGGCAAAGGTAGAAAGGAAAATGATCTTCATATACTTTTTACCTTTTGAATTTTGAACCAAGGGAGCACATTACTTACTCCAAAAAATTAAATTTTTAAAAAGTTAAAGAAAAAAAAATAGCCAGCCCATTCAGCTATAGCAAATTCTTAGCAAGCAGAAGAACCAAAGCAGAAAAGCACACAGAACTTAGTTTTCAGTTCTTTTACCAGCCCCTCTCTAAGACATGATGTCATAAAAACAACAGGATCTAGGCTCGGCACCTGTAGCTCAGCAGCTAGGGCACCAGCCACATACACTAGAGCTGGCGGGTTCAAACCCAGCCCAGGCCTGCCAAACAATGACAACTACAATCAAAAAATAGCTGGATGTTGTAGCAGGTGCCTGTAGTCCCAGCTACTTGGGAGGCTGAGGCATGAGAATCACTTACGCCCAAGAGTTTGAGGTTGCTGTGAGCTGTGACGCTACAGCACTCTACTGAGGGTAACATGGTGAGACTTGTCTCAAAAAAAAAAAAAAAAAAACACAAAAACAAAACCAGGATCTAATTTTAGTAAACATTTTTATTTTGCTTCTACAAAATAAGTCATACATATAAAAGTCTTTCTGAAAAGAAAAAAAGGAACATCATCTTAATATCATATGTAACTCTTAATGATATGTAGTTTCTTAAGTAAGCTACCTACAAGGATGTAATCACTACTGAAATCAAGATCACAGACTTTCAGAGAGAAGCTGCCAAGTTCTCCATTACCGGGCACTTTGGGGTTCCTCATCTTCATCTCCATGCATCAGATTCTGAACTAGCTGGAGGATGCTCACCATATCTTGTCCACTGCAGAACAGAAAGAGTTCAGGGACAGGCGGAAAGAGTACACATCTCCACCATTCTCCCACTTTTTCTCTCATCCCCCTAGCTTTGGTAAAAGGTAGTTTTGCTTATTGTTTATTTTTTTATATACTGGTGTATCTAGTTGTCCTCCATATAAGAATCTTCTGTTTACACTAATAGCCTTAAACACATCACACAAACATCATTTTTTACCACTTCTTTCCCAAGCTCAGAAATTTGAGATCAGCTTGGAACATAAAGAGATTTACTTCCACTGAATGTTTCTAAATGCTTATTACATGAGGAGGTGGACACTTACGAAAAGAATGTGACTGCTGAAGTAATAATTAGCAATGGCAAGGTAATCCTATTGTGTATGTGAAAACACTGTCCCTCCATCAATGAGACTATGACTAATAAAAAGTTTCCTCTCAAAAAACCAGCACCGTGAAAGCAATGCCCCCAAAACCATCCTTCCCAAGATGCTGACCTTCAAGTGGAAGGGGCTCTGGTCCTTGAACACTGTAGGGATAAAGCAGGCAGAGGCCCTTGATACGTACTTGGATTCCAGACATGTGACTCCTTGAGCAAGCTATTTAAACTTACCAAATCCTGACATTAGAGAACTGTGAGGTTGCAACCAGAGCATGTAAAGCCCTGAATGCGGTGCCTGGCACATTACTAATTTCAAATGTTGGGTATTAGCACCTTTAAGCATGAGTACTCCTCATCAGTGGCTTTAATGTGCTGTGCTGAAAATTACAGATATTTTGAGGAGTATCTCTTCTAGGGAAACTTCGTGGAATCAGCACACTAAACCTTAAATCCTTTTGTTCCCTTCAGCCAGGGATGAGGAGATATATAGAATTTGTTTTCTGTATTAAGTTGCAGAAAGCACTTCATACCTCTATGGCTTCAAATCAGCATCATTTATGTTACAAATAGGAGTGACTTTTTTTTTTTTTTTTTTTTTGAGACAGTGTCTCATTTTGACGCCCTTGGTCAAGTGTTATGATGTCATCGCTCACAGCAACCCCAAACCCTGGGCTCAAGTGATTCTCTTGCCTCAGCCTCCTGAGTAGCTGGGACTACAGGTACCCGCCACAATGCCTGGCTATTTGTTTTTAGAGACAGGTCTCGCTCTTGCTCAGGCTGGTCTCAAACTCCTGAGCTCAAGCAATTCACCTTTAAGTCACTCCTGCCTCCAAACAGGAGGGACTTTTAAAATATTAGCGTCTGGGTGTGTTAGATGAGACATTTACTGGCACACTATTACCGCTCCTCTATGCTTTTCTTTTGCAACCTTGTTCAATTTGTATTCAGGTCAAAGGACAACTTCAGGGAGTTTTACTATTTACCTTTGTTCAGTTTCCTGGTTATAAAAGAATAAATAGTTTGTCTCAGGAAAGCTGAGCTAGGACATTAATTCTAGGTGACCGCTAAAATTTTGGTCAGTGACTTATTTTTTCAACCTTTTCCCTGCTAGTTCAAACCACAAAAGCTTGACATGTTCCAGTTGCCAAAAAATAAATCGCTCTCCCCATAATATTTTAAATTGACATTTTCCTTTTAGTTACTATATTATCAAAATGATAAATCTTATCAAATTAAAATATCTTTCACAATAAAATTCATCTGCCAAAAAGATTACAGGCTTCAAGGATGAAGGAAGTCCGATATTTCAGCTATAAATTCACATATCACTTTTGTGTTATCAGGTGTTAACTTTGAATGAGAAAGGGAGAGAAATTAGTAGGCTCAACATCACCAATCAGCAAATGGCGTTTGAGTTTTCTTATGCTATACTACACATAACTCTATTTAAATTTGCTTTGTCCTTATTAAAACTAACATTGTAAATCAACAATAGTAAAACTTTTAAGAAAAATTTACACACTAAAAGTACTAACCCTTATTGCCACCCACCTGCCCTGGAGTGGTCCTGGAATATCCCCTGATTTGACCTTCTTTCCATTT